>NC_134573.1:117651454-117951454 GCF_050947875.1 Dermacentor variabilis
TTTCTTTTCTTTACCTGCTGTATCAAGTGCACTAGCATATATGAAACTGGCATACCAGTGCACGTTTTACAGGAATAATTCTGGTGTAGAGCGAAATGTAACACGGACACTAGGAGGCACATAAATAAGACAACACACAGCGCTTCTAGCAACAATGATTATTTTCAAAACCAGACTGCTCCTATACCATCAGCGGCAAGCACACATAGATCACGTGGAAGAACTGAGACATGTGCTATGAAAGTCACACTATCGAAATTGTCAATGCTCACGCAGGAAAGCTAACTCCTTGGGAGATAACGCTATTGGTGGCTTGTTAATGCAAAATTAACCAAGTACGTCGATATGCTCAGCCTCAGCAATCAATAGGGTGATCTCTCCTTTATATCAAGCAACAATGATGGCGAAAACATGATTATTGTTGGCCATATTCATTGCTGAGGCAGCAGGCTATGACCCGCAACACGGCGCATTTTACGAATTTTGCTAAGCCAAGAAGTTGCTGTGCAGTACAATTGGCTTGGCAAACAATGAAAGTTTTTCTGCATTGAAAGTGGCTGGCACAATCACAAGTAAGGGATTGGCTACCTGAATGTTTATATTGTAGGTGAAAAGAAACTTGGTAGAACCATTTCCTTTCTCGCTTTCAAAAGTCAAACTAGTACGGGGTTGCATACTTCGCAAGTTTGTCAAGCTGAGGAGCGTTAAACCAGCTGAGCCAAGTACTATTGTACTTGGGCAAGCTATAAGGTGGCTAATATGAAATTTCCTGTTGTTTCTGGATACTGTTAATGTTTTGCTTTGAGCGTGTATACACACAATGTTGTATATAAGTAATCTCCAATGCAGCTTTCAGGGGCTGTGATGCAAAATTTTCCTACATCAAAAAGAAGTGATGTCGAGAGTGTAATAAAGTGTGGCTGCGCCACTCTGGCGAAAAACTGCGAGAACAGCAGGTCAAGGCTGCCACATCTGAAGGTGAGCTTTGTATTTAGACTATCGTGAAAAATGCTCAAAACATTATTATCTTGCATGAATGCTTAAGATTTGAAGGCGAGTGTTTTCGTGCTTATGGGTTTGATCCCCATATGACAATTTGGATGCTGCCTGGCACCCAACATAGCTGCATGGGCTGCCAGTTTGAGAAGTTGCACTTTGCTGTACATGCAATACTTGTATTCTTGCAGAACAATTGTCATTATCAGTGCTCATCATCAGATTATATGATTTTCTTCTAGGCTCACTGGATTTGCACTCAATGTTTTCGGATTAAATGCCTCAAATTTCAAGTACAGAGCCCAATTTCAAGAGGAGTCACACTTTGTTCAGGAAATATTGCTGGCCTTTGCAAGGGCCAGCACAGTCATTCATAATAGTCTAGTCAGGAAACTGCACTTCGTTGAAGAAACGTTGGTCTTGGCAAGTGCACCCACAGTCTTGTAATACACCAGTCATTGGGAAACTGGCTATATTTGTGTTTGCTTCAGCAGGTGCCATGACCATTAGCCGTATGCATTGCCTGCTACAGATACGTTTTATTAGCAGGTAGATACATTTTCGTTGGTACAGAAAAATTACATTTTCTTGGAGCCGGAATTTCATCCATGATTCAAAAGGCAAATTGACATTATCTGGGCACGGTGCTCATGGCACCTTCAACATTGAGTTTCTTGCGATAGATGAAGTAGCCGATTCAATTCACAACCACACGTCAGGCAATTAACGAACCTTACTGTGCATATGTGTTGAAAACTAGCTGATCACGGCAAGAGTTTGTGCTATTTTTGTCACGTAATGCAGTCAAGGCATTGGCTGTTTAATATATGTAAATTAGCCTTGTATATTAACCAGCAAGCCGAGGCTACCAAGGCATTCCATTCATTATTGATCGACTTCTGGAAGCAGCAATATATGTGGCCCATAACCATGCTTTAGTGTTACGTTCTGTTAAAAGTAAAACCAGGTTATTGAATGAGAAAATTCAGCATTCAAGCAAGCCTAGAGTGTGCCCTAATAAGTCCTCAAAACACCCTAAAAAAATCCTTGTGGACTGCCTGAGGACCTTTCTAGGCCTTTGCTAGGACCAGTAGAGTATGTCCTCAGGACGTTGCAATGTCCTTGCGAGGACGTACTGAGTAACTACTCAGGACGTGAGTGCGTTGTCTGGGAAGCGCGGCATCCGCATTTCGACGGAGACAAAATAGAAAACGCACATGCACTTAGATTTCGAGACATGTTAAATGCCATTACCCTGTCAAAATTAATCCGGAGTCCACCACTATATTGTGTTATTTATCACTCGGATGGTGAATAAGACGGACTGACTGAATAGGAAGGTGCAGATATGGGAGCACCTGGGCTTATTTATGTGAATCAATCACTGCTGTTTCTGACGGCAGCTAAATTGAGAGTTGAAGCGTATTTGACCTGCCTGAAGCTCGGGTAATTGTCATCATCGTGTTAAAAACACGTTGTGAATGCGTTCCGTACAACTGAGGACGTCGAGGGGAAGAAAAATTTAGAGATAATGTAAACTTTTGGTGCGAGGAAACCTAGGTTGTTTATGTTGTTTTGAATTGAGCTCTATTTGTAACCTTACAATTTGAAGGTGAAAGCAAAATTTAGGTTTTCATTATTCTTTGCATAAAAATATCAGGAAGGAGAGCCTTCTACACTGTCATTAACTGTTTATCCGTCACCTATATGGACATTAGACAAACACAAAATGTCTAGGTAAATGAGTTACTTATATGGTCATAGTGCTCCGAAACGCCTACGTTGTTCCAAATCCGCTTGAAACGTTTGGCGAGAATTCAATGGCTTTTTGTTTCTCACTTCAGTGAAACGCCTCAGAAAGGTTCGGCAACACTGGACTGTAGTAGTTCATTATCTGCGATTGGTAACCACATATGTGAATCACAATTATTGCAGCTATGCTGAGGAAGCTTGATGCGACTGTTCTTATAGGTGGTCTTATGCGGAATTCATTTTGTGTTCCGAAATTCCGTTTCGAAACAGTGCTTCTGTTTGGCTACTGTTGGCTCAGAAGACTTCTATAGACAAGCAGTGGAAATTGGTCAGATCTTTATTCTCTGTTTCCCCCTCTCCACTTTAGATTCTCTCATTAAATATCATTTCACACTGCAATGCGCAATAATGGGCAATCAAATGACAGTTCTCCTTTCCTAGAAATTGTCTGTCGGTCCGGAATTCAGCGGTAGTCTTTTTCAAGAACTTGTTCATTGGCCTCAACTCAGCACCAATCTCTCCCACACCAAGACCGCAACAATCATTGGTTCTTGTCAGAGATTGCCACAGCCTCCTTCCGCCCCCGCAGACTTTAGATCAGCGTGAGAACAATTGCTATTCCGGTGTTGTTCGTTCTCAAAACAAGTGGCCGCACACAACGTCTTCGGTTTCACACTTGGTACAAACAGTCAAACACCAGCGGGGCGCGCGCGCGCGCGCGTGTGTCTGTGTGTGTGTGCGCGCGTGTGGCTTGACTCTCCTCCCCCGCCCTCGAAAAATAGTTGGTACACCACTGTTCAATCGAGAGACTTGCTCTTCCTATTCCCGATTCGGGGTTTGTGGAGCCAAATCGAATTATTAATTCATTAATTCAAGCACGGTTTACCAATCGGTGTCCTTTGTTGCGCAAGAAACATTGCAACAGTTTATCGACACCTTATTCTATGAAAGTAGCAGCATCACATCGCCAGCATGTATTGCAGGTGGTAAAATAGGTGAAGCAGCAGGCACTGACGCCCGATTTGGCGGCCGCTTTGTCGGACAGACTGTCTCGCAGCTGCGGCGCTCGTGCGAAGTCATTCGTGGCGGATGATAGCTTTCTGGCGTCTTACGGTGATGTACCCTGTAAATAACATCAGAGATATTTTTGTGGGAGCAGTACAGCGACCGTAGCGGATCCCGGGCCGCATATATCGAAAATCTAGAAGGCAGAGTGCCTTAGCAACCGCGGTTGAGCGCAAGTGGCTCAAAGGCCGCCGGTGGTGATGACTGACTCGATCAGCACCAGCGCCGCGGGCGCGAGAAAGTCTGTCCGACGTACCTTCAGAGGCAAAGTTCTGACCGGTGTTGCAGAAGTCCTCCCCTAAAGAATTGGCAATACATGCGGAGCGCCGCACCAGCGTACATCCCAATCCAGGTAACTGTGAAGCTCCGAGAAAACACGTTTTGCTAGCTTTCGTGCTCCTAAAATTTTCGCAACACGATTTTCTCAACATTGTTTATCTGGCACCCGGGCGTGAAGTTTTACAAAATAAAGAACTACAATATAACTCGATTGAAAGGGCTGTTAACATGGGTGAAATGAGCTGATGATAGTGTCCGCGAATAAACCACGATCAACCAGACGCACGCGACGCGTTGAAAGGTTGTGCGCAACGTTTCGTTACGAACGGTGCCTGTGCGTGCAAGGGCACCTCGCCTACTCGAGAATAGCTGAAAAGCGAAACACTGCACTTTGCAACAGCAAGTTTATTTTCTGCAGTACTACGGCGGGTGCGATGAGCGACGTCAGGATATGGAAGCACGGGAAAGCCTATGTGAAATAGGGCCGCGGCCGGCACACGGTAGGCATGGCTTTGGTTACAGAATGGAACAGAACGCACCTTCATTTCTTAGGTGGCACGTACTGTTTTCATAACACGTCCTCGATCAACTTCCGCCAGAATGTTGGTAGTCAAGCATGACAATCTTAGAAGTTAGAACACGTTGGAACAGAATAAGTTTAATGTGCGTGCTCGAAGAAATAGTCAACTTCATCCATTCGCAATAGCTGACCGAGTTGAGTACGCATCTTTCTTTCATATCCCAGTTTGATCATGGGTGCCGAGTTCCGAGTTCGCCGCTGAGCGCTCACTGGGAACAAAACCTTCGGAAGATACACGCAATGGCATCAAGTCCTTTCTGTTTATGCTGGCAATACAAAGCGGACGCTAAGCTGCTCCTGCAGCGCGGCGGTTTCCACGAAGTTGCCGCGGCTTAACACGCACTTCACGCTTGCTTGCGAAAGTTATTTTTGCAGCAGAATACACCAGAGTGGTAGCCCGTAGATCTTGAGTCATCCAACATCGCAGAAACCCCAGATAAAACATGTTAAAACCGCAGAAATTCGTAATTAAACCCCTACCTTTCGAAGCTCGCGCTGGGAGGAAACGGAATCCGCACATGCCAGTGCGACGCGCTGGTTCGAGGATACGTTCCTCCTCGTCCATAAAACAGTAACTCTAGTTTGGAATAAGCCCCCGTGTTCTGCATATATTTGCTCACGGGTGTACACTGAAACATTTCCTGAGGAAAAAACATTTATTGAAACGTATCACATCTGAACCGCATTCTCGAAGCGCCAATGACAATTCACTGAGAATTGCGAATACCAATATACACCCTACCACAAAACCAAAACTTACAAGCCGTATCCCAATAAGAAACGCATTCACCGGGCCTCGTTAATGATTTTCACGTGTTCTGCATCCTTTCTACACAACGATTAATTACCACCTCATATTACCCAATCCACTGAGCTGGTTCAGCAGTGACGACATTGAGATGCTGAGCACGAAATTTCAGGTATAACTCATGGCCAACGTGGCCTCATTCTGACTGTGGCTGGGCGCTAAAGCCTAGTGTACTTGGCTTCATATGCTCGTTAAAGAATCCCAGGTGGTCGAAATAATCCAGAGCCGTCCACTCGAGCACTACGGCGTCTATGATGCACCGTAAGTTGCTTCGGGACGTTGAACCTCATTACTAGATTATTGCATTAGCACCTGCTGTTGACGTACAGCAGTGATGTTTTCCCAATTATGTCTTAAGCATTTCTTTATCAGTAATCCCTATCGTAGCGACAACAAATATCTTCCGAACGAAGAAAGCAAAGCTGTGCACCAGGCAGCGATTCGTATCACCATTGGCGCCTTGGAGAGGAGCAATTCCACTAAGACACAGCGCAGATCGAAAAAATTATCTGGCTTCGAGAGCCGTGACGTCGCTTAAACTATGACATCTGCAACATCACTCAATTCGTCACTGTCTAAACTGATCGTTTCAGTAGCGGAGGGAACGTGTCATTAGGACGAAGATTTATAACTAACTAGGAAGTACACTTAGGTGTACCCCCCCTCCCCCCTTCGGAGGTAAGCTCTTTTGTATTTTTCTTCAATAAGTGTTTTCACCACCATCACCAAACGCGCTGCTCGATTCTAAACAGCATATCACCGTAGGCGGTTTAATACTGCCTTCTAGGAGAATTCCATGCGCCGGTAATTCGTTCGCGGCTCACGGCGGGTGCCCCGGTGACCACCGTGTGCATAACCGTGGTCATAGCGATCATGCTCCCTGCGACGAGCAGTGCGCTCACGTTCGCTCGTGCGCTCTTCCATATTTCCTCGTCCGGTTGTCCAGCGTCTTGGATATTCTGTAATCTGCAACGGGAGGAAAAATGCAGAGTAAAATGAGAGTCTGAAAAACGGAGGCATTGCTATCTCTTTCAACTTCTGAGAGACGAGAGGAGAAAACCGTCACTCCATATAGTACCCTGGTTTGACCTCGATGCAAACATTTGAAAATTTAAAATTACACTATGGCGTTTCGCGTGCCAAAACCACGAGCTGATCATGAGGCACGCCGTAGTGGGGGGAGGGACTCCGGAAAGTTGGACCTCCAGGGTTTCTTTAACGTTCACCTAAATCTAAGTACACGGGCGGTTTCGCATTTCGCCCCGTTCGAAATGCGGCCGCCGTGGCCGGGATACAGTCTCGCGACCTTGTGCTTAGCAGCCCAGCACCATAGCCACTAAGCAACCACGGCGGGTGCAAACATTTGCGTTCATCACACTTGTTTTTTACACTGCTGGCATGCCAATGAGCTGAAAGAATGTGCTCAAGGTAGGAAAAGAGCAATTGAAACACTGTTGACAGAATGGCGAGATTTTGTCTATAGTTCATTTGTGTTCGTATCAACGAACCAACTTGACCAACGTCATGTTAGGGTATCTTTATATTCAGTATGGCGGAAGTCTGAATTTCCTGGCCCTGTTATATTCTGAGGAGTTGGCGTTACTTAAACATCGAAGGCGAGGTAAAAGTCTGTGGGCATACTAGATACCATTTCTGCACTAATCATACCTATGAGGCAATGGCATCATTAAAGATGCCTAAATTTTATAATATCCCTCATTGTCATAACTGAGGGTGTCTACCAAGTTGACATTTCCAAATTCCCTGAGTTTTCCAGGTTTTCCTTGAGTGCCATTGCAAAATTCCATGAGTGACACAGAACTTTGTTTTACGTCAAGACAGGCTGACACATGTCGCCCCATGCTGCCACTCTCTAGTAAGCATGCTAAAATATGACTCAATCCAGTTTTAATAGTAAGGAGTATCATTTCTTTTATAAAAAAAAGAATATGACGCGAGGGGGTAAAATACACAGCGAATAACTTTGAAAAAAAAATAGTAAAACTCATTGCAAATCGAGTGGAACATTCTCAAATACGAATAAAAACGAGATGCATACTAAACAAAAGTTTTCGAGTATCCACTTCAGTCCCGATTTATGATCAACTGTCGATACATATGTGTGAAGCATAGGTGGTGCTTGAAACTCCACTGAAAGCAAATCATGGTGATAGAATGACTCTGAGCATTTTATGATGAGCCATTACATTTACAGAGTAACTTAATATTTGAATATTGTAAAATCAGTCATGCTACGTTTATTCATAACAAGTATTCAATCCCCCGCTCGAATTACACGCACTAGTTATTCATAAGCCTCAAGCATTTCAAGAAAGAAATATATATATTTCAAGGTTGCTACCGACATTCCCCACATCAAGCGTCACAAAAAACATGGTAGTGCCTTTACCGAAGCCGTACTCTGTAACGATACATATCACTCAGAAGCAAAATGGAAATAATTTAGGTTATCAGAATGTTCAAGTTGCCGTAAGCTTAGTGTTCATGATCTATTCCTTGCTACCACTGCACAGAAATGGCAAAAATAGGTCGCGTCTACAAATGTGGCCGCCGTGACTGAAGGTGATATGAGCTACTTTTATCTATTTATAGTAAGCTCATTGGTGTGAGGCCCGAACTTTGTTACAAATGAGATTCTCAACAAATGAGATTCTCAACAGCTGGTGTGTCAACCTCATCTCTCCTGACATACTCTCAGCCCGCGCACAACGCCTGAGTGTTGCGTTTCACTGCTTTAAAGAGTTTATTTCAGTTTGGATGAGGGATGCCTGCATTCCGGCGTCAGCCAACACGTTGTTTCTTTAGCTGAAGCTCCTTGAAAAAAGCGGCGGCAGGCTTCCTTTCCCATTCATTCCTCAGTGCATAGGTCCTTTCTGTTCTTGTCGTCCTTCCGCTGCGCGTTCGACCCACGGACAATTTGAAGCATCCTCTTTGTCAGCTGTACAGTCAACGTCCGATTTTTCGGACGTTGACTTCGGCGGTTTTCGGCCTAAGGGCCGCGAGAACGTCCGAAAAATGGAGCAGTCCGAAAAAATGAATGCATGTCTTTTACTACCATTAAAGGCTCAAATCACCACAGGCACGTCCGAAAAGGCCTAGCAGCACGGTTATTAGGCATATCGGAGCTCGTACTGTGATAGGAGATGGCGGATGGACGCGTGTATAGTTAAGGAATAGGTGCTGTGTCCCGTGACAATGGCCCCTTCCCACGCTTGCTATGCTTCACCGCGTAAAACTTCTGTATTGAGGCAAAGCTGACTTTTGGGAACAAGCATTTTGCAAAGCGCCGTACTTTCCGAGATTCGAAGCCATTCGAGGCCCACAAAGACGGAGTCGATGCCATTGCTTACAGCGGCGAATTCTTTCTATGAAAAACACGGCGCCGGACGGCAAGAAGCTTAAAGGGACACTAAAGTGAAAAATGATTTCTTCTGCATCACTAAATTAGCGTTCTACAACACCAAAGCCAACTACAGAAGGCACTCTTATCACGCACATCACAAGACTTGGCAACACCCGTTGCCTGAAGCTGTGGTTTGATGGAGACAGCCTTCCCTCACATGTCAAAGTTGGCCACGTCCGCCATCCAGTCCGCCCATACATACCGAAGCCCCTGCAATGCTACAAATGCTGCAAGATGGGACACGTAAAAGGTGTCTGTAGGAATAACCTCGTGTGCCCACGGTGTGCCGAATCCCATTCAGCAGATGCCTGCCGCGCAACTGTGTTAAAGTGCCCTAATTGCCATGGTACTCATGAGGCCTCATCCAATGATTGCCCGCGGGTGAGGAACAAGCGAGCAGTACTCAAACGAATGGTACGGGACCATTCAACCCACAAAGAGGTTGCCGCTACTCTCAGGCGACGACATCGGCCCCGAAGAGCAGCACGAAGGGTTACGTCAACTGAAAGATATACGCCATCTTCCGGCAAAGCGGCTACCGTATCAACACCGACTTCCACAAAAACAGATACTGCGAAAACGAAGACTGCGGCAACACGCTCACCTCCTGAAGAGTGGTCTACACTTCCAAGAGCACAACCTGCCTCGGAGTCACACCAAAGTGCGCCGCCCACAATGACCTCACGAACCGCGGATGGGACGCCGACTGAGGATCGCCAAGTCAAAGTGATGCTGAAGTCACTTATGGACGCCATGCGCATCCTACTGAGCAGCATGAAAACCCCGTCGGCACAGAGCGCAGTACAGGTGCTGGACACCTCGAGTCCGGTGCTTGCGGCTCTAGGGTAAAACCATGGCCCGAGAGATGCCGTCGTTTCAAGAGGAAGTCAAGCATGCATCTGTCTTGCAGAGGAACGCCAGAGGGCTTAAGTCACGCATGTCCGACTTTAGACAGTTTGTCTTTACGCACCAGTTCCCCATTATCGTGATTTGCGAGCCCAACCTGTCAGCTCCCATCAGACTGTCCGGGTATGAGTGCTTTATGTCCTCTACCTACGGAGAGTGCAGCAAGGTTGTTGTGTTTATACGCCGTGACTTGACTTATGTACATCACCCAATGCCTCCTGACGAAGCAAATCAATACGTTTGCTTAACAGTGAAGAAGAAAAAGCTCACGTTTACAATTCTTGGAGCCTATATATCTCCAGCAAGCCGTCTAGATTGTGAGCGCCTACGGGGAATTTTGACATCGACTCCAGAGCCGTGGGTGCTCACTGGTGACTTTAACGCCCACCATTACCTATGGGGAAGCTCCAAAATTAACTCTAGAGGCAGAACGTTGGTGTCCTTTGCTTCTGAACGGGAATTTTGCTTGTCAAGTGATGGTAGCCCCACTTATCTGCGTGGATCAGCGTATAGCAGCTGCTTGGACCTAACCTTCGTGTCACGGTCGCTTTCGAGAAGAGTGCACTGGTTTTCCGATTTAGAAACACGGGGTAGCGACCACATCCCAACCTATTTGAAGATCGCAGGTTTGACTAGTTCCAAGTCTTCCAGAACCGTCCAGTGCACCGATTGGCCTAAATACAAAATAATAATGGAAGACTGTTGTCGTGACGGCACCTCTTATAACCTACAGGGCGCGATAAAGGATGCCATACAAACAACCACGCATTTGCTTTCGAGGAGTTCTTCCCGCACCGATTTCGACATTGAACTAGCAAAACTTCGAGCCATTCGCCGTCGTGCGGAGCGAAGATATAGACGCACGAAGTCAAATCATGATTTGAGATTGGCTAGACGAACACAAAAGAAAATACAGCGTCACATGAACAAGCTGGCTTCG
The DNA here is from genome assembly GCF_050947875.1 of Dermacentor variabilis. Taxonomy (NCBI): domain Eukaryota; kingdom Metazoa; phylum Arthropoda; class Arachnida; order Ixodida; family Ixodidae; genus Dermacentor; species Dermacentor variabilis. Next base: position 117,662,205 of record NC_134573.1, read on the forward strand.
CGACAATGGGCATCCTTTTGCGAGTTCCTGGATCCGCGAAAACCTTTGTCGCTTATATGGAGGATTGTTCGTGGCCTTCGCACAACCTCTGGTCAGCGCCACCCGTTTAAATCTTTGGCACTTTATCTACAATGTAGAGATATTGACATCGCTGAATCTTTCTGCAGAAAGATTGCTGGCGAGGCAAATTCCGATGGAACGGGTACGGGAACGCTCGACGACCCACTGTTCTCACGCGATCCCCGCATGGAATGCCCTTTTTCTATGGAAGAACTAGAAGCTGCGCTGGCTTTGTGCAGGCGTTCTTCAGCGCCAGGACCTGACGGCGTTACATACCGTGCCCTGTGTAACCTAGGAGACCAAGCTCGGAAGGCACTCTTGCTCCTATACGACTCCTGGCAGACGGGTACGGTTCCGCAAGAGTGGAAGTCAACTCTCCTCATTCCACTTCGCAAAGCTGGTAAGTAGCCTTTGGACATTTCCTCATACCGTCCGATCGCACTTGCCAGCTGTGTCGGAAAAACAATGGAAAGAATGGTTTTAACACGTCTGCAATGGTACTTAGAGTACTATGAAATCTATCCATAAGCTATGGCCGGATTCAGACGGGCCGTTCGTCAACAGACAGCGTTGTTGACTTGATAACATTTGTGCAACACCAAAAGGCCTGTAAGCGACTATCTGCTGCTCTGTTTCTAGACGTTAAAGGAGCTTATGATAATGTCACCCATGAAGCCATCCTTAGCACGTTAGAAGCCGTCGGACTTGGTGGTAAGATGCATATGTGGGTGTGCAACTACTTACAGAGGAGACCTTTCTACATGCACACAGAAAATGGCCCGACGTCCGAGCATTACAGTAGCCGAGGAGTCCCGCAAGGAGGAGTGCTTAGTCCGACTCTTTTCAATCTCACCCTCAGTGGATTAGTTTACAACCTGCCAAGCACCGTACGACTTTCCATCTATGCGGACGACATCTGCATTTGGGCATCAGGTGTGACACGACTTCAGCTTCGTGCTCGGCTTCTGAAGGCTGCCACAGTGACATCTTGCTACCTTCGTCAACAAGGACTTGAAATTTCATGCGGAAAGTGTGCAATGGTGGCATTCACGAGGAAGCCAATGTCAAGGTTACGGCGTATCTATTAACGGACAACTTATACCATACAGCAGAAGCCACAGGTTCTTGGGAGTCGTAATTGACAGAGACCTGTCTTGGACTCCGCACGTCAATTACGTGAAAAAGCGGCTGACTGCTATCTGTCACCTGTTCAGGTTCCTTGCAGGAAAAAGTTGGGGAGCATCTATACACGCTATGTTACAGTTGTACATGGCGTTGTTCGTTGGATTCCTGCGATACAGCCTGCCTGCAATATCCAACACCTGCAAGACTAACCTGTGTACGATTCAGAGTATTCAAGCCCAAGCCCTTAAGATATGTCTTGGCTTACCACGCAGTGCATCAACGGCTGAAACCATTGCCCTAGCGCAGGATTACCCGATCACGACGCACATTGCCGTTGAGACAATGCGTATGCATCTCAGGCATTATGCTAGGACCCCTTCCCACCACTTGGCGAGCCTCACTGCTGCAAGGCCCGGCTCGACATTTAGCGGTATTGTCAGTGCACATCGTGCGTCGTTTACCTCGGGGACGCACCTGCGGCCAAGCCAGCGTTTCCTCCGTGGTGTTTGAGCCGTCCACAAGTTGAGATAACGATTCCAGGACTACAGAATAAGACAGATCTACCGGCCCCTGCTCTAAAACAGCTGAGCTTACTTCTTCTGCATGAAAAGTACAGCAACCACGTGCACATCTATACCGACGGATCGACTACGTCGTGCAGTTCTGGTGGTGCCGTGGTTATACCAACGCGAGGAATGACACTGCGGTTCAGGACATCGCATGTCACGACCTCAACCGCGGCAGAACTAACGGCCCTGCGTCGAGCACTGGAATTCATTGATTCGGAAAGACCCAGAAAATGGGCTGTGTTCTGTGATTCAAAAGCGGCATTACAGTGCACGCAGTCAGTTCTCCGACACGGATGTCATGACCAATTGACATACGAAGTCGTGAAACTTCACCATGATGTCCAACAAAAAGGCCACGAAGTCGTTTTTCAGTGGGTACCTGGCCACTGTGGAATCAGTGGCAATGAGTCCGCCGATAACGCTGCTCGCACAGCTCATCAAGAAGAGCACAGCATTCCGATTCCGCTTTCGAGGACTGACGCTGCAAGGCAGCTTCGACACCTGGCACGTAGCCTCACAGTGACCGAGTGGAACTCGCAAAACTTACGACTTACACGACTACATCGACTAAACCCCTCCCTGTAGCTCCGACCTCCACCCGGACTTCCTCGACGTGAAGCTACGCTTCTCTGTCGCCTTTGGTTAGGAGTGGCCTTCACAAAGGCACACTCTACATTAATTGGGGTGACTGACAGTGCAGCATGCGAGGTCTGTGGCACCGAAGAAAACATCCACCACCTGCTGTGCCACTGTCCAAGATATGCCCTAGAGAGGCAAGAACTTGCCAAAGCTTTCCAAAAACTGGACAATCGGCCGCTTTCTGTGCAGGTGCTGCTGGAACACCGCCCCCATCGCCCGTCGGCCCATAAAGCGGTGAAGGCACTTTTGCGTTTCTTAAGGACGACGGGTTTGTGCGACCACCTGTGACTATTAAGGCAATTTCTGTAAAACCGCACGCGTCAGCGAACTTGCCACAATTTCATTCTTTCCTTCCCTCCTCTCTCTCCCTGTGATCTTTGCTTTCCCCTTTCCCATTCCCCCGGTGTAGGGTAGCCAACCGGACGTTATTCTGGTTAACCTCCCTGTCTTCTTCTTTTCTCTTTCCTCCTCCTCCTACAACACCAAAAACACCACTCTTACAACGATAAGACGTTTGGCAAGCCAAACGTCTTTGGTAAGCCAACGAAATACGGGTGGCGACGCCTACTTGAGTTCCCGCACCTGGGGGCTGTGACGTCTTGGATTTTGATGGCATCTTCTAGGGCCTGCTAATTATATATAGCGGTACAGATTGACTATATTGCGTTCTAAAGGAACCAAATATTAAACATGGCAAGTTTCAGGAAACTTTATTGAGCCAACGCGGCCCAAATGCGAAAACATACTTTGGAATCCCTGACGTCACGCTGACGTACCGGTGCTGGGGTTTCGGCGCGAAATTCAAATAAGGATACTTGGACCTTCATTTTCTCATCTAATAATCAAACTATATTTTTGAAATGACTGCCTGCAGGGTTCTCAAACAATGCTCCATTAGTCTAAACTGATTTATTGTTTCGCTTTAGTGTCCCTTTAACAAAGAAAGTTGAGGCAGCTAGGCCTAGCATTTACCACGGCGGCGAGGTAATCAAAACGGCGGCAGTGGTGGCTCGGATTAACGCCATTTCGGTCTTGCGGTCACGGCAAAAAGTCGGCAAAATCGGACGGTGTAAAGCTCTTGCGTCCGAAATTTCAGACGTTCTTAGACATTGACTCTATGGGGCACGTGACCGGGCCGCGGAGCCGTCGGGCGTCCGGAAAGTCGGCAGCCGACGACACGGCGTCACAAGACGATTCGTTACAATTCCTCTCTGTTACGCGAGCCAGCATTACTGCGACTTTTGTTCCCTTTCAATAAAATTACAGCTAATTTTCCCTGATAGAGGCAGAAATTCCCTGAGTTTTCCCTGAGTATTTCCAGACTATTCAAAATCCCCGAGAATTCCCGGCTTTCCCGGTTGGTAGACAACCTGTAACTAATGCACGAGTAATAGCCGCATAAAGTTCACAAAACGTTCTTAATTTAGGATTTATAACTACACTGAAGATACAATGAATATACAAAGCAATGTCTACAAAATATCAACAATTTCGTGTGATCCTAAATGATCATCTGTCGTGACACGCACTAAACATTGGTGCATCGCGGTATGAGTATAAATCACATACTGCGCAATCTACCTGTTTACTCTTTGTCCTAATTAATGTATAATTAATTTGCAGTCAACATACGACTTATATCTACTGTAATGTTTTGTTCCTTAGTAAATATTTTGTGATGTTTTGCAGATTTTGTCCAGTTGTTTATGTGTGCGTGCGCGTGTTATTGAAATAGTTTATTGCAACCTTTAAGCAATAACCGCCCCCCCCGCCCGCCACCTCTCCATGCCAATGCCTTGACACAACATACAAATGAATGAAATGAAAAATACCAATTGTGTCGAAGTGGGTTTCTTTGTTCACGATCGATGGCCTAAAGGAATGGCGGACACAGAAACAAGGGAAACGCAGACAAAAAATAAATAAAAAATAAAGGACACATTGCACACGGGAAGTTATCGAATTCTAAATGCTGTGTGTGTCTTTTCGTGGCTGTGTTTGTCCCGGTTCCTGCGCTCAGCTGTTCTTCTGTACCAACACTAACGACAGAAATTTCAGGTTAGATTGGTAGTCAGTTTAGGCATCTGTTTCGGCTGATATATAATGCCTCCGGAGCTTGATATAAATTTCAAGGATAGAAAAATTGATATTTAACGAACAAATGCAGGACAAGCTCCAGATGAAAAATATTTGCGCCTGGAATGGCTAGCAGACACTGCACACATTTAAAGCAAAACTTACTTGAATTCGCAATTTCTAATGTATAGTCTACAAATACAGCAAAAGTTTCCATTCTTTTCTCCCACGAACACATGCTTTCAAATAAGATGTTTTGCGCAGTGCAACGTTTCATATACTCGCATGAAACATCGCAAATCTACGAGTGTAGAACATTGGACGTCGCAAGAAATGTCAAATTCCATTGAGTCATGGTCGCAAAATTTTAATTTAGGAGAGGAATCCTAAGAAGGCGATAGACGATAAAAGTACCGTTAAATATTCTCAAATATAAAATTCACCGTTGCTTGGTTCAGCCAAGAAGTGAAAAAGAATAAGAATATTGTTCGTTAGTTTATATACGAACTAAGTTTCTCAATTATGACATCATCTTGCGAAAAAACTTTTGAATAGCTGATATAACTACGAAGCAATAAGTGCAACGAACGGTACCATAAAAAATAACCTACTTTCCGTACTATAGCATTAATTCTGCGTGTGCCGACTTTTCTTTCTGCGTATTTACCGCGTCTGTTCTACCATTACTCCGGTTTATTATTTCTGTACTGTATTTACATTGTCATGACCCCTCACCTAATGCTATTTGGAGTCTGTGAGGTATAAGTAAATAAATATATGAGGCAGCAGTTTATATTTACGACGTTTAATGTCGTAATATAGTAGGCACGTCTACAAAAACAGAAAGAGGTCCAAGTGCACTTCCAGATTCTTACCGTGCTAAAATGCATAGCGAAGTCAGATAATAAACTTTAATGATACCCAGCGTAATAATCGACCAGGGGTCTTGGTGATGCCAATAAACTTCAACCAAAATTCTACCTTGCAGGGTAACGCAGTGCGTGTGGATCACTAACCATAAAAGTTGTTTTCAATCTAAGCCTATACAAGTAGACCCGAAAATGCCGCATTGTTTTTTTTCCCCATTGATTAGGCAAACTATTCTTCCGCACAACAGGTCCAGCTACTTCGTCACTTTCCTCACCGCGTCCCATTGCGACGTGCCGGGTAATTCACGTTTTGCTGGCTGAATAAAAGCAGCAAGGCGCGCTGACTGCAAGAAAGGGCGCGTGCAGACGGTGCGCAGACCGACGTGCTGCAGTAACTACAACGAGCTCCGGCTCGACGACATACCTCAGTCCGACGCCTGGAATTTCCTGCTCGACGCTCGTTGATGGGGCTGCGATCACGTGCAGTTCGGTAGGGAGTGATGCGAGTGTAATTCTGTCCTATGGTACAGTTTGTCAAGGTCTGGTGGTAAACGTTCCCATTGGATACGTTTATTAACGGCATCCGGTGTTGAACAGGTTCATCCACCTGCTCTTAGAAGAAGCAGAAATTATGTGTAACACCCACAGACGCACACAAAAAGGTCTAGATGCTTACTATCAGTGCTAGCATATTATATATATATATATATAATATATATATATATATATTTGACACAGCAATAGCAGCGAAATGTGTAGCTTTTATTAGAAGTAATGATTGTACTTGCGGCCACCTTCATGGCATGGTGACGCTTCTGCGGGCCTCAAATTTCGCCGGGCGAAATCTGGTGTTTCGATAATCGCTATTTAAAGCTACCCCATTTTTATTTGACGCCACAAAGTTCCGCATTCTGTTGTTTTCAAACCAACGACAAGTACTAAGCAAAGTTGGGAGTGATGCCAAGACTTCCCGGAAAATTGGGCATAGAAGAGTATTCTTTCACAGTCGCACACGACTCTCATTAAAAATTTTCTTTTCTGTTTTGTTTGCTTTTTGGCATATGAAATGTTGACACAAAATTTGTTTTCGACCTCTGAAGATGAGTTTTTATGGTGTCAAACAAAGCGGTACTTATTGCAATTCGATAAAATTAAAGAACAGAAGGTGTAATAATAAATAATAAATGTAATAATATTAGGCAACATTTCCGAAGATAATTTAAAACCTCGATGCGTTCGCAGAAATATCTGACTGGCACCACCGGTAGATGATGACTACATAAGAACCGCAAAGCGCAGGGAGATGTGCTCTGGTCTTTGCATCCACCGTGGCCAGCCGACTTGTAAGGAGACCATACTTTTTATCGGTTACGTTTACCAATAGCCACGAAGTAAGGGACATAATATAGCGCAACAACACAGTCCCAAAGAGAAAAAAATACACAGGCATAGAGTCACGTGCTATTCGTTTCTTCATTCCCTTGCCACTGTGTCGATGTGTTATAGTTTGTACTTTAGCGAGCACCATAAATCTATGGAACGAGAAATGATAGGCGCAACGTTAGGAGACAGGAAGACAGTGTTGTGGATTAGCGAGCAAACAGCCTAGCCGATATTGTTGTTGACATTGGGAAGAAGCAATAGAGTTGGGCACGACGTGTAGTAGCCACTGTATCGTATGCCAGTAGCCACTGTAGTCGGTCTCTAGTTTCTGCCCAGTTACTTAGCTAAATTTATATTCGTCTATGCTGCCACTGTGCAAAAGACAGGTTTCTAAAAGGCTTTAAATAGAAGGACAATGTTTAAAGTGCGACTTATATTGCGACAGAAACAATACAGCATAGAGGACATTTTAGAAATTTATGCGTTTTAATTGGCAGGTGATCATATATTTATTGGTGCCCCTCGATTTCTGTGTGCGCTGAATAAACCATCGGCTGGAAACTTTCAACTATCTCAGTCTCCGCTTCTTCTCAACGGTATTTGCATGATTTTTTTTCTGTGAACGTCTTTCTTGCCGTATATAGCCAGCTAGCAGTCGGCTGAGGCAGCTCTCAGTAGCATCTGTTCTTGCTATGCAAAAGATTTGAAGATAGCTTTTTACAATGGGCGGTAATCTTTATTCCGATAACGTTTAAGTATGGACGTTTTAATTAAACAGTCAACCATTAAGTAATCTGATTTCATCAATTTATATTACCATACTTAAAAATGAAATGTTTGGAGTATGTTCTTTATGCTCAATATCGAAGTGGAGGATAGGGAGGTTCTACGTACCTTGTTTTGTACTTGGGAAGGAGACCCCTCTTGTGATGGACTGGGTCCGGTGTCGTCGAGCGCGAACTCAACTGCATGACAGCAGGAACACAATAACGCATCTTATTGCTTAGGCAAAGAAATGCCGCACATTATTTCCGGCCGGTCCTAACGTCTATTTCTAACCTCGAGCTGCTTCTAGCGTCTATCGGGAGCCCATTCCATCCTGGAGAGAGTACAGTCTAAAAAATGCGACAAAACTGATGATGATTATGGGATTGACGATTATGCATATAATTTGTTCTGAGAGCCCCACCGATGATGAAAATGTTGATCATGACGATTGATCTGCTGGTGCTGCCGATGCTAAAATGTTGACAGAAAGCTGGAAGGCGATTTAACGTGTAGTTGACGACGATGAAACGTTGCCTAGCGCTGCTCTCAAAATAAATTATGTCGTTCATACATCGTGCACTACCCCACCCTCCCCCCCAACTCACTCAGGAAGACACTGTCTTTCAATGACTTCAAGCAAAGCTTGAATCGCCTTCAAACTCTTTTTTTTGTCCTGTTGGCTCATCCCTCTAGGTGGTTAGCGCGAGCCATATTTTTGCCAGCAGGCTTTCTCTGCACAGAAAGGTAATAGAGGTGACCAGGGCTTGATCTCGTAATGGCTTTTGACAACATTGAAGCTGCATTGTTCACAGAAGTAACTAGCATTTATTGGTTTTGATTGATTGATTGATTGATTCTGAAGCTTTGTTTATATCTTGAGGATTACACTTGCGAAAGCCTGCGCACAGAAGCATTGGGAATACACAGTACGTCTGCGACCAACGTTATCTCCGTTGATACCGTGCTCAAGGGGAAAAAAAAGAAAAGGAAGTTCCTCCTGACGGTGGGCACCTGGAAAATTCCGAGGGCTCCTATTTTTCGGAACCACCTGTCAGCAAGTACAGCCCAGTATGGTTATATCTTATCAAGGAACGCTGAACTATCACTTCTGAAGCCGTTAAAATCTGGCTTAATATGCTGGACTGGGGAAACACGTTCGTTCTATAGATGCTTGCGCAAAGTGTCACATTTCTAAAAAAAGATATGTTGAAGAAATTGAGTGGTTCCCGGATTGAGCGTTACGTTGAAGAGCGAATCAGATTACAAATTTAACTGCACCCTTTTAGCTACCGAGCTCCTATCTCGCGTAGATGAGAATAGAATAATCGTTTTGCACTGCATCGACAGCAGCGCAGGTGTGCTGCATTATAAGGAAAATCTTAAAATCTGCGGACTGTAGGGAGCTTTCTCTTGTTTATTCCATTGTTTATCTCTTGTTTATCCCAACATTCTTGAAAACTGAAAAAAAAAAAATAGAAGCTTCAACATCAAGCAAGAACCTCTTTAAATCAGCAGCAAGAAACAATATCACACTTCTAGAAGCTGCACTGTCTATTCCGACATATTACAAAGACAAAATGGATGCTTTATGCACTTCCTTAAAATATACCCCCCATCTGCGAGTACAGGTTTTTGCAACATCTTCCTAAACATTGTGGCAGTATGTTGTAAAGTAAATAATGGCATTTGTCTACTTTAGTTGCTGTATCAGACGCAGTTCACAGAAATGTGCCGAACACTATTCCTTTTGGGGCTGAGTTTTGGATTTGCAACATTTGTGCTTTAATTTTTTTCTAAGCCTTACAAATATACTCATGAATGTTATGAAAAACTATGAAGCACGGCTGAGCTTCCTGCGATAGGCAAACTATACCTTTCCATTCTAAATGTAACAAATTCATTTTAATAGTTCCGGTGAGTATCTAATGGGAGAATTGCTACGTCTAATGATTATCTGAATAAGTAAATCGCAGTTAGCTCCAAGCTAAAGCCTCATCTAAAAGAAAATTGAATTATTTATGTCGAGACCGATTGCACGCGGAATAACGGAATATCAACGGCTTCTTACGCAAAGCGTCACATTTCGCACTTCTTTCTTAGTAAGAAATATGGAGGTCACGTAGGCTCGAACGCAAATTATGTGTTATTTTTTGCTACAAATCATAATACGCCTTTGACACCCTGTAGCCTCATGACGCGATTTCGCCGATCTACTTCATCACAGCCCATACCTTGACGTCATGTCGGACGACCCGATATGACGTCACAACCACGTTCATTCGTGACAATCTCCGAGTCAAAAAGCAGCACTCTGACACGGAGCTATCGACGAGGTTGCACACTCTAAGAAACATATCCCACGGGCGCATTCATTTTATGCATGAAAATTTCAGTCACCTCCAACACTGGCTGTTTTAGTGGCTGCCACAACATGTGAAGTTAGCCTGAGCTTGCACAGTGTGAAAATGTGCTGATACAGAGGCATTCCATTTGTGCCGGACGCCCATATCAGTTTTTGTAAAGAGCCGACAAACTTAGCCTACAGGTATGGCAAACGATGTGGAAAGAATTACGCATGTTCTAACTTTTTATAACAAATATCTTCAAGTGCAATTAAATTTAATAAATTTTCACACACATGACACAAATAATTATGGAATTTTTAACCTCACATTTGAAGTTATTTCTCAGTGCAGGTGATTTCAAATGTTTCTTCAGCCCCTCGAAAAAAACGCTAAGGGCGAGCAAAAAATTCACGTCGCAGTGCGGCACCAATATGGTTATAAAGCTTCGACTTCCAACCCCTTGCACAAACTAGCATACCCCATTCGGCATCGGGAGATCCACTTCGCTTCACGTTCACGGGCTCCAGTCGCGACATGACGAACGCGCGCGCAAATGATCTACTAGCTGTATGCCGCGCACCGTAGACGCGCCTGCTGCACACTGCACACCGAAGCTGACGCAACTGGGATGTGTGGCGGGGACCAATCGTTGGGATTAAACGGCTGCACGTGACGGCGCCGCGTCTGTAACGGAGAACCAATCACTGCGTGCGATGTGGCTAAGAGCGTTTTTGGCGGGAAAAAAAATGTGGCGGGCGTGTCTGGAAGCGCAGCTCGTGCTGCTTGTGCACGTCGGTTTGATCGCGTCGGAACGAAACCGCGACAGAGAGAGAGAGAGGGGGGGGGGTGGAGAAAGTGAGGAAGCCGTCGGCGCGGCTGAGATGAGTCACATCTTATCTATTTGCAGCGAATGCCGACAGCACCAACGATGCGTGCTAGTTGCGTCAGCCTGTCGGCTCACCAGTGCCCCTACGTGGACACTTGCAAATGCAGTGTAGGCAGTGTAGGCGCCGCAAAATCGCATTACGAAGTGAGGCAGAAGCGTTGTTTAGGCGAACGCTTACGAATGGTCAAGAACGTGGTACGTAGGCGCGTGAACAGCGTCGGTGATTGTTTTTCGGTCGGCTTGTAAAAATAGTTCATTTCTCGCTATCGGGACGGTGGAAATTTCGTAAAACACGAAATCAAATGCTCAGGCATACAGTAGTCCACGGAAACGGCCGTGTAACTGGTTATGTAAATGTGCAAATAAATTTCGGAGCCTTTTTCTGCTATTACCGGTGGAGTTCGTGCCAGTGCCGTTGCTGCAAGCGATGAATGAATAAATTGAAGAAAAAGAAAGAGACCGTGGCGTCAGTGGAAGCGCTGATTTTTGTCGGTGGTCAGGACCGCTTTATCGTCTGATATCTCTCATCTATATTTATATCGCTGAATCAAAAGAGATCTATAATTATGCGCCTAGCCTAGAAAAAAAATTAAGAATGCGGCAACACACTCACTCAGCCGCACACACACATGCACGCATGCGGTGAGAACAAAAAACACCTGGCGCCTTAGTGTGCTGTGTTGAGTTGTGCGTATCGCCTCAGTTCTGTAGTCGAGGATGTTTTGTACCTAATAACAGGATCTTCTGAAGTGTAAGGTTTGGCTGCTGAGCACGAGGTCGCGGGATCGAATCCCGGCCACGGCGGCCGCATTTCGATGGGGGCGAAATGCGAAAACAACCGAGTACTTAGATTTAGGTGCACGTTAAAGAACCCCAGCAGGTCGAAATTTCCGGAGTCCCCCACCACGGCGTGCCTCATAATAAGAAAGTGGTTTTGGCACGTAAAACCCCATAATTTAATTTTGAAGTGTACGGTTTTGTAAAATGGTGGCGGGTTACATCTCAGGCGTTTGCGTGCGAGTCTCCGCACGAGAAACGTTGCACACAGCGTTGTGGCTGGCTACCGTTTATCTCGGTAGTGTCGCATATCTGTGTCGCATTTCGACGCGGTGCGTCAGCTGCGCGTGACCGGGCGTGGCTTCATAGCGTTTGCGAAATGAAGCAAAACAACTTTGTTTGCCGGCGAAGTCGGCCAGGCTAACCTAGCCTAACTTTCTTTTTTTATATCTTGCGACCTTAGCCTAGTCACCACCGCTACCACGGGAAAAGAAGAAAGCCCGTTTGGACCGAGCCTTATAATTGAGTGAATTTGCTTCCTTCTAAACCAATGCTTTCTTGGTAGCCGCCGCGGTAGCTTAGTTACTATGGCGTAGCGCTGCTTAGCACGAGCTCAGCAGCGCTTGGTAATTACTCGCCCGCGTACTTAAATTTAGGTCCACGGTAAAGAACCCGAGGTGCTGGAAATTCATTCGGAGTCCACAACTACGGCATCCTTCCTAATCGGATCGTGGTTTTGGCACGGGGCCCGAGCCGCCTCTGACCCCCTCCTCCGCCCTCTCGCTATCGCGCCATTGCCAGAGTTTTGTTACCCAGATCATTTGAGGTTTCTTTTGATTTGCCTCGACCTTTTAACTTAAAATTTTATTGAGCCTAATAGCTTACTGTATCATTGTTGGCGCGGACGTGCACAGATTTTAATTCATACTTTGCTTTCTTCCTGAAATTTTTTTAAGGAAGGAGAACCAGCGCATTAGCATTACCAGTGGCGGCTGCCTCATCCGTATTTTCTCACTTCAACATGTATTGTTTTAAATTCCCACTGTAAACAGCATGGACATACACATTACATAATATACACATAGGACAAAATTTATTATATTTTTTTGAAAGAGAAGGGAGGTAGCCAATTAAAAATGGTTTCTAAAGGTATGGATAGCCAATGCTTAGAGAACGAATATGTTGCTGTATGTTCACCTCGGTTCAAATTGCTTTGCGCGCTTTTTTTACCCTGAAAAAAGCCTGCAGACTTCAGTGACCTCTTCGGCAGAGTCTTTTTATCAACGACGTTTGAAATGCATGTGAATGATATGTGTCTCAGTATAGCTTCTCTTTCCAGTAAGCAATGTTACGACTCACGAAAATAAAAAAAAAACATCTTCTCATAATTTACAATATTCATTAGGAATGGAAAAATCGTCACTTGCATGCAGAGGTAATATATATATATATACAGTGTGTCCCAGCTAACCATTATGTACTTAATTTAAGAAAAAGAGTCATTGCATTACTCAAAGAAAACCAAGTGCATATTGTTTCCGGTGCAGTAGAGTAGCTGCCAGTAATTTTTTTATTACTGGGATTTATTTAGGCAATTGTAATTACTTTTCTAACTCAAGACGTAATATCCTAATTATCAAAGTGTCAGTGAGACATTTGTAGGCACAGCCAAGGGACATCTAAGTGTGGTATTTTCAGCGACGTACTCATTACGTACTACTTTTTTCCGACGATAAATACACCCCACGAAATATGAAAAATACCACATGACTGCGCTCCCACCTGCATCATAAAGCAGCGCCCTCGAACAAGCTTCCTCTGAGTTAGCCAGAACGAAATAAAAGAAATAAAGAAAAACATCGTGATCGAGCTAGTGCCTTATCTGCCCCGCCTCGGCCGATGTGACACGTCGCGTTTGGTGTTAGTTGGAAACTAGCTGTGATAGCTGTTGTCTTAGCGTACATAAAGTGCATGGATGTTTTTTTGTTTTTGCGCCACAAAAACCTATCACCACAGAAAGGAATTGACAACGTCAGTGCGAATGTTTAAAGGTGCGTTTTGTTGCGTCCCAGTTGCCATGTCTTTCTCTAATGAGCAGAAGGCAAAAATGCCTTGGGAGCTTCAAATGACAACAAGAGGAAGGCCGCAAATATATATCAGTCTAAAAATGTGGAGGTAGACCAAACGCGTAGACTATCATCAGAAATGATGCGAACCTGACAGAAACCCGCAGCTTCAAGAAACAGTGGCGTAGGACTCCATCTTTGAGTCCTTGCCTACGCACAGGTGTTCTAGCACTTATGACCTCAAAACCTCATGCTAACGTGCGGGACGAGGTCGCCCAGGTGCCAATTTCCAAGTCATCAGTTTGGAGGATTCTAAACGACGGCCTTTCACCCGTACCACCTTAACCAACACTAATGCTTGAAAGATGGGGACCTGCATAATCGTCTAGATTTCTCAAACTGGGTCCTCACAGAAGCCGATGAGCCACCGGACTTTGTGACCAACATCATCACAGATGAAGCCAATTCTCACAGAAACACACAGGTAAATTTGCATAATGCACACTGGGTAAAGCGCAATCGGCACCAATACCAGTGGTCCTTCAATGTGGGGTGCGGAGTTTACGCCGGTGCTATAATCTGTCCCACCTTCTTCGATCAAACAGACAGCATTACGTGGACGAACTCCTTGAAGGAGTGGTGGATGAGTTTCTCAACGAAGTCCCGCTGTCACGTCTTTCACTTCTGTGGTATCAGCAGGATGGAGCACCCGCACACAGCCGCAGCCGCGGGCAAGAAACTGGCTGTATGCGACTTTTCATGCGCAGTAGATTGGAAGGCATCATCATCATCAGCCTGGTTACGCCCACTCCTGGGGCAAAGGCCTCTCCAATATTTCACCAACTACCCCGGTCATGTACTAATTGTGGCCATGTTGTCCCTGCAAACTTCTCAATCTCATCCGCCCACCTAACTTTCTGCCGCCCCCTGCTACGCTTTCCTTCCCTTGGGATCCAGTCCGTAACCCTTATAGACCATCGGTTATCTTCCCTCCTCATTACATGTCCTGCCCAGCCCCCATTTCTTTTTCTTGATTTCAACTAAGACGTCATTAACTCGCGTTTTTCCCTCATCCAATCTGCTCTTTTCTTCCTATCCTATCATTCTTCTTTCCATAGCTCGTTGCGTCGTCCTGAATTTAAGTAGAACCCTTTTCGTAAGCCTCCAGGTTTCTGCCCCGTACGTGAGTACTGGTAAGACACAGCTGTTATACACTTTTCTCTCGAGGGATAATGGCAACCTGCTGTTCATGATCTGAGAATGCCTGCCAAACGCACGCCAGCCCATTCTTATTCCTCTGATTATTTCAGTTTCATGATCCGGATCCGCGGTCAGTACCTGTCCTAAGTAGATTTACTCGCTGACCACTTCCAGTGCCTCGCTACCTATCGTAAACTGCTTTTCTCTTCCAAGGCACGGGCCTGTAAATTGGGCGGCTAGGTCACCTGACCTCTCTCTATTCGGTTTCTTCCTTTGGGGTTATGTGTAAGATCGTGCTTACATGTTCGAGACGGACGTCAGATTAGCTCAAGACAAGAATAACAGATGTCTACCGTAGAATTCGAGCGTTGGTCGTCAAGAAAGCCGCTGAAGATGTGATAAAGCGGACTCGGTACTGCGTAGCTGCAGAAGGAGACCTACTCGAACACGTCTTGAACACCAGCAGCTGGTGTTCAACGGCGCTTTCTAATTCATAGATAATAACGGCACACTGAATCCTGATGTTTTTGTTTGGTTTTGTTGTTTGTGCAGACGTCCGATTGTCGATTGGGCTCATTTAGAAGTAGTATATTTACTTTTTGAATGCGTCGGTTTTACCTTTTCTATATATGTGAGTCGCTTCCCAGTCTGTTTATTTTGCTTTTGTTTTTTGCCACGAACCTGTTTATGCAGCATGTATACATTCTCATGAAAAATAAAACCATCACTTTAATTTGGCTTTGGTGTGAAGCAAATTTCCGGCGCGAAATATAGCTACGAGCACACTTTTTCGATGCGGTGCGAGCAAAGCCAAGAGTGCCCGCGTAACATTCTATGCCTATTCCATTGCTTTTCGCGTTTCGTGCGTGGTCAGAGCGGCGTTTCGGCCGCGTTATCAAGGGGCTTTTGTTATCTATATGATCAGTCGGTCTTGAGAGACAGATAACAGGTGTGACGTAGAGAGGAAGGAATAGCTGCAAAGCCGCAAAACCTGCTGTTGGTTCTCCTTCCGTACCATGCATTGTCAAGGTGATGCGCTCTCTCTTCGGGTTTGCGACAAGAGATGCAATTGCTTTCAATCATCTTATTTCAGGGCGCTGCTTTGTGATGCGGGTGGGAGCGCGGTCACGTGGTATCTTTTATATTTCACCAGGTTTGTTTGCCAATCGGAAAAAAATTGCACGCAATTAGTACGTCGCTGAAAACAGAGCAGTTAGATGTCATTTGGGGGTGCCTGGGGGTGCCTACAAGTGCCTCATTGATACTTTGATAAATAATAATAATAATAATAATAATAATAATAATAATAATAATAATAATAATAATAATAATAATAATAATAATAATAATAATAATAATAATAATAATCCTGGCTACGCCCACTGCAGGGCAAAGGCAGCCCCATATTTCTCCAACTACCCCGGTCGGTTGATAATTAGGACAGTACTTCTATGATTAGACAGTTAATTGCAATTGTCGAATTAAATTTCAGGAACGAAAGAATTACTGGCCACTACTCTACTGTACTGGTAACATTATGGACAAGGTTTCTTTTTGAGTAACGCAACTGCCCTTTCTTCTTTAAGTCCTGGTGCGTGATAGTTGGGGCACCCTGTATAATTCATTCAGAATCCGAAATTAGGCCAAGCCGGATACCCTCGAAATTAGAATCAACAGCAGTCATGCGCAAGCACTTATACTCGTACTCACAGAAGAAACAGAAAACAGAAAGGCAGAGGCTGCAGTTCTGCCGGAAAAGCGACGCAGTATTAGTGATAGCGAAATATACGACACTTACGCGAAGGTAGATTATACCACCGAGAGACGATAGATTCTTGCTGGTGGGAGAGGACTCAGGTTGTGAAATTAAACTGTTTCTATTATGAGGTCCTGTAAATTCTCATATGAGGCTGTAGCTTCAGTGAACAATTCTTCGAGGTCACACGAAGTTTCGTCAAGTGCAAGAAATATATATATATGGGATTCAGGAAGCTGGTCGCCTCCCCCCCCTCCCCTCCCCCGAAGAATGAAAGCTTTCCGCCCATGACTAGCGCTGCAGTAGGCGGGACTCGTAAACCTATATCGCCGCCGTGGTGGCCGTACGATGGATATTCCTAGCATTCTTGGAACTAGTTTCCAGAAAGTGCGTGCTACAATGCACGCCTTTACCACATGCGTGTTGCTTCTCTGTGCGCAATTTATCATTCGCTACCATATATGCCAACTTTCAAGCCCGTCTCTTGTAGGTGTAGAATGCCCCACTGATATTGCGAATGAAAATCCTTTGCCTGAGAGGGTGAATTAGGCTAACGTATATAGGGCTGTCCATGTTTGTGTAGTAGCTGTCCCTGGAAGCACAGCTGTCTCAAGCAACATTTCACAAGGCCTTGAAACTGGTGTCGCACGCCACTTTGTATTTCTTAGTTGTACAAGGTGGATTTTTAAACGCGCAGCCGCCACATACGGCGGTGCTGGCGTTATCGCTGTTGGAAGCAAGTTGCCTGTACTTTGCGGCATAAGCGTTCTACGGTAATGGCCCAGCCATTAAAGGAGCAGTGACCTACCTGGGTTCTGATCACCATCAAGTAGATTACATGAACTCTTAGTGCACAGCAGCCTGCCCAGTGTAACATAACATATGAGTGGGCCATAAGCAGCGGAAACCTTATTGCAGGTCATTGTGTAATACCGCTTATGAAAAAAGGAAGAGAGTGAAGAGGCTTTTAACAGCAGTACCTCATGCTACTCTAATAAGAGGAACGACGAGCAAAAGCATTTCTGGTAAAGCACTTAAACAGTAACTTTCTGAAAGACAGAACATTCCAGGTGAGAGATGGAGGTACATTTGGCCCACCCACACCAACAACACAGGCATACTACAAGAAAGACTACAGCCTATGGTGTATTACAGTCAATGGGAAAGCTATCTTATACAGAAATCAAGAATGATGCAACAAGCCCTCGACAACACTGCAGACTTTCTTGGCTAGTCTGGCCTCTCGCTTTCTGATAAGTCGGCTTACATCGACGTCGGAAAAAAGACTAGAATCAAGAACTACTCCAGATTGCACATTGTTCTCCCAATAGCTGGAGAAACATACCCGCATGTCAACATCCACAAATCCTCAGCTAGTGTAAGACCACGACGGCAGAGCCAGCATGTGGGTGAAACAATTATGCCATGCCTGGACGCAAATTCTACACCTGGTGAAAAGAATAATGTTGAAATCATGGGGGGTGGACGAGTGGATACTATGGAAAATAGCAGATGCTGTGCTTGTGTCCAAGGTATGGTACGGTATGAATTACCAGCAGCACACAAAAAAGACAACTCATCGAATACAGGCATCGGGTAACAACAGGTATTTCCGACTTTACCATGCTCGAAGACCTCTATGAGAAAGAGCAAACGAACAAGCACCTAGACAGAGTAGAGTTGCAGCCTGCATCACAAATTCTTTGCCTCAAGAGCTCAGCACCTGGTCCCAAGTTACCATGCCAGCTAGCATATGAGATGCGAGGACGACTACCCCTCCTTTCAGAAACAACCTCGGGAGCACCTGAACTTGAAACACAACACGCCCATACCGTGAAATATAGGGGCAAACAATTAGGTCAGGAGGCTATGCTACTGCCAAACACACAGAGGAGAAGAAGAAGAAGAAGTATTTGAATGATTGGAAAATGTAGAGAGGTCGGCCGGATAATGGAGCATCTGGCCTGCTAATCATGAATATGCAAGCGAACATCAGGCACACATAGTACACTGATGTGGCAATATCAGTGTAACAGTAGTATGACACTACATAAAGCTCAATCCCCTATAAGCGAGTACTATTCCAGGTCATCCTACACCTAGAAAAGCTGAACTGAAAGCAATCAAAGCAGCACTTGTAGTGCAAATTACACCCTGCACAACAACCTGCATGGATTCACCAGAAACTATTTGGGCCTGCACATCACACAAGATTAACAGGAAAATCAGGAGATTGGCATGCGACTTGCAAGCACATGGCCAGAAATTACAGGATACATAGACATGCAGATATTCCAGGACACAAGCGAGCTTATAAGCCCGACATAATAACTGAAAACTGGATGAGTTGGTGTGTATTCATTATTAACTAAAGTGCAACATATAGACAGCAGACAAGAACGAAGCGCTCTGTGTGTTCACTTCATTCTTGTCCATCGTATTTCTGTTGCACTATAGTTAATGAATTCATAAGGCTGCACAGGAGAAGAATGATACCTCTGCCCAAGGGCCCGATTTCACATCCAAATCCACACACACACACACACACACACACACGCACACGCACACACGCACACACGCACACGCGCACACACACACACACACACACACACACACACACACACACACACACACACACACACACACACACACAAACACACACACACACACACACAAACACAGAAAAATGTTGCAAGAGTGCATAGCATGAAGCAGTGTCAACAGGATGACACTAGAGATGGATGAGGACTAACTTTCAACTCAGGTTCATTTGTAAAGATGTGGCGAGTTATACAAATTACCAGAAAAAAAAAGACGATGAGCAAGACGAGAACAAGGTGAAAGGAGGAGCCAACTTTTCGACAAGTGGACTTGTCTTCTTCAAGGTCCACTTGTGGAAACGTTGGCTCCTACTTTCACCGTCTTCTCGTGTTGCTCATCATTTTGAATTTCCATCCCACCCCAGTGTTAATGACTCATCTATACCCGAAATTATATGTGAGTGATGTGTGCTGTGTGTGCCAGCGCGAGAGGGCCACCCTGACGCACATCCTATGGGATTGCGCCAAGTTCCCCGACGAAGCTTCGACAAGTACAACGATTCCGCCGCGACTCGCGGCTGCGGCGGAATGCTACGACCACGAAAGCCAAACCACCTGGGCCTTCCAGCAGGTCTCGGCGGCTCTTGAAAGACAAAGGCCGAGCGAAACCGACGGAACGTTGCCCCTCAGGGCGACCGACCGCGGGAGTAACACGCGCTGGAGTTGAGTAGAGACCACCCGCTGAGAAGACGTCAGGGCTCGCGTCACGGCGCCATATAGTCATGGTGTCGTTCTGCAGGCGACTACATGAAGTTGTTTCTCTCTCTCTCTCTCTCCTGCGTTCCCCGTGCTTTCCCCAGAAAAAGAAAGACATCTTTGAAGGCTAGATAAAAATTGGTGCTTGATGCAGCCAAACACAAATAACAATGATACAGAAAGAAAATACAGAAAAATTCAAAATGCAGGGAAAAAATCATTACAATTGCCAGTCCTGCATGCCAGCACCTTTAAAGAAATACTGTTGTTATTCCAATAGACAGACTGACAGCTTGCTTATGCAAGCACATTCTTCCAGTTCCATGCCATTGAAAAAAAAATTGTTTCTTGGAAAGTAGCCACATGCACACTTGGTGATCACAATCTTATTTTTTCCCTGGACTTGTATACTATATGTATTTTCTCCCTTTCCTGCTTTTATGTTTGGTTTCAGCAAGCACTAGTCTTTATCAGGTTTTATTGCTGTACTACTTTCTAGTAACCTTTATAGATCGCAAAGCCACACATCTTGCAAAGCGCGATGTGTGGCATTCCAAATAAACAATGTGATAAACCAAAGCCAAACGTGTGCATGACCTCGTTAGAAAACACAGACATAACCAGTAATATAGAAACACTTGAATAAACTATTGGAATGAAACCAGTGATAAATACCGGGGCCGCACATTTCAGCTTCGCTGGTTTACCATCTGTACAGGGTGCATGGGCAGTAATTTTTTCTGTTATTGTTTGTTAAGTATTGTATAATGTTGTGCCAGTAAAACACGTTGGGCTAGTTGGTGCAATATATTGGTAATGCTTTTCTTGCTGGTTTTTTTTTTAAGTTGTGCCCTTCTTCCTTTTGTAACAACCTTTTTATTCCCCCTCGCATAATACTTCAACATTGCAGCCTGCGAGGTATATAAATAAATAAGTACATAAGCACGTCATTCATTCATCTGCATACACCTCGCACCATTCCTTGCTGAACAAACATCACTGTGTTGATGTCTCGCAGCGTGCATCTACATTAACTGCCGTTTGCGTTTCGGTATAGTTTGTGAACAGTGTTATGCATAACGATTACACGACATTAAGATTGTGACCTATGCGTTGCATAAGCAAACCTTGCAAAACATGATATGTTGGATTGTTGAAAATAAGACAAATTTTATATATTGCAGTTACTTTAACAGCATTTAATTGACCACTTGACAAAAACTTCACATAGATTCCAACACGTACACTGAATCTGCACTTTCTTGCTTGATTATGTGGTCGTTATTGCATGGCCACATTGTAGGTTTGAAAACAAAGTTAAATTTTTTTGTTGCAATATAACAATATGCGCAGATCACTGCGATTGCTACACCAGAACTTGATACAAACATGCACACTGTAGGATGCAGAGAAATGCTCAGGACAAACTCCCGAATGTTTGCATCCTGATACTTATGAAAGTGAACAGTTTCATTCCATGGCTGTCAATGAGAGGGAGAAAGAAAACTTAATTGTGTTCGTGGAAAAAAAACCATTGATAAGCTTAGAGATACAGTCATTGCTTAACACTTTCGAAATGAATAATTACAGCTTGAAGCAGGCTTTCGTCAGCAAGAAAAGGAATCAGTTTTTCCATCTCTGAACATAGAATTGCAGATAATGCAAGCAGGCATAAAATTCAGCCAATATAATCTGTTTAGGAATACCAAATTGGAATAAACATTCAGACTTGCATTTGTACTTTCTCTGGCAGAGCAATCTAGCTTGAAATGACTCCCATAAGCATGTCGTAACAGTGCTGATATAAATGCATGACTAGCTTAAGAAATATGGATTGCTATAAATTACAGTGAAGAAACTATAATATTTAATAACCTTATTAATATAACAATAATATTTGTTTCCACAATACAGGCTAACCGTGAGCGGTGTGCGAGGCTGAGCAGAAAGCTGAAAAATTATAAGGCAAGTGCGCCTGCCGTGGGCCTACGATCCTGCATTATGAATAGCGCGCATTGATATGGTCTTCTTGTTAGAAGTTCCGAGTATACTACGAGCGCGAGACACAGGACAACAAAGTGGGCGAGAAGCGTGTCTTTTAGAATGTCATGTTACAACGTACAGGTTTCCACAAGAGTGACGGTGACTGCTCGAAACATTTGATGCGTCGGCTTTTGAGCATCTAGAATTATTTAGAGAGGGCTCCCATATATATATTCGCAGCGCAAGCACGGCGATGGAGGAACCAGGCTAGCGCTAAGGTTGAATTTCACAACACAATTTCCATTCCACGTCCAGTAATCACACAGAGCATTTGAGGCTTCGTTCAGGGGCATACGCGGGCTTTCGGGTTGGTGCTTATTGTTGCGTTTGGTGTAAGAATATGGCTAGGAGCAGGCACCACATATGCGCAATCACAGGCAATATACATGCATCATTTTTCCAGAAGCTGACGCCGAGCACGGGTAGCGCGAGGATCTTGTTGGGCTGACACGACGCGTGGCAGCCGAATTCCGAATACATGCATATGCGGTGAGGGTAGCTATATGAACTTGTCGATAGGTCATCTTGTAGATTGTAGTAGCGCAGGCAAAACGAAACGGTCATAGAAGGCAGATGAGACAACACACAGCATTGAACCACCTGCGAACAGCTGTTTACGTGCGCCATGTCGCACTGAACTACAGAAACGGCCGTCGCGCACTTGAAGACAATTCTTAACCAACGTTTGTAAATTAGTAAACGTGCGTATTATTTGCTTCTAATCAAGAAAAGTCAATAATATTATAATGCAAACGTTTTATTCATTACAATAAAATAATTATGCAGCGTGTGCTACAAAACCTGGCAGTAAGCAACCCTGAGCGTCGCATCAGTCACATTGTAGAAATCGCAATCATGTGAAATGAGCCCTCTAAAAATCGCATTGCGACGCGTGCGACTGCACCTATTTTCGTCGCTCCAGTCGCAGCATGTGAAACAGCCTAAACGCGACTGCAAGACACATTAACACAGATACACCGAGACAGTAAAGTCCCCGTTACTTAAGCGCGGCAGGTTTGCCACAAAGCTCAGAGTGCCAGAGTGCGTGTCTAAACTACATTTACCGACCGGTAAGCGGTACAGGCCAGTTGGTACAAACGACGTATCGCAGCTAGGATGCCTCGTTGTAGCGACGCGCTACATCGAGTGACGAAAGGCGCGACTGAAGCGTCGATAGTTCCAGTGACAGCTTCCGCGGCCACATCGGCCGCATAGGGAGCCGTGAAACTGAAGTATGTGTAAGAACGCTCACTAGAACATCAAGGTAATATGCTAGCCGCCTCACCTGGTTTGAAATGCACCACTTGGGGCTTCCCAAAGCTGCCGCTGCTTTTCGTCGCCGACGTGGCCGCGTTGTCTGTAGCCATGGCGGTGCGTCTTCCGATACGCCGATGTTGCGAGTACAGTCGTACTAGAATACTCTAGTCGCGAGCGGCCCGATGTGAGAAGGTTCAGAGAGCGCGTTGACGGATGGAGAAGGGCGAGACCCGGTGGAGGAGGTGCGTCTTCCGATACGCAAGATGTTGCGAGTAGTGTTCTAGAACACTCCAGACGTCGTAGGAAACTCTATGGTGGTGACGGCGCATGCTTCGCTGTGAGGCGCCGACGTCGAAAAATACTGTGGCGGCGCTGCGATCGAAGTGGATGGGGCCGCATCAAGGTCGCGCCGTTGGAGACTGCTGGCGATACTTCTTCGAAGGGTCGGTCGGATTACTTCGCGCGCTGGTATATGCGCTTAGACAACTGAAACGGTGTTTATAATTGCTTATGAGATGTATTCATGCCTCAGGAATAGATGCCTTTCTTTCCCTCCTTTATATCATTTTCCTTTACCACCGCTCGGTGATTGCGTGTGCATTGCGACCGCAGAGTCGGCTTTCATTCTGCTATGTTATTGTACGGTTTCCCTTAAAGAACAAAACAATTTTTCTTGTTCTTCAAGCTTTCAAGCAGCATGTATCTCATGTATCTTTGCGCATATATTAGTTGTCCGTGAGTAGGTATTGCGAAACGCAGACGCTAAAACATATGTAAACTTCCTGCTTGCCGCTTCCAACATAAAACATATCTACCCCATCCGGCGCCTAGTACTCAGATTTACGGGAAGTACGCTCAAAGAAAAAGAAAAAAGAAAACTGCAGTGAAACATTCCACCCATGTTTCCGTCTTGCTCGCGTAACAGAATGGGGAGTAATTGGTACGGGCTTTTTTATTGCGGTAGGACCTCGGGTGCCGAAAACAGTTTTAGGTAGCCATTATATGTGTGCTAATATTTGGCCCGTAAGCCGTGTGAATTTTTTTGTCCAGTCCACGCTTAAAAAAAAAAAAAGCGGCGTGGTATCCTTATTAATGGCTACATAGTGGATATGCCATTGCGCTGCTAAACTCTAGCTCACGGGTTGAAACAAGGTCACCGAATTCGATGGGAACGAAATACAAAAAAACACTCGTGCATTTCTATTTAGGAGCAGGTTAAAGAACCCCAGGTGGTGAGAACTTCAGAGGGTGCCTCAAGATCATATCGGCAGACGTAAAACGTCAGAATGTGTTAAAAAAAAAAGAAAAAGAAAGAGAAGTTAGCTGCGTCCTTCGGCGTTTTTCTAAAGGTGTAAACGAACGAAATTCTTCTCAAGTATGATTCCTGAGAAAAACATGTTACGCTTATCTTGTATTTCATACTTAAATGTAATACCGTTTCCATATCTACGTCCGCTCAATTAAGCCGCTTCTGTATCATGAACGGCTGCTTTCAGTTGTCCGGTGCATTATCATACGGGCAATAACGAAGCAAAAGAAGGGACGGCATGCACGTAGAGATATTTGTAGATCAGCTGTGTTCGCTGAAAAAGATAAGTGTGGTACAACATTAGGCACCCAGTTTAGTGGATTGCAGACGTGCATGGCGGGACAGTAAAAAAAAAAGTTTTCCTTGCCTGATCGAATGAAGCTGGTAGATTTAAAGGTTGCCCCAGAATGGTGCGTTTGTATTGAATGACAGCTAAGAACTTGTTCAGCAGAACCGATTAGCACGAGTGCGTAAATCCTCTCAGGAACTGGTGCGCAACAGCCACGACTCTCCAGCAGCAAAATGATTCGGAATTAGAGTCCTCACTTGGATCGGTCCCTCACCTTAGAGACTTCAAATGTGCTGTTATGCGTTACATTCGAACGGGAACGGCTACTCAATAAGTTTTGATAGTGAATTCTGAAGTCGAATACGATCTGAATAGCAAATGCCATTCGGTTAGACTACATGTTTCTGCTTCATTTCGCCTGCTGGCACGTTGAAGGAGATCGCCAGACAAGCCACGGAGATTATATTGGTAAAGACTTCCCGGTCTCCCCGATTAAGTCTGGGTACATAGGCAATGTCACTATAACAATGTTTCTTTTTTATCATGGTCCCTGGTCAATACTCCGCCAACAAGAAGCGCACGTAAAATGACACGATATCAATAAAATTTTTTTACGTAGCTTCATGTTGCATATAGTTGACTTTAGTTGAAAAAATTGTGTGTTACTTTTGGAAAACAATGTCGAAAATGGCAGTTCACCTGGCTAAAACTACAATTGGTGCCGGCCGACAAGAGTCCCGGCCGTGCCAAAGTAAGTAGAACCATAAAAAAATCTTACTGCGCAGAGGAGGAGGAATAAACATTTATTGATGAGGCAAAAAAAAAAAAAAAAGAAGTGGCGGAAGGGAGCGGTGCAGGGTGGGTCCCTATTCCAAGACTCCAGTGGCCATCGCGACCCGCCCAGCTTGGTCCAAGAGGCCCTTCTGGGCCTCGAGGTCAGCAAGAGCGAGGATGGCCTCCCAGGGCTCCCTTAGCAAGGTGAGTACCAAAGGTGAATTAATGGCATGAGGTCTTTTGGCGCACTCCCATGTTACGTGAGGCAATGAAGGCCACGACCCGCACCACGGGCAAG
This sequence comes from Dermacentor variabilis, assembly GCF_050947875.1. NCBI lineage: Eukaryota > Metazoa > Arthropoda > Arachnida > Ixodida > Ixodidae > Dermacentor > Dermacentor variabilis. The sequence goes on from NC_134573.1 coordinate 117,687,990, forward strand.
AGTTAGTGTACAAGGTTGGGCTTATTTTATGGTATCTACCCAAATGTGGGTAGGTATCCATCTGCATTCTTCTATATTTCTGCGCCTCCTCTACATTGAGTAGTTTGTGTGGTGGAGCGTACTGTTGCCGGGTTCTTCGCTGGTGCTCCAGTATATCGCGGACCAGTAAGCGATCGTCTTTTTCATCGTCGTGCGTATCTCCAGCTCGGTTTGTAAAGCCTCGAGCTAGAGTGTGTGCCTGTTCGTTTCCCGAGATACCCTCGTGGCCAGGACGCCATAAAATTGCATGATCTTCTTTCAATGTGTCGCCTATGATATTAAGGGCGACTTGTGGTATGTTGCCTTGTAGATACATTCTGCATGCCACTTGTGAGTCGGACATTATTAAAGCTGAGCTGTTTTGCTTTTCCATGTATGCGATAGCGAGAGCAATCGCCGCTGCTTCCGCTGTTGCAGTGCACCTAGTGCGTATCGAGGCTGATGTGTGAAGCGTTCCGTGGCGTGTGGGTTGAACTGCCACTATTACATGTCCTTTGCTAAATCTAGCTGCATCAGTATACATTACGTCTTGATTACTGCCGAAGGTTTTCTGAAGATGTTTAGCTCTCGCTTGTCTTCTCGCTGTGTGATTAGTTTTGTTCATGTTGCGTGGGATTGGGGAGACCACTATGCGCTCGCGTATTGGATCCGTCATTGCGGTCGTTTGTTCCTTGGAGTACTGCGGTCGCATTGGGTAGCCTAAACGCGACAGAACGTTTCTACCTGTGCTTGTCAGGCATAGTCGTTCTCTTTGTGTCATAAGAACGGCTGCTCTTAACTCTTCAAATGTGTTGTATATGCCTAGAGCTTGCACCCTCTCGTTTGCCGCATTCTTAGGAAGCCCAAGCGCTGCCTTATACGCGCCACGTATTAGTAGGTCGATTTCTTTGATTTCCGACGGGGTTAGCTCTTGATATGGTAGACCGTATGTTACTTTGCTAAGAATAAAAGCCTGGACTAGTGTTATGGTTTCGTTTTCGTGGAGCCCTTTACCTTTCTTTGTAATTCTGCTTATTAGTCTAGCGATGCTCCTCGTGCTTGACTTTAGAGTCGCAATGGTGTGAGTGGCTCTTTTGTTGCTTTGTAACCATAGTCCTAGTATTCTGATCATATTTCTTTCTGGTAACGTCTGGTCACCCATAGTTAGGTGGATGCTCGGTTTGTTTCTGTAGTTACGCCCGTGGATCCGGATAAACTCAGATTTTTCCGGAGCGCCTTCCATACCGTTTTGTTCTGCGAAGTCCTTCACCGAGTCGATAGCCTCCTGGATAGTTTGTTTTTTTTTGTCCTAACGAGCCTTTGCAGGCCCATAACGTGATGTCGTCTGCGTAAAACGCGAAGTTGAGGTCGTTAATTTTCTCTAGTTGTCGTGCCAAGCGGTTCATTGCGACATTAAATAGAAGTGGTGAGAGGATGGCACCCTGTGGTGTGCCTCTGTTAGGCATTGGGAGTTTGGAAGATCGAATATTTTACATACCTATTGTGGCTTTACGTTCAGTAAGGAAAGAGCGGATGTAATTGTGGATCTTAATTCCACAGCCCATTCTTTCGAGCTCTTCAAGTATGAGGGTATGGGAGATCGTATCAAAAGCGCTCTTTAAGTCAAGCGCTGCTATGATGTTCTCTCCCCCTGTAGGGACATTTTGCAGCACGTCATCTCGTAGCCTCACGAATATGTCTTCTGTAGAAAGATGTTGTCTGAAGCCGTACATGTTGTGCGAGAGAAGTTCATGCCCTTCGATGTAGCTGGTAAGCCTGATATGAAGGACCTTTTCGAAAAGTTTGCCTAAGCAGGAGGTTAGAGATACTGGCCTGAGATTCTGCAATGTTCTTGCTTTCCCCGGTTTAGGTATTAAGATGATGGTCGCTTCTTTCCATTGATTAGGAAGCTCTCCCGTTTCCCAGATTTTCTCATTGAAGTACCGTGTTAGGCGTTCCAGTTGCTGATCACTCATATTTCTTAACATAGCATTCGTGATGCCGTCCTCGCCTGGGGCTGAGTTACGTTTTAATGCTAGAGCGGCGGCATATACTTCTTGTTTCGTTATGGGTGCATCAAGCTTGGGATTGGCCATGCCTTTGTACTCTCTCTTAACGATGTTATCTCCTCCTGTCCCGATGTATCTGTCTGCCAGGGTTTGGATCAAGGATGCGTCATCCCCCTTAAATTCTCCTACCAATGTGCGTAATGCTCTAGCAGTGACTGTTTTTGTATTGTATGGATCAAGCATGCTCCGTAAAATTGCCCATGTCTTGGTTGTTGAGAGCGTTCCTCGTAACGAGTCACAAAATTGTATCCAGTTGTTCGCTTGTAGTTGCCTAGCATACTCATTTGCTTGTTCTGTCAGTTGTTCTATTCTAGCTCTGAGCTTTCTGTTTAAGCGCTGTCTCTTCCATCGTTTAGTAAGACTTCGCCTGCCTTCCCACATATGGACGAGGTGGGGATCCACTACCGGTGTTTTTTCGCTTAGCGCGACGTGCTTTGTGTTAGTTTGGTATGCCTGCATCAGTTCGTCTACCCATTCTTCTATTGTATCTATTGGATGCTGAGGAATCGGGTAATGTCTATATGCAGTCCAGTCTGTAAGTTTCGCGTTTCTGAAAGGCTTTTTTAATTTGGGAGTCGTAGTGGAGTAACTAATATTATAATGGTCACTTCCCAGGTTTTCATCCAGATTCCTCCACTGTCCCTCTTTTACGTTAAATGTAAAGGTGAGGTCTGGGTACGTGTCTCCGCAGACGCTATTTCCAAGTCTCGTGGGGGCGAGGGGTAAGGTCTCTAGTTGCATGTGATATTTTTCTACTGCTTCTACTAGGTTTCTGCCCTTTTTTGTATTTGTCCTATAACCCCAATTGGTGTGGGGAGCATTAAAATCCCCGACTAAAATAAACCTGTCTTTTTTTTCCAGATGTCCAAGTGCCCATTCAAGCATCTCGGGAAACGCAGTCTGCCGTTCTTTCGGCAGGCTGTACACGTTGCCAATAAACGTTTTGGTTTTACTCCTTTTTGTAGTGTGTAATTCGATCAATTGGTGCTCCGTTGAGCATTGGGGATAATAGTGTTCACTGGCCGCGATATTCTTGTGCACCAGCGTCGCCACTCTAGGATACACGGGATTTTGAAAGGTGTAGTAGTCTCTAAGCTTAACTACTCCCTTTCCAACTTCCTGAAGACAGATGACGTCCGGTTGAATAATGGCGGCGTCTAAATAAGCTTGTAGCGCTGCCGCTCTTTTCTGAAAAGAGCGGCAGTTCCATTGCCATATCTCAGTGGTGTCCGTGGTTCGGGTTGTTTTACTGGCCATGGTTAGCTATGATTTCGGTATCCGTCGAATCGGAAACAGCCCCGTTTTTCACCTTTCTCGCCGTCGGTGTTCCGGGGTTACTGCTGGCTCTTTTGCGTGATGTTTGCTGCAGTTTAGACATTTGTTCGTCCACATAAACTTTGTGGTTCTGCACCTCAGCAAATAACTGCTGTTGAAACGTTTGCAGAGCCTGAATTTGTTCTACTACCTGATTCATCATTCTTTCAATGTTGCTAATTGTTTTTTGTTGGGCGGCAGGTTTATCCCCTTGTGCTGGTTTAGCTTGCCCAATTTTGGTATTCTGAAACTGTGCCTTCAACGTTGCCATCTCGATTTTAAGTTCTTCTACTGTTTGTTTAAGCTGACGATTTTCAGAAAGGATTCTTTGGTACTCAGGGTTGGCGGTTATTGGAGCCCCTTTTCGTGCCATCCCCGCCCAGCTCACCTTATGTTGGGTCGAGTCTCCCATTGCCACTGAAGTCCTGGATGGGGTAGGGGATCTGGAGGACATTCGGTGGTGTCTGGAGGCGGAGTGGTCAGATAGCCCTTGGTCTCGATTCTTCTGTCGTTCTTGTGATCTTGATTTTCGAATTTGGGGTTGCGACATTGGAATGTCCCCTTGAGTCCGCAGTGGAGGCCAGTCGTCATCGTCCGTATCGTCTGTGTCAGACCATCTCCGTTTTGGTGGGGATGATTTGATCGTCTTGCCCGGCGTTTCGCCGGCCATCCGGTTTGGTGATTTTGGCTGCGGTCGCTGTGGTGGCAGCTTGAAACGACGTTTACACTCCTTTGATCCCGTGAGATGCTTTTCTCCGCAGGTGGCGCAAACAGGGTTGCAGTCGTGGTCTGGCTGTGGCTCCCGAGTGCCGCAGTTGTGACATACCGGCAGGTGGGGGTTCGGGCAGACGTCCGTTCTGTGACCCGTTTGCTTGCAAGTCTTGCAGAATTGTATGGTATTCTTGTATGGGAAGCAGGGAAGCTCCCCTCCCATATAATAGACGTATCGCGGTATGATCGGGCCAAAGAAGGTAATTACCGCTGTTTTCGTTTCTCCCAACATCCTAGCTCTTAGTATATCGACGCCTTGCGCACGAAGACGTAGGTTGGCTAGCAGAGTTTCAGGGCTTGTGTGAGGAGCGATGCCATGTATCATTCCTTTCTTTATGTCTTCGCCTACTGCTGCGTACGCACTCACTGCGTGCAGTCGACCGTTTAAGGTGAGGCCTGTAATTCTTCTTGCAATATCCGCCACCTCTTCGGTAGGGGTTGAGATAATAATAATGTTTGATCCTGGTTTCAGTCTCAGCAGGAACTGGTTTCCATTCACTTTTCCTTGGCAGGCATTTATAACTGCTTCTGCGATCTGCGGCGCCGTGAGTTCCCTGATAGGGAGACCTTGGTGAGGGCGCACGATCACCTTAAAGTCGTCCTTAGGCAGTGGTGGAAGCCGCCTTGTCTTGGATTTCTTTTTATTCGCTGGTCGTACCGGGGGCTTGGACGATGGGCCCGATGATTCGTAGCCACCCTCGGAAAAAGCGGCCTTTTTGCCCGCTCGTGCGAGTGCCTTCTTTTGGCGCACGGTCGAAACCGTTTGCCAATCTCCGTCGTCTTCTTGGCGTCCATGGGGTCCGCCAGTTTCTTCGGTACTCTGGAGTACGATGCAATCCTCATTAACGGTTTCTTGGTACTCCATCTCATCTCGGTCCACGTCCGAGGAGGTGGGTTGCGCGTTGGGCGTTTTCTCGGGGCCTATTGCCTCGTTAAACGTTGTCGTCGGCGTTCTCGGTGCTTCCGTAGCTGGAGTCGGCGTAAGCGTCGCCATCTGTCACGGCCGCGTCGCCGACGCGTTCCGCGTACCAGCGGCCGCCGCCTCACCGCCGCCGTTAGCGTTCACACTTCACACACGTTTTGGCCCGTTACAAAGGTTTGGCGAGGTGCTCACCGGAAAGTTTGGTATCCACAGTGTCCCCACAGCTTGCCGAACCTCGTGAAGTCCTCGAAATTGAGGTCACAGCAAAAGATCACTCTCAAAAGGCGAAAAGAGATGGAAGCCCATCCTGAGCTGACCGCTCTAGTCGACGCCACCTAGCGGTCCTCTACTGCGCAGACATTCTGCGAGAAAAACTTGGCGTCCGCCAGCGTCCGCGCACCGAACTGAACGAACGCGCGCTCGCTAGCAGACGACGCATTTGACGACAGCAAAATTGAAGACGTCCTGTTGTAAAACTCATGCCTCGGATATGTATACGTAGCAAAAAGCTGTGGAATAAGATTTCGATTCTGTGGCATAAGCGTTTGACCGTAATGACCCAGCTAATAAAGGTGCAGTGGATTACCAGGGTAGTCATCATCATCAAGTAGATCACATGCATGTACTCTTAGTGCACAGCAGTCCACCAAATGTAACTATGCACGGCAAGCTCCATCCTCTTCTGGATTTCGGCCGACGCAAAAATTGCAGGGCTACGTATTGCGACTTCTTTAGCCACAGCCATGGGAATATAAGTGAGTTTAACAGAACAAAAAACGTACGATAAGGAGCCAAACGACGTCGACAAAAGAGTAAAGCACGGAAGCCGGTGACGGGGGAGGGAGTGCGCCGAACGTGCGCTTAATTTACGCGTACTGTTGGTGACGGCGGGAGAGCGGCCATTGCAGCTTACTGCACAATACGTTCTTAATAAAAAAAAACCCTTTCTGCCAGCGGTAGTGGCGACGCAGTCACTGCTTACGACTGCTCTTTATTGGTGCTGACAATGCCTCGCCACGTGTTAGGTGAAACACCGTGCACTAGCACAAAATTTGATACCTAGTATTTGTACATGCTTGGTCTGTTTCATGTCTCCATGTAATGTTATCGCAGCTGCGACCTAAATTTTATGCTTCACATTTCCTTACTTAAATTGTTCCCTGACATTGAAGCATATTATTTATCATTATAAAATACCCCTACGAGACTATGCCCATCCTGTAAGAACAAAGTAAAGTCCTCCGCATACGATAATACCTTTATACCTCTTTCGAGCGGGCTCTCGCTAAAATGCCTTAACAACGTGTCGATCGCAATCAAAAACAATATAAGTGACAAATGACAGCTCTGCCGCACTCCCCTTGTCACATCAAACCTAGGTGTGAAAGTGCTGTTAAGTAGTAGCTCAGCTGTTGTTCCCGAGTACAACATCCGCTGGACAACTACAAACTCTTCTGGAAAGTTATAGCACCATAAAACCTCAAATAAGTACTGGTGTTATAAGCGATCGAATGCTTTGGCATGGTCCAAGTTTACCAATACTCCTGAAGCTTCATGCGATGTTATGTATTGTGTGATATCATGTGCTAAGTTGACAGACGAAAATATACTACGACTAGGCGCGGAACATGTTTGATGTACACTGACTATTTTCGGCAATAATACCTTCATGCGATTTACAAGAAGGGTTGTCAATATATTGTAGTCTGTCTTGAACAGCGTTATAGGCCTTGAGGATGAAGGTTCTGCAAGGTTGGAGTCTGGCTTAGGGAAGAGCATCACGCGGCCCGATTAAACGATTCAGGAATACCTTCTCGAGCGAGAATTCCGTTAAGGAGTAATACTAAGGCAGTACGTACTTATACCCAGCAAGACCGGTAAAATTCGCCTGGTAAGCGATCTGGGCCGGGTGTTGATCCGTTAGTCATAGATAGGATAACGTCAAAAACTTGTTGCAGATTTGCTGGAGACAATAAATTCTTGCCTTCTTTGTCTTCCACTTGGGGTAGGTTATCACAAAAACCCAAAACTTCGTCACCTAAGAGTTGCGCATTGTAAATATTTTCTGATGAGAATCCAGCTGAGAACCATGCAGTTCCATAATCTTTCGATATCTCGCCTCGCACCGCTCTCTGTGCCATCTTCTATTATAACCTTTTCAATAAAAGAGCTGCCATTTTGCCTCTTGCTGGACGTACGAGCCAGCCGCAGTACCTCAGGATCAGAAATTGGACTGTTCGTCATCCACGCTTTTGCAGAGGTACGAGAGCACGAGATCATAAGTCTATGGTGTCGTTCACGCTGGTGATCTGGGTACTCGGACATTAACTGTGTTTTGGAGCCCCCGTCTAATACTACTCTTATCCTCAGGCACTCACAAAGCTGCTCAGTCTCTTTTTCGTTTCTTGCTAGCTGCTATGCGTGCTGACCTCCACATTTCTTTTGAAAGTATCCCATGCTTTGATATTGCATCCATAATCACATACTGATGTAGCTACTGACGCTTTTAGTTCGGTTGCGGTCGCCTGGTCACGCAAGGAAGCAATGTCTAGTTTCTACATTTCAGTGCGTTCACCTGGCAAGCTTAGAGTGGCAAGTTGCAAGAGCTAGTTGGTTAAAGTTCGTCTTGTAACAAGGAGGGTCACTGCGTGCGTCCGGTCCGCTTCTACTTCTGTTGTCCGTAGGTTCATAGCGCAGTAACCCCCCTCATTACAATATCACCTGGCCTTCCTTCGATGTTCAACATGACCGCGAAAGCTCGATGATCTTCAATGCGGCTGGCGGCTGCGGGAATGTCGAGGACGCTGCACTGGACAATTTCCATTGTTAATTAAGGGGAGAAATACATTCGATCTAGACGACATAGCGATTGCCTTTGCTGCCATGCGGCACCAAAACTTCCACCATGCACATGTACATAGGCATCTGATAAATTGTATTCTTTCCCTATACGAGTCAATTCTGCTGCATGCGCATTGGAAACGTTTTGTCTTGCTCCTCGTGAATCGCGCATAGGGTAGAGTACACAGTTAAAACGCCAACGATAAAGGATCGCCGGTTGTGTAAGAAAAATGGTGATAGCATTGCAAATAAGTCATTGCGGTCTGAACATACGCGGTTCCATAGACTTTCAATCCCCGAACTATGGACTATGCCTGGACTATGGACTATGCTATGGACTATGCAGACTATGGCCGTTGCCATAGTCTGCAGCATCAACGTAGAGCACGTCCTTCGAGTTTTTGAAACGCTTCTCAAGAGCCTCGGCCCGTTTCTCTCTGCGTTCCTTGTGATGGATTGGGTGCATGTTTTGAAGTAGTGGTGGGATTATTAGTCAGTTCCGCACGCTTCGCGGTAGGTCGACTTTGATGCCTTCCTGCCCCTCGTAGTTTATGCCTAGCCTAGCTAGGATTTTCCTGCCCATAGGACTTCCCGCAAGTCTCTCATACTGCGAGATCCTCACTGCTTCAATAATCTCCTCAAGAGTGTTGTGGAGCCCTAGAGCTAAAAGCTTTTCATTTGCAGTGCGGATGGGAAGCCCCAGCGCCTGTTTTATACTTTTACGTATGATGCCCTCAATCTTCTTCTCGAATGACCTAAAGCTGAGGAAGGGAGCAACATAAGCTATTCTACCTATAACAAAGGCCTGGACTAGCCTAACTAGATTCGTCTCTCTGATCCCGGACCACCTGTTGGCAATCCTGCGGATCAGCCTCATGGTCTGCAGTGCGCAGCCGCCTAGTTTCCTTATTGTTCACCATTAAAGCTGTTGGCCTGAATCAAAAGTCCCAGAACTCTGATTTTGTCCACTTTTGGAATGGGGATCCCCCCAGCTGTGAGGGAGATTTGCGGTTCCTCCTTACTGGCCCTGCCTTTCGGCTGGTATAGACGCAGTTCCGATTTTTGCGGTGAACATTTAAGTCCCCTAGGTCCGACGTAATCTTCAACTGCCTGGATAGCCCTTTGGAGGGTTTCCTCTATTTGGGCATCGCTGCCCCTAGCTATCCACAACGTGATGTCATCAGCGTACATGCTGTAGTTTAGTCCTTCAATAGCCTCCAGTCTTTCAGGGAGTTTGATCACGGCCACATTGAAAAGAAAGGGCGAGAGCACAAAATTCATCACAAAACCATTTAACTTCCCGCTAGATTAAGTTACACTCGTGGAGAAAGAAGAGGTGGACATCTTTCTCGCGAGCGAAATGAATTACTTCTCTCTGCTACGAAATAATTGTGCGTTAAGAGTCATTATGTGCAAATACATTGTAAGTTATTTGTATACAGAGATAGACTAAGGCAGATGGCTTACCACGTATAAGTTGCGCACTCAAACGGCGTCCCAGATCATTGCAACAGCCAGAACACGGCAAAGTAAAAAAAATGACACAGGAGTACCACAGCAGCGAACGCGAAACGGGCACTGCTCATATTCTTCACACAGGTTCGCCGGAAGCAAGCTGATTCCTAAAATACCGAGGTTGTAGAGGCTCGCACAGGAACGGGAATGCCATGTCTGCGCCAAACGTCATTCCATCCACGCTGCCTCAGCTTCGTAGCGGGGAAAATCAGCCATTACGGGCAGCAGAAGCGGTGTAAGGCGCCATCAATAGTACGTCTCTAAATCGGAGACAACGTCCACGGTATTGGTGTCTCGTGGCATCTTTTAGCATTTCTTGGTGGCTGACGGCGTTGGTTCTGATGACGTAGAACTATCTGAAGACTTGGCGTCTTTAGACGCCGTTTCTGAGCATGTGCGTCTCATTCACCGCTGTACGGGTGCCACTCGCAAGCGCTGTCGTCTTCTTGGCAACCAGCGTGATCCTCGACAGACCAGCCGCGACTTCGGGAATGCGGAGGTGGCGTCCATATGCGTCCTCGCTAGAGTTTGGTGATTTAGCGCATGTAAGCGATAGCGTAAACTGGGCGTCTAACACAGGCTCCCCATCGTCTTCTTCCGTGATAGGCGACGCCATTGCGGCTCTCTTCATCAGCAGAGGAAGAAGACGCAGCGTCGCTGGCATCGGGGGACGCTGGAGTCGGCCCCTCTGGCGCACTTTCTTCTCTTGATTGATCGGTGGCTTGCGTCTGAACTGCTGGCTCTTCAAGTTGCTGCTGTCACTTCATCAGCAAACGAACGTGGGTCGCATGCGTTGGGGGCACGTTATAGATGCGCTGGTGGTCTAAATCATTCCGGAGTCCCGCACTATACAGCGTGCCTCATAATCAAATCGTGGTTCTCGAATGTAAAACCCTACAATTCAATTTATTCTTCTTCTGTCTAGGCAGTGCGCTCTGTCTTTCTGGCGTCTTTCAGTGCCTGTCGTGTGGCCTTCAGCCGGTTTTCTTCCGGCTGGGCAGTGTCGATATGTACCAGTGCACAGTATGACGTGGTGCGGTGTGGTGTGCCGTAGCGAACGTGTACTACACCCTTTTTAAGATTGCGGCTAGTATCATCTGCAACCAATCTGCTTTGCCGGTTGCCATTTCATGCTTACATCTACTCTCGATTACGGGACAGCCAGGATTGTTTTACAGCGAAGCTGTTTGCCTCTACCCTCCAAGGAAATTTTCGTGTCGTTGTAAGCAAAAAAAAAAAAAACACCCCGTACGTGGACCAATCCCGAAGATAATGCAATGCCGGGCCGACCCGCGGCGGAGGTCCAGTTCGTCATTAAGGGTCCCACGTACACAGCTTCGCTGGTCATCCTTCTTCACAGAGTGGAAGGGCAGCGAGTTTATTTTTTCCCCAGCGGCTGTGCTACGAGGAAGGCTGGAAGACGGGAAGACAGTAGAGCGAGAAGACGTAAGACATGGGGCTGCGCCCCATGTGCTTCATTGGGTCGAGCTCTCTGCCTTACGAAGTCTCAGGTATCATTGCGTCCCGTATATGTTATCCCAAAAGTGCTGTCCTATAATACAGGTTATGTCAATATCTCTCTTTACTGTTTCTACAAATGTTCTTCTTGGCCGAAAAATTCGGCTTTTCTTTCTCTTTCTCACTATTACTGATTTGTAGCGTCTATCGAACTTTCTGTGCATCACCTCACAGTTAGAGACACTTTTATTTTTTTTTTATTCACAGAGGCTTCACAGTCAGGTTAAGCAAAATGAATTAGGAAAGGAGGAGGAGGAGGAATAAATTTTATTTGTGCATAGCAGATTTGAGACCTAGGCCTCTCTACCTAAATGACGGCCTCGAGCCCTCGGGCCCTGGCGGCATCTTCGGCCTGCTGGATTGCCTTGAGTTGGTCGTCCGGTGCACAGCTGAGCAACGTGGTCTCCCACTGCCCTCTGGTCTTATTTATGTTATTCTGTATGGGTGTACGAGGACAAGTCCAAACCATATGTTGTAGGTCCGCGCTTTCTTGACAGAATCTACATCGATCCGTGTAAAGGTCCGGGTAGTAGCGGTGGTAGACCACCGGTTCGGATATGTATCTGTTTGTAAGAGGCGCCATGCCGTCGCTTGCCGTCTACTTAACGAAGAGTGTTCCGGGGGGAAATGGGCCCTTCCCAATTTATAGTGTTTGGTGATCTCGTTAAAGCTGGTCATCCGGTATCTCTCCGTTCACAGTATTTGTTGCGTGTCACCTGCTCGGCCTGTCAGTTCTCGAGCCAGGTTGTGCACTATTTCGTTCCCGGAAAGGGAGGAGTGTGCGAGTGCCCATATAATGTGAATGTCGCGATCTTCACGAAAGTTGTTTAAAATTCTCAGTGCTTGCGGCGAGATTTTTCCTTTTGCGTAGTTCTTGACGGCTGTCTTGCAGTCGCTTACTACAATGTTAGCTTCCGTGGAGGCTATTGCCAGTGCTAAGGCAGCTTCCTCCGCCACCTCTGCCTTTCATGTTTTTACCATCCCGCTAACTCTGCAGTCACCCTCTGGACTCGTAGCAACTATCGATATACTCTGCCCATTTGCGTACTCCACCGCGTCCACATAGACCACGTCCCTGGCACTACGGAATATTTTGTGGAGAGCTCTCGCTCTTGCGTTTCTTCGATCTTGGTGAAACTCCGGGTGCATGTTTCTGGGGATTGGGGATATTGATAGATGTTCCCTTATTGTCCTTGGGATGTCTCTTCGCACTCCGTGCTGTGATTCGTAGGTTATTCCGATGTCATCTAAGATGTGTCTCCCCGTCAAACTCTGTGTAAGCCTTTCATACTGCGCTACTCTCTGGGCCTCAATAAGTTCGTCTAATGTGTTGTGCACGCCGAGCGCCAAGAATTTCTCGTTTGACGTATTTGCCGGAAGTCCCAAGGCTTGCTTATACGCCCTTCTAATAATACAGTCTATCTTGGCTTTCTCCGCAGCGTAGAGCTCGAGGTAAGGAACCATATATACAATACGACTGATAACGAATGTTGCTACTAATCGGGTGAGATTGTGCTCTTTCATGCCATAGTGCCTGTTGGATACCCGCTTTATTAGTCTGATTGTTTGTTGAACACTCTTGTCAAGTAGTCTAATGGTTTCTCCGTTATGGCCGTTTTCCGATATGCGGAGTCCCAGTATTCTCAGGCTCTCCACTCTCGGTATCGTGGTGCCTTCTACTGTGACCACAATGCCCGGCCTTTCTCTAATGCTTTTTCGACCCCGGCATGTGGGTCTATAGAGCAGACGTTCTGATTTTTGCGAGGAGCATCTCAGTCCCTTGTCTTTGATGTAGTCTTCCATCGTGTTTACTGCTGTTTGAAGGATATCTTCCACATGCCCATCACTTCCACCCGCCACCCAAAGGGTGATGTCGTCCGCGTAGAGGCTGTGTGCGAGTCCCTCTATCTTTTCGAGTCTCGCAGGAAGACCGATCATTGCCACGTTGAATAGAAAGGGAGATAGGACTGAACCCTGCGGGGTACCCCTATTACCTAGTTTGGTCGCGTCCTATTAGGATTCTCCAATTTAAATCTTTGCGGCACGATCTGTCAAGAAGTCTTTGATGTACGCGTATGTTTTACGTCCTGCTTTTGGAGATTTTGTAGTATGGCCTTGTGGGTGACGGTGTCAAAGGCCTTAGTTAGATCGAGACCTAGTATTGCCTTAGTTTCTAGACTTTTCTCACCCGCATTTATGATCTGATATTTCAGTTTGAGCATAATATCCTACGTCGATAACTTTGGTCGAAATCCAACCACGGTATGTGGGTAAAGTCCTCCATCATCCATGTATCTCGTGAGACGTGTGAGAACCAGATGTTCCATGAGTTTACCGACACAGGATGTCAGCGATACGGGCCTTAAGTTCGTCAGTAGTGGTTTCTTTCCAGGCATTGGTATAAAAATGATTTGGGCTGATTTCCATTGACTTGGAATGCTGCCTTGCTTCCAGCAGTTATTCATGTAGTCCGTGAGAGCTCGGATGGATACGTCGTCGAGGTTCCTGAGTGTTTTGTTGCTTATCCCATCAGGTCCTGGTGCAGATTTCGAGTTCAGCCTGGTAAGTTCATATCTGACTTCTGCCTCTGTAATAGGGGTATCAAGATCAGGATTCTCGTTACCTAGGTAAACCGAAAGTAGTTCTCTATCCGCAGCTCCAACGTACATCTATTGGAGCTCTCGAAAGAGCTCTTCTTCTGTACCGTTGTAGCTGTGTATAACCTTCTGTAGATTGTGTCTTTGTATGGTTTCTGTACTTCCGGGGTCCAAGAGGCATCGGAAAATGTTCCAGGTCTTGGACATTCCTATCTGCCTTTCGTTCAACTCGCATATGGCTTCCCACTTTTGTTGGGTTAACTTATTTGCATATATCTCAATTTCCTTGTTTAATTCCACAATTCTCTTCCTTCATTTCCGATTATGTTTTTGCTTTTTCCATCTTTTCAGCATGCTACCTTTCGCCTCCCACATGTGCAAGGATCTGCTATCCATCTCCTCTATACCTGCCTCCTCTGGAACAGTCTTGGTAGCTCGTTTAATGTTTTCTTGCAGTTTCTCTGCCCATTTCTCAGTGTCCGTTATAGTGTCTACCGCATCATCTTGTCGGATTTTGTGGAAAGACTCCCATTCTACTAGCTTCAGTTCTCTCCCCCTCTTTTTCCTTGGGCCTGCTTGTATCATTGTGACGACGGTGTAGTGGTCACTACCTAAGCTTTCCTGCATGTTTGTTCATTGAGAAACTGCTACATTCTTCGTAAATGTGAGATCTGGTGTCGTGTCGTTGGTTACGCTGTTTCCTATTCTGGTTGGTGCCTGAGAGTCGGTTATGAGCGTTTGTCCTTCGTGCTGCGCGTCTGCCCATAGGCTTCGGCCCTTGATGTTCTCTATGCTGTATCCCCAAGCCGCGTGTGGCGCGTTAAAATCGCCGACCACGACTAGTGCCTGCTTGTGCGCTACGCTCAACACTTTGCGGAAGAGTGGGCCGAATTTGGGCTTGTGTCGGGGTGGAATGTATATGTTGAGAATAAATAGACTTCCCTCTTCTTTACGGGAGGAGATTATTTCAATCAGGACGTGGTCTATGCCGCGCACACCGGTATCGTGCTCGACAGCCGATAGGTTTCTGTGTATCAGCGTCGTGACGGTTGCCTTCTCGCCGGAAGCACTGTAAGATTTATACCCCGATAATTTTGCGATCCCCCGGTCTCCTGCAGGGCGATGACATCTGGCGCCTCCTTACTTGTTACGAACTGCTGCAGGTTTCCTCGCTTGCGACGAAACCCGCGGCAGTTCCATTGCCAAATCGCGTATTGGTTACGCGGCGCCATGTTGATTTATCTGTTCTTCCTCGGTGGCCTTGCTATTTTCTACCGCATTTGGTCTGCTATGCAGTTTGCTTTTAACCGGTCCTGCGCCTGCCGGCGTAATATCCTTCGGTGTGCTTTCTAGTGCCGCTACTCTATTCTCTAATCCATCGAATCGTTGTTTAATCTCCACATACACGTTTGTGATTTGTTGCTTTAACCCATCGAACATTCCTTTAAACTTTCCCATAACCTCGCTGATCGCAAAGACATTCTTTTCTTCAAGCGTTTCTTGCGCCCTCCTCTTGTGTGGTGGTGCTTCTGCGTCGAACGGGCGTTGGAGCCCGACTACGCATCGACGTCGTACTGGCGGAGGGTGCGTTGCCATTCTTTTGTTGCTGAAGCTTCGCGTTTTCTGCCCTAAGCTGCTTGATCTCATCTTTAAGCGTTGCATTCTCTCGGGTCATCTGTTCTAACATTTTCTAATCTGTGTCATTTCCTGTTCTAGTGCGGACCCTTTAACTTTAGGCGATTGAGTAGCAGTGCCGGAGACCGCGCTTGCCCAGCTCACCTGTGCTTTGCTCCCGTCTCCCCCTCGATTATTTCTCGAACTGCACCTCGACCTTGATCTCGTCCACGATCTGGTCCTGGACCTGGACCTGGAGCGTCCGCCACCGGCTTCCCCTGGCAGTCTCGGGAAGGAACTGGAGCGGTGTCTTCCATAGTTTTTCCTGCGTGTTTCTTCTCTGTCGGTTGAGGGCTGCTTGCTCGCTACAGTCTTATGATTATCGTTGTTGCTCCCTCTGGATTCTATGTAGTTGTGGTAGTAGTACTTTTCCCCTTCGGCCTCTTCTTCTTCCCTCCTCCGTCGCTCCCAGGGGCGTCTCCTGACCAGGTACGGTATCTTGTATCTTGCCTGGCACTTCTTGTCTCCCGTGAGGTGGTCTTTGCCGCACAGTTGGCACTCCGCGTCGCAGTTGTGATCCTGCTGTGGATTCTTGCACCCACACCCTCGGCAAATCTTGTCATCAGAGTTGGGGCACACGTCAGCCCTGTGCCCTGTTCTTCCGCATCCATAGCATATGTCGATGTGTTTTTTATACAAGCAGCATTCGATAAGCATCGCTCCATACCTCACATATCTTGGGACGTGAAAACCTTCAAATAAAATGATCACGTTGTCTGTGTTACCCATTCTCTGGGCGTGCAAGACTCCAGGATTGCGTAGCGTAACCAGACTGGTCACTATGTCCTCCGGACACTCCCGCTGGGATATTCCTCTGATAAAACCCTTGGATGTGTTATCAGGAGCTGCTCTGTAAGCACTTGCTTCAAGTTCTTGTTCTCCAAGGCGTAGCTTATTGATAGCCCCATATTTCCTGGCTCGGCCTCGGAAGGCGTGCTGAGCACCACTATATTTTGTTTGCTGTTTATGCATATGCTGTCTTCCTCCGCTGTCTCTCGGCCGACCCCGGCAGCGTTGCGCAGACGGTAGTAAATGCGATCCAGCTTGTAGTCTGATACGTTAGGTCCGCCACGTGGACGCACGATAACCCTGTAGTCTTCTTTTGGCAGGTTAGGCAGCCTACTTGCTTTGATGATTTGTGGCACCTTGCGTTCGTTCTTCCATTTGTTTCTATTTTTTGCTTCCCCGACGAAGGTTCTTCCCTGCTGCTCGTGTCCCACCAATCCGACCCCACCGCTGCATCGCTTCTTTGTGCCTCTTCGAACTTCGCACCAACCTGATTCTTTTCCGAACACCTCCGGTTGCATTTCTTCGCCTTCCACGCTCCCGACTTCCATCATGGAACAGTGCCTGGGTATCACCGTCGGCGCGGTAGGCCGAGCTCTCTCAGGCACCGCTGCGGAGGAGGCGTTCGAGATGTCGAGGCGTTCGAGTTAGGTGTAGATCTCCCGCCACGCGTAGCGAGATGAAGGAACGATTGACGGCCGAAAACGGGCCCACCTGGTAGAGAATGGTGTTCTTGGAGTCCTTGGCACCTGTTCTTTTGATGATCAATAGATTTCTCCACAAAATGCGATTTTCCGCCGAGAATCATAAGAAAATGTGGAGCTGTTGTTGTTGTTGTTGTTGTCCTGAGTGGCTGACGCGATGTGCATCCGCACTCCATGGCTTCTTCTTCTTCTTCCCCTTAGGAAGGGAAAAAAAAAGACGGAGTTTCTCGCACGGTTGGCACTACCACACGAGAAACGTGGTGCATAAGCAGAATCGGATAAACACGTGAATACAAGAACACGCTAGAGTAACGTACAAAAGCGAAGACAACTAGAACCAACGTTCTGAGACATAATTTTTTCATTAATGTAGCGCACGACGCCAGCATCACAGCAAGCGGGTACCCAGCCTTTTTCGACCGATCAACTTGCTAAAAAACGCAATGTTTAGCAGGATAAAGAACTATGCCATCATCATCATCACCATCGTCGTCGTCGTCATCATCATCATCAACCTGGTTACGCCCACTGCAGGGCAAAGGCCTCTCCCATACTTCTCCAACTACCCCGGTTATGTACTAATTGTGGCTATGTTGTCCCTGCAAACTTCTTAACCTCATCAGCCCGCCTAACTTTCTGCCGCCCCCTGCTACGCTTCCCTTCCCTTGGAATCCAGTCCGTAACCCTTAATGTCCATCCGTTCTCTTCCCTCCTCATTATATGTGCTGCCCATGCCCCCATTTCTTTTTCTTGATTTCAACTAAGATGTCATTAACTCGCGTCTGTTCCCTCACCCAATCTGCTCTTTTCTTATCCCTTAACGTTACACCCATCATTCTTCTTTCCATAGCTCGTTGCGTCGTCCTCAATTTAGGTACGAAGAATGAAACGCAAGAAGATTTAGCTTCCAATTTTTCAGTGATTCCGTATGTACAGGGCCTTTCACACAGACTTCAAAAGGTGGCTGGGAGTTACGAAGTAAAAGTGGTCTTTTCGGCTAGAAACAAAATAGGTAGTGTCTGTTGTAGGGTAAAAAAGTAAGTTCGAAAGTAAGGATGATACAAAGAAAGAATGTTGTATTAAGCATTCGCATAAGAACCAATTTGTCACGTCATAGATTCCTATGACGTGTGGTCTCGTGTACGTAGAGCAGACTGCGAGATGCATTAACACGAGAATAAGGGAACACTTGTCTACTCTGAAAGGTCACCCTAGTACGCATTTGGGAATGCATTGTCAAGAACATGCTTGCTCACACTCTCTTAGAAGCACCGATATATTGTTTACGCATAGAAATCAAACCGCGAGAGAAATTGTGGAAGCTCACAGGATTGCAAAACTAAAGAAAAAATGCATCAGTCATCCTTTTGTTTCATTATTAGATAAAGAGAATTCGCTCCTGTCATTGCTTGTCTTATGCACTTTGCTGTTTTTATGTTGACCGGGTAGCGCTGACCCGAGGCATTTTATCACAAGTGTTGTTACATGCGCTATTGGCGTCTTCTGTTGACCGGATCGTGCAGATCTGTGGGCAATTAAGAAGGTGGTTCTTAGAAAATAAAACCAGTTGTTAGAAAGCGCTCGCCCTTGTGTTGCTCCTTCTCTTTGTCCCCGTTTGTTTTTCGCACAAGTTTTTTTTCTCTAAAAATGAATTTGTTCCAACTAGGCCGACTCGCACTTAAGCTTCACAATGTTAGTTGCGAATTTTATTCGTAGACGATAATCCTTTGACCTATGAATGTTTAGTTGTCGAATCGGTTCTTGCCATTTCCTGCCGATCACATTGAACGTACATATCTTTATCGCTAGGGCCATGCAAAAAGCCATGCAGAAATTAGGTTTATTAGACACGTAACAGATGGCGGGCAGGGAAATTCACCGAGCACATTCAGTTTGCAGATAGGAATTTCGTTTGTTTATCGTTTATAGCTTATACAGATACCAATCATCTACATTCACACTGCTTTAACGATTAGATGTATTGCTGTAGCTACACTGGTTAGAGCGTTGCACGCATAATCTGAAGACGTGGGATCGTTCCCCACCTGTGGCAAGTTGTTTTTTTTTTCATCCCCCTTCGTTGCCGTTAATTAATCATTTCTTTAATGCCATTAGTAACAACAAGTAATTTCCCCTATGTTTTCCTTGGTGTCAGTTTGTGGGCTTATCATTACTATCGGGGCGTCTCGGTTAATCCCCCTTCTTCTTGTTGTTTACATATTTTGACACTTTGCGTAAATGAATACAACCTACATCCTTTATTACGTGTTGTGGCATTTAATGATAAATTACAAGCAATTACAATTAAGAATTGTAAATTAAATAAAATTAAATTAAGAACTACAAGCGATTGGGCACCGCTGAAGTGATGCCTTGTGTTCTTGTGCAGAAAGAATGCATGGCAGTCCTGAGTGTTCTGCAAGGGAGCCACTGCAGTAGAGCTTGCCACGGCGTCCTGAATATGACGGTAAGACCTCTAGTTTGTCTTAAAGTGGTGTAACAAAGTTTAAGCTTGCATATTCTTTTAAATTTAAAATTTAAATCCTTTTTAAATCTTTGTCCATCATCCACTAATACATATTGTGTTGCTGACTTAACTGACAAATTCAAAGATCACCACAAAACAAAACAAGCTATGTGTCATGCAGGTGCCACCAGGACAAATCTTTAAATCTTTGTTGGATATCTGTTCATTTTCATTTACTCAAAAACCCACAAGCATCGTTACACAAGGGGCCAGCTGCACAAAAATTTAATATGATTGCCCGTTTTGCAGGCGATGAAAAGGCACTCTAGCACACATCCTTGCAGAGTGCACTAAGCTCAAGAACCCCCCACCCTCACCAGCCCCAACCGCCGCGAGCGATGGGAGACCTTGTTGTCCAGCCCCGACCTACCGACCCAGCTCGCGCTGCCGGCTAGGGGCCAGGAACTGCTGGACGCATATGGGGCATGAGAAGAACGTCCCACCCCATCTGGTGCCAGCGCGCACCAACCTTTACTAAGGGCTCAGTATAAAAGTTGATTCTCTCTCTCTCTCTTTAATATGATGGCTGCATGGATTCAGTGCAGTCTGAGTGGTCACCTGAAGGTTTCTACTTATGCTAACGTATGCTCACTGTCTGTTTACATATTTCGATACTTTGAGTAAACGAATACAACCTACATACTCTTACTACATGTTCTAATATTTAATGGCAGCTTTTCTTCGCTACAAGCAGTTGGGCGTAGCTGACTGAGCCGTTCATATTGAGTTAACAAAATTTCTCATTATGAGTCCAACGCTAAATTCATGTTACATTGCAGAAAGCAGCCGTTTAAGTTTCATCTCAACGCCCTGTGGAGGAGGTAGATTTGAATTTGCAGACTGTTCTAAAACGCACACATTTTATCAATGTGATCATTTTATTCGAAACTGCAGTTTATTGCTTCTATTTTGGTGACATTGCAGACGACGCTCAGAGTGACTTGCCAGGCTTGTGGCCGTTAGTCGAACGACGACACCAAGCTCAGGTAAGGCCTGCATGGCTACAGAAATCAGCTCCAATACTATATTTGTGCTGTTTCTTGAAGGCCATTACGGCTGTAGGATCCAGCCATTTGAGCATGAACATTTCGGTAATTTGAGTGCCTCATGTTCTAGTACCATGTCATGCCAATTTATCCCCTTTGTTGCATCGACACTTGTCTTTACGAAAAGTGTAGGAGAGACGCCAGAAAACCTGCTCCCATGCCCGCTAGCCTCTTATGGCTGCCTCTCTGCCAATAAATGACTTTTCACAATCAGGTAAGACTAAGTATATTGATTGCACCGCTTTTACTTATCTTGCCATAACTTGCAGGATCATATGGGCTGAGCAGGGCTTCATTTCCCACTGCTGATGTACTGTCTAGTAAGTGCATATTACTTTTAGTTGATATTAAGTGATAATTTGAATGCTAAGTTTGGTCATGCTCTGTCATACAAGAGGGCATGACAATGTGTTTTGCTTTCTGGAACAGTAGTGAGTAGATTCCGTTGCAATTTAAATTGACAATACTGCTGAATGAGCTTGCGAAATGTGATTACATTCAGAATGCAACCTCGACATTAGCATGCTATGTAACTGCAAACTTGTGAACCAGAAAACCTTGTTTTGCAATTGATGGACATTTCATTGGCAAAGAACCTCGTGCGGGCAATTCACTCCCAATGGTCAAATTACTTGTAGCACCTACCTCAAGGCCCACAAGCAGGCCAGTTTCAACTGTAAATGGGCCGTCTGGTAAGCAAAAAACTACATTCTATTAGACGGGTGTTCAAATTTGAGAGATGCTTTCTAGTGCTACCTATTCTGCCTGTGCATAATGCATGCCTGGATTCCTTGGGCTTTTTAAACATAATGGTTAGCATCCAAAGCCACAGTTGAGTGTGACACACTGGATCAAATTTAAGACTTTTTTGCACATGGATTTTTGCTGTCGATGTGAAATAGTCAAGAAACTACGAGTGTGCATGACCTGAGTTTTCGCTGTCAGCTTGCCTTGTCTACTATAGGTGGATGGCCTCTACCTTGCACTTCAAATTGACTGTATGCTTAATCTGCCAAACCTAACCTATGCCTGCGGATTTCTTGATCTCATCCCTGTGTCTGCATAATTCTCTGCTGCCCTCAACTGCCTACTCTTCCTTTTATATATCACCATTCATCTGTTGTACCCATTACATACATGAAACAACCTTTCCAGTTTCACTTCCCCTTATTCTAAACTAGAATGTCATTTGCCTACCTTCTACAGTTACATATAAATATTTTGTTTCATTACTCATTGCATGATTGACATTTTTTTTCAATTTTCGTAGTTACCAAAGTTTTAGTTCCATAAGTTAGTGCTAGCAGAATACAATGATTAGATACATTTCTTTTCGAATATGTTAGTAAGCTGCAGATGTTTTATTAAATTGTTATTGTTACCTCAATCTTTGTAGATTTTGAACACCAGGTCTTCAAGACGTTGCAAACAATTTTAATGAAGGTTGAGCACCAAGGGCGCCAACTTGATGTCATTACAGAACAGCTATGCAGTGGCCCTTTGAGAGTTGGCCCCGCAAAGGCTGTGGTCCAAAAACCATTCAAGGACATCGAGGAAATTGAAGAATTTGATGCCGCGATATTGACAAATGAAGGAACAAGGACACGCCTGGTCTGATATTTTTTTTCTTTTCTTTACCTGCTGTATCAAGTGCACTAGCATATATGAAACTGGCATACCAGTGCACGTTTTACAGGAATAATTCCGGTGTAGAGCAAAATGTAACACGGACACTAGGAGGCACATAAATAAGACAACACACAGCGCTTCTAGCAACAATGATTCGTTTCAAAACCAGACTGCTCCTATACCATCAGCGGCAAGCACACATAGATCACGTGGAAGCACTGAGACATGTGCTATGAAAGTCACACTATCGAAATTGTCAATGCTCACGCAGGAAAGCTAACTCCTTGGGAGATAACGCTATTGGTGGCTTGTTAATGCAAAATTAACCAAGTACGTCGATATGCTCAGCCTCAGCAATCAATAGGGTGATCTCTCCTTTATAGCGAGCAACAATGATGGCGAAAACATGATTATTGTTGGCCATATTCATTGCTGAGGCCGAGCATATCGACGTACTTAGTGAATTGTGCATTAGCAAGCCACCAATATTGTTGTTTCCCAAGGAGTTAGACTACCTCCATAAGTGGTGACAATTTGTTATGGTAGATTATCGTGGGTCGTGAATATGGTTCGATAGTGTGACTTTCATACTGAATGTCTCAGTGCTTCCACGTGATCTATGTCTGCTTGCCACGGATGGTATATAAGCGGTCTGGTTTTGAGAATAGGTTGTTGCGAGTAGCACTATGTGTTATCTTTTTATGTGCCTCCTAGTGTTCATGTTACATTTAGCGCTGCATCAAAAGTATTCCTGATGATTCACCAACAAGCCTGCCGGCCGCCCCCCCGCCCCCCATCACTACCCATGTTTTACAGATGCAGCAATTTCATGGTCTTGGTGGCAGCAGCATATGACCCGCAACACAGCGCATTTTACGAATTTTGCTAAGCAAAGAAGTTGCTGTGCAGTACAATTGGCTTGGCAAACAATGAAAGTTTTTCTGCATTGCAAGTGGCTGGCACAATCACAAGTAAGGGATTGGCTACCTGAATGTTTATATTGTAGGTGAAGAGAAACTTGGTAGAACCATTTCCTTCTCGCTTTCAAAAGTCAAACTTGTACGGGGTTGCATACTTCATAAATTTGTCAAGCTGAGGAGCGTTAAACCAGCTGAGCCAAGTACTATTGTACTTGGGCAAGCTATAAGGTGGCTAATATGAAATTTCCTGTTGTTTCTGGATACTGTTAATGTTTTGCTTTGAGCGTGTATACACACAATGTTGTATATAAGTAATCTCCAATGCAGCTTTCAGGGGCTGTAATGCAAAATTTTCCTACATCAAAAAGAAGTGATGTCGAGAGTGTAATAAAGGTGTGGCTGCGCCACTCTGGCGAAAAACTGCGAGAACAGCAGGTCAAGGCTGCCACATCTGAAGGTGAGCTTTGTATTTAGACTATCGTGAAAAATGCTCAAAACATTATCTTGCATGAATGCTTAAGATTTGAAGGCGAGTGTTTTCGTGCTTATGGGTTGATCCCCATATGACAATTTGGATGCTGCCTGGCACCCAACATAGCTGCATGGGCTGCCTGTTTGAGAAGTTGCACTTTGCTGTACATGCAATACTTGTATTCTTGCAGAACAATTGTCATTATCAGTGCTCATCATCAGATTATATGATTTTCTTCTAGGCTCACTGGATTTGCACTCAAAGTTTTCGGATTAAATGCCTCAAATTTCAAGTACAGAGCCCAATTTCAAGAGGAGTCACACTTTGTTCAGGAAATATTGCTGGCCTTTGCAAGGGCCAGCACAGTCATTCATAATAGTCTAGTCAGGAAACTGCACTTCGTTGAAGAAACGTTGGTCTTGGCAAGTGCCCCCACAGTCTTGTAATACTCCAGTCATTGGGAAACTGGCTATATTTGTGTTTGCTTCAGCAGGTGCCATGAACATTAGCCGTATGCATTGCCTGCTACAGATACGTTTTATTAGCAGGTAGATACATTTTCGTTGGTACAGAAAAATTACATTTTCTTGCAGCCGGAATTTCATCCATGATTCAAAAGGCAAATTGACATTATCTGGGCACGGTGCTCATGGCACCTTCAACATTGAGTTTCGTGCGATAGATGAAGTAGCCGATTCAATTCACAACCACACGTCAGGCAATTAACGAACCTTACTGTGCATATGCGTTGAAAACTAGCTGATCACGGCAAGAGTTTGTGCTACTTTTGTCACGTAATGCAGTCAAGGCATTGGCTGTCTAATATATGTCAATTAGCCTTGTATATTAACCAGCAAGCCGAGGCTACCAAGGCATTCCATTCATTATTGATCGACTTCTGGAAGCAGCAATATATGTGGCCCATAACCATGCTTTAGTGTTACGTTCTGTTAAAAGTAAAACCAGGTTATTGAATGAGAAAATTCAGCATTCAAGCAAGCCTAGAGTGTGCCCTAATAAGTCCTCAAAACATCCTAGAAAAATCCTTGTGGACTGCCTGAGGACCTTTCTAGGCCTTTGCAAGGACCAGTAGAGTATGTCCTCAGGACGTTGCAATGTCCTTGCGAGGACGTACTGAGTAACTACTCAGGACGTGAGTGCGTTGTCTGGGAAGCGCGGCAGCCGCATTTCGACGGAGACAAAATAGAAAACGCACATGCACTTAGATTTCGAGACATGTTAAAGGCCATCACCGTGTCAAAATTAATCCGGAGTCCACCACTATATTGTGTTATTTATCACTCGGATGGTGAATAAGACGGACTGACTGAATAGGAAGGTGCAGATATGGGAGCACCTGGGCTTATTTATGTGAATAAATCACTGCTGTTTCTCACG
Source organism: Dermacentor variabilis (assembly GCF_050947875.1). Taxonomy (NCBI): domain Eukaryota; kingdom Metazoa; phylum Arthropoda; class Arachnida; order Ixodida; family Ixodidae; genus Dermacentor; species Dermacentor variabilis. The sequence goes on from NC_134573.1 coordinate 117,712,711, forward strand.
GCAGCTAAATTGAGAGTAGAAGCGTATTTGACCTGCCTGAAGCTCGGGTAATTGTCATCATCGTGTTAAAAACACGTTGTGAATGCGTTCCGTACAACTGAGAACGTCGAGGGGAAGAAAAATTTAGAGATAATGTAAACTTTTCGTGCGAGGAAACCTAGGTTGTTTATGTTGTTTTGAATTGAGCTCTATTTGTAACCTTACAATTTGAAGGTGAAAGCAAAATTTAGGTTCTCATTATTCTTTGCATAAAAATATCAGGAAAGAGAGCCTTCTACACTGTCATTAACTGTTTATCCGTCACCTATATGGACATTAGAGAAACACAAAATGTCTAGGTAAATGAGTTACTTATATGGTCATAGTGCTCCGAAACGCCTACGTTATTCCAAATCCGCTTGAAACGTTTGGCGAGAATTCAATGGCTTTTTGTTTCTCACTTCAGTGAAACGCCTCAGAAAGGTTCGGCAACACTGGACTGTAGTAGTTCATTATCTGCGATTGGTAACCACATATGTGAATCACAATTATTGCAGCTATGCTGAGGAAGCTTGATGCGACTGTTCTTATATGTGGCCTTATGCGGAATTCATTTTGTGTTCCGAGATTCCGTTTCGAAACAGTGCTTCTGTTTGGCTACTGTTGGCTCAGAAGACTTCTATAGACAAGCAGTGAAAATTGGTCAGATCTTTATTCTCTGTTTCCCGCTCTCCACTTTAGATTCTCTCATTAAATATCATTTCACACTGCAATGCGCAACAATGGACAATCAAATGACAGTTCTCCTTTCCTAGAAATTGTCTGTCGGTCCGGAATTCAGCGGTAGTCTTTTTCAAGAAGTTGTTCATTGGCCTCAACTCAGCACCAATCTCTTCCACACCAAGACCGCAACAATCATTGGTTCTTGTCAGAGATTGCTACTGCCTCCTTCCGCCCCCGCAGACTTTAGATCAGCTTGAGAACAATTGCTATTCCGGTGTTGTTCGTTCTCAAAACAAGTGGCCGCACACAGCGTCTTTGGTTTCACACTTGGTACAAACAGTCAAACACCAGCGGGGCGCGCGCGCGCGCGTGTGTGTCTGTGTGCGTGTGCGCGCGTGTGGCTTGACTCTCCTATTCTTGACTTTTCCTATTCCCGATTCGGGGTTTGTGGAGCCAAATCGAATTATTAAGTCATTAATTCAAGCACGGTTTACCAATCGGTGTCCTTTGTTGCGCAAGAAACATTGCAACAGTTTATCGACACCTTATTCTATGAAAGTAGCAGCATCACATCGCCAGCATGTATTGCAGGTGGTAAAATAGGTGAAGCAGCGGGCACTGACGCCCGATTTGGCGGCCGCTTTGTCGGACAGACTGTCTCGCACCTGCGGCGCTCGTGCGGAGTCATTCGTGGCGGATGATAGCCTTCTGGCGTCTTACGGTGATGTACCCTGTAAATAACATCAGAGATATTTTTGTGGGAGCAGTACAGCGACCGTAGGGGATCCCGGGCCGCATATATCGAAAATCTAGAAGGCAGAGTGCCTTAGCAACCGCGGTTGAGCGCAAGCGGCTCAAAGGCCGCCGGTGGTGATGACTGACTCGATCAGCACCAGCGCCGCGGGCGCGAGAAAGTCTGTCCGACGTACCTTCAGAGGCAAAGTTCCGACCGGTGTTGCAGAAGTCCTCCCCTAAAGAATTGGCAATACATGCGGTGTGCCGCACCAGCGTACATCCCAATCCAGGTAACTGTGAAGCTCCGAGAAAACACGTTTTGCTAGCTTTCGCGCTCCTAAAATTTTCGCAACACGATTTTCTCAACATTGTTTATCTGGCACCCGGGCGTGAAGCTTTACAAAATAAAGAACTGTAATATAACTCGATTGAAAGGGCTGTTAACATGGATGAAATGAGCTGATGATAATGTCCGCGAATAAACCACGATCAACCAGACGCACGCGACGCGTTGAAAGGTTGTGCGCAACGTTTCGTTTCGAACGATGCCTGTGCGTGCAAGGGCACCTCGCCTACTCGAGAATAGCTGAAAAACGAAACACTGCACTGTGCAACAGCAACTTTATTTTCTCCAGTACTACGGCGGGTGCGATGAGCGACGTCAGGATATGGAAGCACGGGAAAGCCTATGTGAAATAGGGCCGCGGCCGGCGCACGGTAGGCATGGCTTTGGTTACAGAATGGAACAGAACGCACCTTCATTTCTTAGGTGGCACGTACTGTTTTCATAACACGTCCTCGATCAACTTCCGCCAGAATGTTGGTAGTCAAGCATGACAACCTTAGAAGTTAGAACACGTTTGAACAGAATAAGTTTAATGTGCGTGCTCGAAGAAATAGTCAACTTCATCCATTCGCAATAGCTGACCGAGTTGAGTACGCACCTTTCTTTCATATCTCAGTTTGATCATGGGTGCCGAGTTCCGAGTTCGCCGCTGAGCGCTCACTGGGAACAAAACCTTCGGAAGATACACGCAATGGCATCAAGTCCTTTCTGTTTATGCTGGGAATACAAAGCGGACGCTAAGCTGCTCCTGCAGCGCGGTGGTTTCCACGAAGTTGCCGCGGTTTAAGACGCACTTCACACTTGCTTGCGAAAGTTATTTTTGCAGCAGAATACAGCAGAGTGGTAGCCCGTAGATCTTGAGTCATCCAACATCGTAGAAACCCCAGATAAAACATGTTAAAACCGCAGAAATTCCTAATTAAACCCCTACCTTTCGAAGCTCCCGCTGGGAGGAAACGGAATCCGCACATGCCAGTGCGACGCGCTGGTTCGAGGATACGTTCCTCCTCGCCCATAAAACAGTAACTCTAGTTTGGAATAAGCCCCCGTGGTCTGCATATATTTGCTCACGGGTGTACACTGAAACATTTCCTGAGGAAAAAACATTTATTGAAACGTATCCCATCTGAACCGCATTCTCGAAGCGCCAATGACAATTCACTGAGAATTGCGAATACCAATATACACCCTACCACAAAACCAAAACTTACAAGCCGTATCCCAATAAGAAACGCATTCACCGGGCCTCGTTAATGATTTTCACGTGTTCTGCATCCTTTCTACACAACGATTAATTACCACCTCATATTACCCAATCCACCGAGCTGGTTCAGCAGTGACGACATTGAGATGCTGAGCACGAAATTTCAGGTATAACTCATGGCCAACGTGGCCTCATTCTGACTGTGGCTGGGCGCTAAAGCCTAGTGTACTTGGCTTCATATGCTCGTTAAAGAATCCCAGGTGGTCGAAATAATCCAGAGCCGTCCACTCGAGCACTACGGCGTCTATGATGCAGCGTAAGTTGCTTCGGGACGTTGAACCTCATTACTAGATTATTGCATTAGCACCTGCTGTTGACATACAGCAGTGATGTTTTCCCAATTATGTCTTAAGCATTTCTTTATCAGTAATCCCTATCGTAGCGACAACAAATATCTTCCGAACGAAGAAAGCAAAGCTGTGCACCAGGCAGCGATTCGTATCGCCATTGGCGCCTTGGAGAGGAGCAATTCCACTAAGACACAGAGCAGATCGAAAAAATTATCTGGCTTCGAGAGCCGTGACGTCGCTTAAACTATGACATCTGCAACATCACTCAATTCGTCACTGTCTAAACTGATCGTTTCAGTAGCGGAGGGAACGTGTCATTAGGACGAAGATTTATAACTAACTAGGAAGTACACTTAGGTGTACCCCCCTCCCCCCTTCGGAGGTAAGCTCTTTTGTATTTTTCCTCAATAAGTGTTTTCACCACCATCACCAAACGCGCTGCTCGATTCTAAACAGCATATCACCGTAGGCGGTTTAATACTGCCTTCTAGGAGAATTCCTTGCGCCGGTAATTCGTTCGCGGCTCACGGCGGGTGCCCCGGTGACCACCGTGAGCATAACCGTGGTCATAGCGATCATGCTCCCAGCGACGAGCAGTGCGCTCACGTTCGCTCGTGCGCTCTTCCATATTTCCTCGTCCGGTTGTCCAGCGTCTTGGATATTCTGTAATCTGCAACGGGAGGAAAAATGCAGAGTAAAATGAGAGTCTGAAAAACGGAGGCATTGCTATCTCTTTCAACTTCTGAGAGACGAGAGGAGAAAACCGTCACTCCATATAGTACCCTGGTTTGACCTCGATGCAAACATTTGAAAATTTAAAATTACATCATGGCGTTTCGCGTGCCAAAACCACGAGCTGATCATGAGGCACGCCGTAGTGGGGGGAGGGACTCCGGAAAGTTGGACCTCCAGGGTTTCTTTAACGTTCACCTAAATCTAAGTACACGGGCGGTTTCGCATTTCGCCCCGTTCGAAATGCGGCCGTCGTGGCCGGGATACAGTCTCGCGACCTTGTGCTTAGCAGCCCAACACCATAGCCACTAAGCAACCACGGCGGGTGCAAACATTTGCGTTCATCACACTTGTTTTTTACACTGCTGGCATGTCAATGAGCTGAAAAAATGTGCTTAAGGTAGGAAAAGAGCAATTGAAACACTGTTGACCGAATGGCGAGATTTTGTCTATAGTTCATTTGTGTTCGTATCAACGAACCAACTTGACCAACGTCATGGCTAGGGTATCTTTATATTCAGTATGGCGGAAGTCTGAATTTCCTGGCCCTGTTATATTCTGAGGAGTTGGCGTTACTTAAACATCGAAGGCGAGGTAAAAGTCTGTGGGCATACTAGATACCATTTCTGCACTAATCATACCTATGAGGCAATGGCATCATTAAAGATGCCTAAATTTTATAATATCCCTCATTGTCATAACTGAGGGTATCTACCAAGTTGACATTTCCAAATTCCCTGAGTTTTCCAGGTTTTCCTTGAGTGCCTTTGCAAAATTCCATGAGTGACACAGAACTTTGTTTTACGTCAAGACAGGCTGACACATGTCGCCCCATGCTGCCACTCTCTAGTAAGCATGCTAAAATATGACTCAATCCAGTTTTAATAGTAAGGAGTATCATTTCTTTTATAAAAAAAAGAATATGACGCGAGGGGGTAAAATACACAGCGAATAACTTTGAAAAAAAAATAAAACTCATTGCAAATCGAGTGGAACATTCTCAAATACGAATAAAAACGAGATGCATACTAAACAAAAGTTTTCGAGTATCCACTTCAGTCCCGATTTATGATCAACTGTCGATACATATGTGTGAACCATAGGTGGTGCTTGAAACTCCACTGAAAGCAAATCAAGGTGATAGAATGACTCTGAGCATTTTATGATGAGCCATTACATTTACAGAGTAACTTAATATTTGAATATTGTAAAATCAGTCATGCTACGTTTCTTCATAAAAAGTATTCAATTCCCCGATCGAATTACACGCACTAGTTATTCATAAGCCTCAAGCATTTCAAGAAAGAAATATATATATTTCAAGGTTGCTACCGACATTCCCCACATCAAGCGTCACAAAAAACATGGTAGTGCCTTTACCGAAGCAGTACTCTGTAACGATACATATCACTCAGAAGCAAAATGGAAATAATTTAGGTTATCAGAATGTTCAAGTTGCCGTAAGCTTAATGTTCATGATCTATTATTCCTTGCTACCACTGCACAGAAATGGCAAAAATAGGTCGCGTCTACAAATGTGGCCGCCGTGACTGAAGGTGATATGAGCTACTTTTATCTATTTATAGCAAGCTCATTGGTGTGAGGCCCGAATTTTGTCACAAACGAGATTCTCAACAAATGAGATTCTCAACAGCTGGTGTGTCAACGTCATCTCTCCTGACATACTCTCAGCCCGTGCACAACGCCTGAGTGTTGCGTTTCACTGCTTTAAAGAGTTTATTTCGGTTTGGATGAGGGATGCCTGCATTCCGGTGTCAGCCAACACGTTGTTTCTTTAGCTCAAGCTCCTTGAAAAAAGCGGCGGCAGGCTTCCTTTCCCATTCATTCCTCAGTGCATAGGTCCTTTCTGTTCTTGTCGTCCTTCCGCTGCGCGTTCGACCACGGACAATTTGAAGCATCCTCTTTGTCAGCTGTACAGTCAACGTCCGATTTTTTGGACGTTGACTTCGGCGGTTTTCGGCCTAAGGGCCGCGAGAACGTCCGAAAAATGGAGCAGTCCGAAAAAATGAATGCATGTCTTTTACTACCATTAAAGGCTCAAATCACCACAGGCACGTCCGAAAAGGCCTACCAGCACGGTTATTAGGCATATCGGAGCTCGTACTGTGATAGGAGATGGCGGATGGACGCGTGTATAATTAAGGAATAGGTGCTGTGTCCCGTGACAATTGCCCCTTCCCACGCTTGCTATGCTTACCGCGTAAACCTTCTGTATTGAGGCAAAGCTGACTTTTGGGAACAAGCATTCTGCAAAGCGCCGTACTTTCCGAGATTCGAAGCCATTCGAGGCCCACAAAGACGGAGTCGATGCCATTGCTTACAGCGGCGAATTCTTTCAATGAAAAACACGGCGCCGGACGGCAAGAAGCTTAAAGGGACCCTAAAGTGAAAAATGATTTCTTCTGCATCAGTAAATTAGCGTTCTACAACACCAAAGCCAACTACAGAAGGCACTCTTATCACGCACATCACAAGACTTGGCAACACCCGTTGCCTGAAGCTGTGGTTTGATGGAGACAGCCTTCCCTCACATGTCAAAGTTGGCCACGTCCGCCATCCAGTCCGCCCATACATACCGATGCCCCTGCAATGCTACAAATGCTGCAAGATGGGACACGTAAAAGGTGTCTGTAGGAATAACCTCGTGTGCCCACGGTGTGCCGAATCCCATTCAGCAGATGCCTGCCGCGCAACTGTGTTAAAGTGCCCTAACTGCCATGGTACTCATGAGGCCTCATCCAATGATTGCCCGCGGCTGAGGAACAAGCGAGCAGTACTCAAACGTATGGTACGGGACCATTCAACCCACAAAGAGGGTGCCGCTACTCTCAGGCGACGACGACATCGGCCCCGAAGAGCAGCACGAAGGGTTACGTCTACTGAAAGATATACGCCATCTTCCGGCAAAGCGGCTACCGTATCAACACCGACTTCCACAAAAACAGATACTGCGAAAACGAAGACTGCGGCAACACGCTCACCTCCTGAAGAGTGGTCTACACTTCCAAGAGCACAACCTGCCTCGGAGTCACACCAAAGTGCGCCGCCCACAATGACCTCACGAACCGCGGATGGGACGCCGACTGAGGATCGCCAAGTCAAAGTGATGCTGAAGTCACTTATGGACGCCATGCGCATCCTACTGAGCAGCATGAAAACCCCGTCGGCACAGAGCGCACTGCAGGTGCTGGACACCTTGAGTCCGGTGCTTGCGGCTCTAGGGTAAAACCATGGCCCGAGAGATGCCGTCGTTTCAAGAGGAAGTCAAGCATGCATCTGTCTTGCAGTGGAACGCCAGAGGGCTTAAGTCACGCATGTCCGACTTTAGACAGTGTCTTTACGCACCAGTTCCCCATTATCGTGATTTGCGAGCCCAACCTGTCAGCTCCCATCAGACTGTCCGGGTATGAGTGCTTTATGTCCTCTACCTACGGAGAGTGCAGCAAGGTTGTTGTGTTTATACGCCCTGACTTGACTTATGTACATCACCCAGTGCCTCCTGACGAAGCAAATCAATACATTTGCTTAACAGTGAAGAAGAAAAAGCTCACGTTTACAATTCTTGGAGCCTATATATCTCCAGCAAGCCGTCTAGATTGTGAGCGCCTACGGGGAATTTTGACATCGACTCCAGAGCCGTGGGTGCTCACTGGTGACTTTAATGCCCACCATTACCTATGGGGAAGCTCCAAAATTAACTCTAGAGGCAAAACGTTGGTGTCCTTTGCTTCTGAACGGGAATTTTGCTTGTCAAATGATGGTAGCCCCACTTATCTGCGTGGATCAGCGTATAGCAGCTGCTTGGACCTAACCTTCGTGTCACGGTCGCTTTCGAGAAGAGTGCACTGGCTTTCCGATTTAGAAACACGGGGTAGCGACCACATCCCAGCCTATTTGAAGATCGCAGGTTTGACTAGTTCCAAGTCTTCCAGAACCGTCCAGTGCACCGATTGGCCTAAATACAAAATAATAATGGAAGACTGTTGTCGTGACGGCACCTCTTACAACCTACAGGGCGCGATAAAGGATGCCATACAAACAACCACGCATCTGCTTTCGAGGAGTTCTTCCCGCACCGATTTCGACATTGAACTAGCAAAACTTCGAGCCATTCGCCGTCGTGCGGAGCGAAGATATAGACGCACGAAGTCAAATCATGATTTGAGATTGGCTAGACGAACACAAAAGAAAATACAGCGTCACATGAACAAGCTGGCTTCGCGACAATGGGCATCCTTTTGCGAGTCCCTGGATCCGCGAAAACCTTTGTCGCTTATATGGAGGACTGTTCGTGGCCTTCGCACAACCTCGGGTCAGCGCCACCCGTTTAAATCTTTGGCACTTTATCTACAATGTAGAGATATTGACGTCGCTGAATCTTTCTGCAGAAAGATTGCTGGCGAGGCAAATTCCGATGGAACGGGTACGGGAACGCTCGACGACCCACTGTTCTCACGCGATCCCCGCATGGAATGCCCTTTTTCTATGGAAGAACTAGAAGCTGCGCTGGCTTTGTGCAGGCGTTCTTCAGCGCCAGGACCCGACGGCATTACATACCGTGCCCTGTGTAACTTAGGAGACCAAGCTCGGAAGGCACTCTTGCTCCTATACAACGACTCCTGGCAGACGGGTACGGTTCCGCAAGAGTGGAAGTCAACTCGCCTCATTCCACTTGGCAGGTAAGTAGCCTTTGGACATTTCCTCATACCGTCCGATCGCACTTGCCAGCTGTGTCGGAAAAACAATGGAAAGAATGGTTTTAACACGTCTGGAATGGTACTTAGAGTACTATGAAATCTATCCACAAGCTATGGCCGGATTCAGACGGGGCCGTTCGTCAACAGACAGCGTTGTTGACTTGATAACATTTGTGCAACACCAAAAGGCCTGTAAGCGACTGTCTGCTGCTCTGTTTCTAGACGTTAAAGGAGCTTATGATAATGTCACCCATGAAGCCATCCTTAGCACGTTAGAAGCCGTCGGACTTGGTGGTAAGATGTATATGTGGGTGTGCAACTACTTACAGAGGAGACCTTTCTACATGCGCCACAGAAAATGGCCCGACGTCCGAGCATTACGGTAGCCGAGGAGTCCCTCAAGGAGGAGTGCTTAGTCCGACTCTTTTCAATCTCACCCTCAGTGGATTAGTTTACAACCTGCCAAGGACCGTACGACTTTCCATCTATGCGGACAACATCTGCATTTGGGCATCAGGTGTGACACGACTTCAGCTTCGAGCTCGGCTTCAGATGGCTGCCACAATGACATCTTGCTACCTTCGTCAACAAGGACTTGAAATTTCATGCGGAAAGTGCGCAGTGGTGGAATTCACGAGGAAGCCAATGTCAAGGTTACGGCGTATCTATTAGCGGACAACTTATACCATACAGCAGAAGCCACAGGTTCTTGGGAGTCGTAATTGACAGAGACCTGTCTTGGACTCCGCACGTCAATTACGTGAAAAAGCGGCTGACTGCTATGTGTCACCTGTTCAGGTTCCTTGCAGGAAAAAGTTGGGGAGCATCTATACACGCTATGTTACAGTTGTACATGGCGTTGTTCGTTGGATTCCTGCGATACAGCCTGCCTGCGATATCCAACACCTGCAAGACTAACCTGCGTACGATTCAGAGTATTCAAGCCCAAGCCCTTAAGATATGTCTTGGCTTACCACGCAGTGCATCAACGGCTGAAACCATTGCCCTAGCGCAGGATTACCCGATCACGACGCACATTGCCGTTGAGACAATGCGTATGCATCTCAGGCATTATGCTAGGACCCCTTCCCACCACTTGGCGAGCCTCACTGCTGCAAGGCCCTGCTCGACATTTAGCGGTATTGTCAGTGCACATCGTGCGTCGTTTACCTCAGGGTACGCACCTGCGGCCAAGCCAGCGTTTCCTACGTGGTGTTTGAGCCGTCCACAAGTTGAGATAACGATTCCAGGACTACAGAAGAAGACAGATCTACCGGCCCCTGCTCTAAAACAGCTGAGCTTACTTCTTCTGCATGAAAAGTACAGCAACCACGTGCACATCTATACCGACGGATCGACTACGTCGTGCAGTTCTGGTGGTGCCGTGGTTATACCAACGCGAGGAATGACACTGCGGTTCAGGACATCGCATGTCACGACCTCAACGGCGGCAGAACTAACGGCCCTGCGTCGAGCACTGGAATTCATTGATTCGGAAAGACCCAGAAAATGGGCTGTGTTCTGTGATTCAAAACCGGCATTACAGTGCACGCAGTCAGTTCTCCGACACGGATGTCATGACCAATTGACATACGAAGTCGTGAAACTTCACCATGATGTCCAACAAAAAGGCCACGAAGTCGTTTTTCAGTGGGTACCTGGCCACTGTGGAATCAGTGGCAATGAGTCCGCCGATAACGCTGCTCGCACAGCTCATCAAGAAGAGCACAGCATTCCGATTCCGCTTTCGAGGACTGACGCTGCAAGGCAGCTTCGACACCTGGCACGTAGCCTCACAGTGACCGAGTGGAACTCGCAAAACTTACGACTTACAGGACTACATCGACTAAACCCCTCCCTGCAGCTCCGACCTCCACCCGGACTTCCTCGACGTGAAGCTACGCTTCTGTGTCGCCTTTGGTTAGGAGTGGCCTTCACAAAGGCATACTCTACATTAATTGGGGTGACTGACAGTGCAGCATGCGAGGTCTGTGGCACCGAAGAGAACATCGACCACCTGCTGTGCCACTGTCCAAGATATGCCCTAGAGAGACAAGAACTTGCCAAAGCTTTCCAAAAACTGGACAATCGGCCGCTTTCTGTGCAGGTGCTGCTGGAACACCGCCGCCATCGCCCGTCGGCCCATAAAGCGGTGAAGGCACTTTTGTGTTTCTTAAGGACGACGGGTTTGTGCGACCACCTGTGACTATTAAGGCAATTTCTGTAAAACCGCACGCGTCAGCGAACTTGCCACAATTTCATTCTTTCCTTCCCTTCTCTCTCTCCCTGTGATCTTTGCTTTCCCCTTTCCCATTCCCCCGGTGTAGGGTAGCCAACGGGACGTTATTCTGGTTAACCTCCCTGCCTTCTTCTTTTCTCTTTCCTCCTCCTCCTACAACACCAAAAACACCACTCTTACAACGATAAGACGTTTGGTAAGCCAAACGTCTTTGGTAAGCCAACGAAATACGGGTGGCGACGCCTACTTGAGTTCCCGCACCTGGGGTCTGTGACGTCTTAGATTTTGATGGCATCTTCTAGGGCCTGCTAATTATATATAGCGGTACAGATTGACTATATTGCGTTCTAAAGGAACCAAATATTAAACATGGCAAGTTTCAAGAACCTTTATTGAGCCAACGCGGCCCAAATGCGAAAACATACTTTGGTATCCCTGACGTCACGCTGACGTACCGGTGCTGGGGTTTCGGCGCGAAATTCAAATAAGGATACTTGGACCTTCATTTTCTCATCTAATAATCAAACTATATTTTTGAAATGACTGCCTGCAGGGTTCTCAAACAATGCTCCATTAGTCTAAACTGATTTATTGTTTCGCTTTAGTGTCCCTTTAACAAAGAACGTTGAGGCAGCTAGGCCTAGCATTTACCACGGCGGCGAGGTAATCAAAACGGCGGCAGTGGTGGCTCGGATTAACGCCGTTTCGGTCTTGCGGTCACGGCAAACAGTCGGGAAAATCGGACGGTGAAGGGCTCTTGCGTCCGAAATTTCAGACGTTCTTAGACATTGACTCTATGGGGCACGTGACGGGGCCGCGGAGCCGTCGGGCGTCCGGAAAGTCGGCAGCCGACGACACGGCGTCACAAGACGATTCCTTACGATTCCTCTCTGTTACGCGAGCCAGCATTACTGCGACTTTTGTTCCCTTTCAATAAAATTACAGCTAATTTTCCCTGATAGAGGCAGAAATTCCCTGAGTTTTCCCTGAGTATTTCCAGACTATTCAAAATCCCCGAGAATTCCCGGCTTTCCCGGTTGGTAGACAGACTGTAACTAATGCATGAGTAATAGCCGCATAAAGTTCACAAAACGTTCTTAATTTAGGACTTATAACTACACTGAAGATACAATGAATATACAAAGCAATGTCTACAAAATATCAACAATTTCGTTTGATCCTAATGATCATCTGTCGTGACACGCACTAAACATTGGTGCATCGCGGTATGAGTATAAATCACATATTGCGCAATCTACCTGTTTACTCTTTGTCCTAATTAATGTATAATTAATTTGCAGTCAACTTACGACTTATATCTACTGTAATGTTTTGTTCCTTAGTAAATATTTTGTGATGTTTTGCATATTTTGTCCAGTTGATTATGTGTGCGTGCGCGTGTTATTGAAATAGTTTATTGCAACCTTTAAACAATAACCGCCCCCCCCCCGCCCGCCACCTCTCCATGCCAATGCCTTGACACAACATACAAATGAATGAAACGAAAAATACCAATTGTGTCGAAGTGGGTTTCTTCGTTCACGATCGATGGCCTAAAGGAATGGCGGACACAGAAACAAGGGCAAACGCAGACAGAAAATAAATAAAAAATAAAGGACACATTGCACACGGGAAGTTATCGCATTCTAAATGCTGTATGTGTCTTTTCGTGGCTGTGTTTGTCCCGGTTCCTGCGCTCAGCTGTTCTTCTGTACCAACACTAACGACAGAAATTTCAGGTTAGATTGGTAGTCAGTTTAGGCATCCGTTTCGGCTGATATATAATGCCTCCGGAGCTTGATATAAATTTCAAGGATAGAAAAATTGATATTTAACGAACAAATGCAGGACAAGCTCCAGATGAAAAATATTTGCGCCTGGAATGGCTAGCACACACTGCACACATTTAAAGCAAAACTTACTTGAATTCGCAATTTCTAATGTATAGTCTACAAATACAGAAAAAGTTTCCATTCTTTTCTCCCACGAACACATGCTTTGAAATAAGATGTTTTGCGCAGTGCAACGTTTCATATACCCGCATGAAACATCGCAAATCTACGAGTGTAGAACATTGGACGTCGCAAGAAATGTCAAATTCCATTGAGTCATGGTCGCAAAATTTTAATTTAGGAGAGGAATCCTAAGAAGGCGACAGACGATAAAAGTACCGTTAAATATTCTCAAATATAAAATTCACCGTTGCTTGGTTCAGCCAAGAAGTGAAAAAGGATAAGAATATTGTCCGTTAGTTTATATACGAACCAAGTTTCTCAACTATGACATCATCTTGCGAAAAAACTTTTGAATAGCTGATATAACTACGAAGCAATAAGTGCAACGAACGGTACCATAAAAAATAACCTACTTTACGTACTATAGCATTAATTCTGCGTGTGGCGACTTTTCTTTCTGCGTATTTACCGCGTCTGTTCTACCATTACTCCGGTTTATTATTTCTGTACTGTATTTACATTGTCATGACCCCTCACCTAATGCTATTTGGAGTCTGTGAGGTATAAGTAAATAAATATATGAGGCAGCAGTTTATATTTACGACGTTTAATTTCGTAATATAGTAGGCACGTCTACAAAAACAGAAAGAGGTCCAAGTGCACTTCCAGATTCTTACCGTGCTAAAATGCATAGCGAAATCAGATAATAAACTTTAATGATACCCAGCGTAATAATCGACCAGTGGTCTTGGTGATGCCAATAAACTTCAACCAAAATTCTACCTTGCAGGGTAACGCAGTGCGTGTGGATCACTAACCATAAAAGTTGTTTTCAATCTAAGCCTATACAAGTAGACCCGAAAATGCCGCATTGTTTTTTTTTCCCCATTGATTAGCCAAACTATTCTTCCGCACAACAGGTCCAGCTACTTAGTCACTTTCCTCACCGCGTCCCATTGCGACGTGCCGGGTAATTCACGTTTTGCTGGCTGAATAAAAGCAGCAAGGCGCGCTGACTGCAAGAAAGGGCGCGTGCAGACGGTGCGCAGACCGACGTGCTGCAGTAACTACAACGAGCTCCGGCTCGACGACATACCTCAGTCCGACGCCTGGAATTTCCTGCTCGACGCTCGTTGATGGGGCTGCGATCACGTGCAGTTCGGTAGGGAGTGATGGGAGTGTAATTCTGGTGTACGGTAGAGTCTGTGATGGTCTGGTGGTAAACGTTCCCATTGGATACGTTTATTAACGGCATCCGGTGTTGAACAGGTTCATCCACCTGCTCTTAGAAGAAGCAGAAATTATGTGTAACACCCACAGACGCACACAAAAAGGTCTAGATGCTTACTATCAGTGCTAGCATATTATATATATATATATGACACAGCAATAGCAGCGAAATGTGTAGCTTTTATTAGAAGTAATGATTGTACTTGCGGCCACCTTCATGGCATGGTGACGCTTCTGCGGGCCTCAAATTTCGCCGGGCAAAATCTGGTGTTTCGATAATCGCTATTTAAAGCTACCCCATTTTTATTTGACGCCACAAAGTTCCGCATTCTGTTGTTTTCAAACCAACGACAAGTACTAAGCAAAGTTGGGAGTGATGCCAAGACTTCCCGGAAAATTGGGCATAGAAGAGTATTCTTTCACAGTCGCACACGACTCTCATTAAAAATTTTCTTTTCTGTTTTGTTTGCTTTTTGGCATATGAAATGTTGACACAAAATTTGTTTTCGACCTCTGAAGATGAGTTTTTATGGTGTCAAACAAAGCGGTACTTATTGCAATTCGATAAAATTAAAGAACAGAAGGTGTAATAATAAATAATAAATGTAATAATATTAGGCAACATTTCCGAAGATAATTTAAAACCTCGATGCGTTCGCAGAAATATCTGACTGGCACCACCGGTAGATGATGACTACATAAGAACCGCAAAGCGCAGGGAGATGTGCTCCGGTCTTTGCATCCACCGTGGCCAGCCGACTTGTAAGGAGACCATACTTTTTATCGGTTACGTTTACCAATAGCCACGAAGTAAGGGACATAATATAGCGCAACAACATTGTCCCAAAGAGAAATAAATACACAGGCATAGAGTCACGTGCTATTCGTTTCTTCATTCCCTTGCCACTGTGTCGATGTGTTATAGTTTGTACTTTAGCGAGCACCATAAATCTATGGAACGAGAAATGATAGGCGCAACGTTAGGAGACAGGAAGACAGTGTTGTGGATTAGCGAGCAAACAGCCTAGCCGATATTGTTGTTGACATTGGGAAGAAGCAATAGAGTTGGGCACGACGTGTAGTAGCCACTGTATCGTATGCCAGTAGCCACTGTAGTCGGTCTCTAGTTTCTGCCCAGTTACTTAGCTAAATTTATATTCGTCTATGCTGCCACTGTGCAAAAGACAGGTTTCTAAAAGGCTTTAAATAGAAGGACAATGTTTAAAGTGCGACTTATATTGCGACAGAAACAATACAGCATAGAGGACATTTTAGAAATTTATGCGTTTTAATTGGCAGGTGATCATATATTTATTGGTGCCCCTCGATTTCTGTGTGCGCTGAATAAACCATCGGCTGGAAACTTTCAACTATCTCAGTCTCCGCTTCTTCTCAACGGTATTTGCATGATTTTTTTTCTGTGAACATCTTTCTTGCCGTATATAGCCAGCTAGCAGTCGGCTTGAGGCAGCTCTCAGTAGCATCTGTTCTTGCTATGCAAAAGATTTGAAGAAAGCTTTTTACAATGGGCGGTAATCTTTATTCCGATAACGTTTAAGTATGGACGTTTTAATTAAACAGTCAACCATTAAGTAATCTGATTTCATCAATTTAATTACCATACTTAAAAATGAAATGTTTGGAGTATGTTCTTTATGCTCAATATCGAAGTGGAGGATAGGAAGGTTCTACGTACCTTGTTTTGTACTTGGGAAGGAGACCCCTCTTGTGATGGACCGGGTCCGGTGTCGTCGAGCGCGAACTCAACTGCATGACAGCAGGAACACAATAACGCATCTTATTGCTTAGGCAAAGAAATGCCGCACATTATTTCCGGCCGGTTCTAACGTCTATCGGGAGCCCATTCCATCCTGGAGAGAGTACAGTCTAAAAAATGTGACAAAACTGATGATGATTATGGGATTGACGATTATGCATATAATTTGTTCTGAGAGCCCCACCGATGATGAAAATGTAGATCATGACGATTGATCTGCTGGTGCTGCCGATGCTAAAATGTTGACAGAAAGTTGGAAGGCGATTTAACGTGTAGTTGACGACGATGAAACGTTGCCTAGCGCTGCTCTCAAAATAAATTATGTCGTTCATACATCGTCCCCTACCCTACCCTCCCCCCAACTCACTCAGGAAGACACTGTCTTTCATTGACTTCAAGCAAAGCATGAATCGCCTTCCAACTTTTTTTTTGTCCTGTTGGCTCATCCCCCTACGTGGTTAGAGCGAGCCATATTTTTGCCAGCAGGCTTTCTCTGCACAGAAAGGTAATAGAGGTGACCAGGGCTTGATCTCGTAATGGCTTTTGACAACATTGAAGCTGCATTGTTCACAGAAGTAACTAGCATTTATTGGTTTTGATTGATTGATTGATTGATTCTGAAGCTTTGTTTATATCTTGAGGATTACACTTGCGAAAGCCTGCGCACAGAAGCATTGGGAATACACAGTACGTCTGCGACCAACGTTATCTCCGTTGATACCGTGCTCAAGGGGAAAAAAAGAAAAGGAAGTTCCTCCTGACGGTGGGCACCTAGAAAATTCCGAGGGCTCCTATTTTTCGGAACCACCTGTCAGCAAGTACAGCCCAGTATGCTTATATCTTATCAAGGAACGCTGAACTATCACTTCTGAAGCCATTAAAATCTGGCTTAATATGCTGGCCTGGGGAAACACGTTCGTTCTATAGATGCTTGCGCAAAGTGTCACATTGCTAAAAAAAGATATGTTGAAGAAATTGAGTGGTTCCCGGATTGAGCGTTACGTTGAAGAGCGAATCAGATTACAAATTTAACTGCACCCTTTTAGCTACCTAGCTCCTATCTCGCGTAGATGAGAATAGAATAATCGTTTTGCACTGCATCGACAGCAGCGCAGGTGTGCTGCATTATAAGGAAAATCTTAAAATCTGCGGACTGTAGGGAGCTTTCTCTTGTTTAGCCCATTGTTTATCTCTTGTTTATCCCAACATTCTTGAAAACTGAAAAAAAAAAGAAGCTTCAACATCAAGCAAGAACCTCTTTAAATCAGCAGCAAGAAACAATATCACACTTCTAGAAGCTGCACTGTCTATTCCGACATATTACAAAGACAAAATGGATGCTTTATGCACTTCCTTAAAATATACCCTCCATCTGCGAGTACTGGTTTTTGCAACATCTTCCTAAACATTGTGGCAGTATGTTGTAAAGTAGATAATGGCATTTGTCTACTTTAGTTGCTGTATCAGACGCAGTTCACAGAAATGTGACAGAAATGTGCCGAACACTATTCCTTTTGGGGCTGAGTTTTGGATTTGCAACATTTGTGCTTTAATTTTTTCCTAAGCCTTACAAATATACTCATGAATGTTATGAAAAACTATGAAGCACGGCTGAGCTTCCTGCGATAGGTAAACTATACCTTTCCATTCTAAATGTAACAAATTCATTTTAATAGTTCCGGTGAGTATCTAATGCGAGAATTGCTACGTCTAACGATTATCTGAATAAGTAAATCGCAGTTAGCTCCAAGCTAAAGCCTCATCTAAAAGAAAATTGAATTATTTATGTCGAGACCGATTGCAAGCGGAATAACGGAATATCAACGGCTTCTTACGCAAAGCGTCACATTTCGCACTTTTTTCTTAGTAGAAATATGGAGGTCACGTAGGCTCGAACGCAAATTATGTGTTATTTTTTGCTACAAATCATAATACGCCTTTGACACCCTGTAGCCTCATGACGCGATTTCGCCGATCTACTTCATCACAGCCCATACCTTGACGTCATGTGGGACGACCCGACATGACGTCACAACCACGTTCATTCGTGACAATCTCCGAGTCACAAAGCAGCACTCTGACACGGAGCTATCGACGAGGTTGCACACTCTAAGAAACATATCCCACGGGCGCATTCATTTTATGCATGAAAATTTCAGTCACCTCCAACACTGGCTGTTTTAATGGCTGCCACAACATGTGGAGTTAGCCTGAGCTTGCACAGCGTGAAAATGTACCAATACAGTGGCATTCCTTTTGCGCCGGACGCCCGTATCAGTTTTTGTAAAGAGCCGACAAACTTAGCCTACAGGTATGGCAAACGATGTGGAAACAATTACGCATGTTCTAACCTTCTATAACAAATATCTTCGAGTGCAATTAGATATCATAAGTTTTCACACACGTGGCGTAAATAATTCTAGAATTTTTAACCTCACATTTGAAGTTATTTCTCAGGCAGGTAATTTCATATGTTTCTTCAGCCCCTCGAAAAAAACAAGCTCTAAGGGCGAGCAAAAAATTCACGTGGCAGCGCGGCAAAGTATCGTTATAAAACTTCGACTCGCACAACCTCACATACCCCATTCGCTGTCGCCACGTGGAGATCCACTTTGCTTCACTTTCTCGGGCTCCACTCGCGACATGGCGAACGCGCGCACGACTGGGCTACTGGCTGAATGTCGCACGCCGTACCCGTACAGAGAGAGAGAGAGAGGAAGTGCAGCAGACGTCGGCGCGGCGGAGACGCGTCACATCCTGCCTGTTTGCAGCGAATGCCGATAGCAGCAACAGGGTGTGCTATATTCGTAGCATCAGCCCGTCAGCTCACCAGTACCCCAACGTGGAGGCAGCACGTGAAAATGTAGTCTAGGCGCCGCAAAATTGCATTACGAAGTGAGGCAGAAGCATTGCTTAGGCGGCCGGTTACGAAATATTTTAAAAACCTAGTACGTGGGCGCGTGAACAGCGGTGGTGATTGTTTTTCAGTCGGCGTGTAAAAATAGTTCATTTCTCGCTATCGGGGCGAAGGAAGTTTTGTGAAATACGAAACCATATGCTCAAGGGATACAACAGTCCACCGCAACGTCCGTGTAATTGGTTATGTAAATGTGCAAATGAATTTCGGAGCCTTTCTCTGCTATTACCGGTGGAGTTCGTGCCACTGCCGTTGCTGCAAGCGATGAATGAATAAATTGAAGAAAAAGAAAGATACCGTGGCGTCAGTGGAAGCGCCGATTCTAGTCAGTGGTCAGTACCATTTTATCGTCCGATATCGCTCATCTATATTTATATCGCTGATTCGTAAGAGATTTATAATTATGCACCTAGCTTAGAAAAATAAATTTAAAAATGCAGCAACACACACAAACTCAGCCGCAGAGACAGATGCGCGCATGCGGTGACAACAAAAAACACCTGGCGCCTTAGTGTGCTCGTGTTCAGTTGTGTGTATCCCCTAAGTTCTGCAGTCGAGGATGTTTTGTACCTAATACCAGGATCTTCTGAGGTGTAAGGTTTTGTAATATGGTGGCGGGCTACATGTCAAGCGTTTGCGTGCGGGTATCTGCATGAGAAACGTCGAGCGCGGCTTTCCGGCTGGCTACCGTTTATCTCGGTAGTGTCGCATATCTCTGTACTGTCGGAGTGTGACGCTTTGCGTCAGCTGCGCATAACCGCGCGTGGCTTGATTTGTAGTATTTCGTGCCTCTTCGAGAGTAATGCGACTTAAGTAGTGGTAACATGGTATCTGCTGCAGGCGATAAAAGAAATCTACATATATCCGTCAGCCTCTAAATCATGAATGACACCCAGGGCCCACACAAGTATAAGGTCTCTACTCAGGCAAACATAATTTGGGCATCGTTCTGGCTGTAGGAAGACTTTGCCTCGGGAGACGCTTAAGTACTGCGTAGACCAGTGGCGAGGAACAGCTGTTCTTCGAAATGGCCCTATACTACCACCCGCAGTTTTTGCACTCTGGGGTACATTGCTCTAGTTGGCTGCCGAGATCATTCTGCAACGTTGCGGAAGTACCGCAGAACGTAGTTAGTGCCGTAGGCGCCGATTAAGGGGGGGAGGGGGGTCTCCGGGGCCCGAGCCCCCTCTGAGGCCCCTCCCCCCCATCTAACGTGCCATTGCCAGAATTTTGTCAGCCAGATAATTTGAGGCTTCTTTCGACTTGCCTCGACCTTCTAACTTAATATTTTATTGTGCCTAATAGCTTACTGCATCATTGTTGGCGCGGACGTGCACGGGTTTTAATTCATACTTTGCGTTCTTTCTGAAATTCTAACAAAAAACGACAACAGGCGCATTAGAAGTACCAGCGGCGGCTGCCTCCTCCGTAGTTTCTCACATCAACATTGTTTTAAATTTCAACTGTAAACACCATGCACATACATAGTATATAAAAATATGTACGCAGCAGAAAGTTTATTATAATTTTTGAGGAGAAGGAGGCAGCACCTGAACAATTGTTTCTAAAGGCATGTATATAGCTTATGCCTAGAGAATGAATATGTTCCTGTATGTTCACCTTGCTTCAAAACGCATTGCGCGCTTTTTCGACCCTGAAAGAGCAAGAAAAAAAAAAACTGTAGACTTTTTAGTGACCCCTTCGGCATAGTCTTTTACCAACGGCATGTGAAATGCACGTGAATGATACGTGCCTCAGCATCGCTTCTCTTTCCAGTAAGCAAAGGTAACGACTGATCGAGAAAAACACTTCTAATAAGTTACGACATTTATCAGGGAAGGAAATATCGTCACTTTCATGCAGAGGTCATAAATATATATACAGGGTGTCCCATAGGCACCGACTACGGGAGGCTCCGGACTCCGAGCCCTCTCCAGAGTTTTCTGGAGGGAGCAGAGCCTCCCCTCCTACCTCCGGCAATGACGAAGCATGCTCCTCCCCACACCCCCCCTACACACACCTAAAATGTCATTACCACAGTTTTGTCACCCACAGCATTCGAAGTTTCTTTTCACTAACCTCGATCTTTTCCCTTCAAGCTTTATTGTCGGTGATTATTGTTGCATCATTGTTGGCGCGAACATGCACAGCCTTTAATTCTTAGTTCTGATTTACTTCTGCAAATCCTGCCATAGGGGGACACGGGCATTAGAAGCGCTCACAGCGGCTGCCTCATCCGTATTTTTTCACTTCAACATCTATTGTTTTAAATTTCCTCTGTAAACAGCATGCACGTACACAGTACATAATATGCACACAGGTGAAAATTGACTACATTTTTTGAAAGAGAAGGGAGGTAGCCAATTAAAAATGGTTTCTAAAGGTATGGATAGCCAACGCTTAAGGAACGAATATGTTGCTGTATGTTCACCTCGGTTCAAATTGCTTTGCGAGCTTTTTTTACCCTGAAAAAAGCCTGCAGACTTCAGTGACCTCTTCGGCAGAGTCTTTTCATCAACGACGTTTGAAATGCATGTGAATGATATGTGTCTCAGTATAGCTTCTCTTTCCAGTAAGCAATGTTAAGACTCACGAAAATAAAAAAGAAACGTCTTCTCATAATTTACAATATTCATTAGGAATGGAAAAATCGTCACTTGCATGCAGAGGTAATATATATATATATATACAGTGTGTCCCAGCTAACCATTATGTACTTAATTTAAGAAAAAGAGTCATTGCATTACTCAAAGAAAACCAAGTGCATATTGTTTCCGGTGCAGTAGAGTAGCTGCCAGTAACTTTTTTATTACTGGGATTTATTTAGGCAATTGTAATTACTTTTCTAACTCAAGACGTAATATCCTAATTATCAAAGTGTCAGTGAGACATTTGTAGGCACAGCCAAGGGACATCTAAGTGTGGTATTTTCAGCGACGTACTCATCACGTACTACTTTTTTCCGACGATAAATAAACCCCACGAAATATGAAAAATACCACATGACTGCGCTCCCACCTGCATCATAAAGCAGCGCCCTCGAATAAGCTTCCTCTGAGTTAGCCAGAACGAAATAAAAGAAATAAAGAAAAATATCGTGATCGAGCTAGTGCCTTATCTGCCCCGCCTCGGCCGATGTAACACGTGGCGTTTGGTGTTAGTTGGAAACTAGCTGTGATAGCTGTTGTCTTAGCGTACATAAAGTGCATGGATGTTTTTTTGTTTTTGCGCCACAAAAACCTATCACCACAGAAAGGAATTGACAACGTCAGTGCGAATGTTTAAAGATGCATTTTGTTGCGTCCCAGTTGCCATGTCTTTCTCTAATGAGCAGAAGGCAAAAATGCCTTGGGAGCTTCAAATGACAACAAGAGGAAGGCCGCAAATATATATCAGTCTAAAAATGTGGAGGTAGACCAAACGCGTAGACTATCATCAGAAATGATGCGAACCTGACAGAAACCCGCAGCTTCAAGAAACAGTGGCGTAGGACTCCATCTTTGAGTCCTTGCCTACGCACAGGTGTTCTAGCACTTATGACCTCAAAACCTCATGCTAACGTGCGGGACGAGGTCGCCCAGGTGCCAATTTCCAAGTCATCAGTTTGGAGGATTCTAAACGACGGCCTTTCACCCGTACCACCTTAACCAACACTAATGCTTGAAAGATGGGGACCTGCATAATCGTCTAGATTTCTCAAACTGTGTCCTCACAGAAGCCGATGAGCCACCGGACTTTGTGACCAACATCATCACAGATGAAGCCAATTCTCACAGAAACACACAGGTAAATTTGCATAATGCACACTGGGTAAAGCGCAATCGGCACCAATACCAGTGGTCCTTCAATGTGGGGTGCGGAGTTTACGCCGGTGCTATAATCTGTCCCACCTTCTTCGATCAAACAGACAGCATTACGTGGACGAACTCCTTGAAGGAGTGGTGGATGAGTTTCTCAACGAAGTCCCGCTGTCACGTCTTTCACGGTCAGTACCTGTCCTAAGTAGATGTACTCGCTGACCATTTGCAGTGCCTCGCTACCTATCGTAAACTGCTTTTCTCTTCCAAGGCACGGGCCTGTAAATTGGCCGGCTAGGTCACCTGACCTCTCTCTATTCGGTTTCTTCCTTTGGGGTTATGTGTAAGATCGTGCTTACATGTTCGAGACGGACGTCAGATTAGCTCAAGACAAGAATAACAGATGTCTGCCGTAGAATTCGAGCGTTGGTCGTCAAGAAAGCCACTGAAGATGTGATAAAGCGGACTCGGTACTGCGTAGCTGCAGAAGGAGACCTACTCGAACACGTCCTGAACACCAGCAGCTGGTGTTCAACGGCGCTTTCTAATTCATAGATAATAACGGCACACTGAATCCTGATGTTTTTGTTTGGTTTTCTTGTTTGTGCAGACGTCCCGATTGTCAACTGGGCTCATTTAGAAGTAGTATATTTACTTTTTGAATGCGTCGGTGTTACCTTTTCTATACATGTGAGTCGCTTCCCAGTCTATTTATTTCGCTTTTGTTTTTTGCCACGAACCTGTTTATGGAGCATGTATACATTCTCATGAAAAATAAAACCATCACTTTAATTTGGATTTGGTTTGAAGCAAATTTCCGGCGCGAAATATAGCTACGAGCACACTTTTTCGATGCGGTGCGAGCAAAGCCGAGAGTGCCCGCGTAACATTCTATGCCTATTCCATTGCTTTTCACGTTTCGTGCGTGGTCAGAGCGGCGTTTCGGCCGCGTTATCAAGGGGCTTTTGTTATCTATATGATCAGTCGGTCTTGAGAGACAGATAACAGGTGTGACGTAGAGGGGAAGGAATAGCTGCAAAGCCGCAAATCCTGCTGTTGGTTCTCCTTCCGTACCATGCATTGTCAAGGTGATGCGCTCTCTCTTCGGGTTTGCGACAAGAGATGCAATTGCTTTCAATCAGCTTATTTCAGGGCGCTGCTTCGTGATGCGGGTGGGAGCGCGGTCACGTGGTATCTTTTATATTTCACCAGGTTTGTTTGCCAGTCGGAAAAAAATTGCACGCAATTAGTACATCGCTGAAAACAGAGCAGTTAGATGTCATTTGGGGGTGCCTGGGGGTGCCTACAAGAGCCTCATTGATACTTTGATAAATATTAATAATAATAATAATAATAATAATAATAATAATAATAATAATAATAATAATAATAATCCTAGCTACGCCCACTGGAGGGCAAAGGCAGCCCCATATTTCTCCAACTACCCCGGTCGGTTGATAATTAGGACAGTACTTCTATAATTAGACAGTTAATTGCAATTGTCGAATTAAATTTCAGGAACGAAAGAATTACTGGCCGCTACTCTACTGTACTGGTAACATTATGGACAAGGTTTCTTTTTGAGTAACGCAACTGCCCTTTCTTCTTTAAGTCCTGGTGCGTGATAGTTGGGGCACCCTGTATAATTCATTCAGTATCCGAAATTAGGCCAAGCCGGATACCCTCGAAATTAGAATCAACAGCAGTCATGCGCAAGCACTTATACTCGTACTCACAGAATGCAGTTCTGCCGGAAAAGCGACGCAGTATTAGTGATAGCGAAATATACGACACTTACGCGAAGGTAGATTATACCACCGAGAGACGATAGATTCTTGCTGGTGGGAGAGGACTCAGGTTGTGAAATTAATCTGTTTCTATTATGAGGTCCTGTAAATTCTGATATGAGGCTGTAGCTTCAGTGAACAATTCTTCGAGGTCACACGAAGTTTCGTCAAGTGCAAGAAATATATATATATGGGATTCAGGAAGCTGGTTGCCTCCCCCCCCCACCCCCTCCTCCGAAGAATGAAAGCTTTCCGCCCATGACTAGCGCTGCAGTAGGCGGGACTCGTAAACCTATATCGCCGCCGTGGTGGCCGTACGATGGATATTCCTAGCATTCTTGGAACTAGTTTCCAGAAAGTGCGTGCTACAATGCAGTCCTTTACCACATGCGTGTTGGTTCTCTGTGCGCAATTTATCATTCGCTACCATATATGCCAACGTTCAAGCCCTTCTCTTGTAGGTATAGAATGCCCCACTGATATTGCGAATGAAAATCCTTTGCCTGAGAGGGCGAATTAGGCGAACGTATACATAGGGCTGTCCATGTTTGTGTAGTAGCTGTCCCTGGAAGCACAGCTGTCTCAAGCAACATTTCACAAGGCCTTGAAACTGGTGTCGCACGCCACTTTGTATTTCTTAGTTGTACAAGGTGGATTTTTAAACGCGCAGCCGCCACATACGGCGGTGCTGGCGTTATCGCTGTTGGAAGCAAGTTGCCTGTACTTTGCGGCATAAGCGTTCTACGGTAATGGCCCAGCCATTAAAAGAGCAGTGGCCTACCTGGGTTCTGATCATCATCAAGTAGATCACACGAACTCTTAGTGCACAGCAGCCTGCCCAGTGTAACATATGCACGGCCGAAATCCATCCTCCGCTGGATTTCGGCACATGCAAAAATTGCTGTGCTACGTATTGCGACTTGTTTAGCCACAAGCACGAGAATATAAGCGAACTTACTACGCGTACTGTTGGTGATGGCGGGAGAGCTGCCCTGGCAGTTTACGGCACAATACGTTCTTAATAAAGAAGCACCTTTCTGCCAGCGGTAGTGGCGACGCAGTCATTGCTTACGACTTTTCTTTAATGGATGGATGGATGGATAAATCCTTATTGGATCTATTAAATGTGGTTGGGCCCCTAGACGTCCGGGAGCCTCCTGGCCGACATCTCTAGGCAAGCACGGTCCACGAGCCAGAGCTGGTCATCCGAGCAAGTGGCCCGAAGAGCGGCCTCCCCCGAGAAAAAGGAAGGGTTGGGAATAGGCTCTACCGATATGGGCGTGGGGCAGCTCCACAAACAGTGGAAAAGATCTGCCCGGGGCGCTCGGCAGGTGGTACATTGTGGGTTATGGAGACCAGGGTAAAATAAATGTGCCAGATAGGGAGAAATAAATGCTTTGGTCTGGATCTTGCGCCAGATTGAACTCTGATGGGCGGTAAGGGAATGGTGAGGGGGTGGTAAGTCTCGTCTACCATCCCTGTAATACGTGTTAATGTGGTGGTAGGTGCAGATTCCCTCTTCTGGTTTTTCCATGGGGTTGGGTGAGTGGTCGTCCAGGTTCCGGAGGGAAAGACCTCGGACATGCGCATTAATGCGCTCGTTCCCGGGGACACACTCATGCCCAGGTACCCACGCGATATTCACCTGGTGGGGAAGCGAAGGAATGTTTTGCAAAATGTGTGTGACCGTCTTAGCTGCTACGCCTTGAAGGAAGTAACGGTATCCACTTTGGGAATCGGTGCAGATTTCTGTAATGGTAGAATCCGCAGTCGCATGCGCCACTGCTAGTGCTAATGCGAGCCCCTCAGCCACATCGGTGCGCACTGTTTTAATCGAGGCAGGGATGTTAATGCGTCCGTCCTCCGTCATGGCAGCGTCCGTGACCGTTCCTTTGAGCGGACCGACCGCGGTGTCGACATAAAGGACGTCTTCGCGATTTTGGTAACGTCGGGCGTAGTGATCAGCCCGCGCCTTACGTCGACCCGGATAGCGGTGCGAATCCATGTTTCGTGGCAACGGTTTGAGTTGCATGTTAGCTGCGAGTCTTAAATAAATGGGGAACCACGGCTCTTCTATCGGGATCGTGCCGCTTGGCTCATACCCCAGAGTTCGGCGTAGGTTTCGCCCAGTGGGTGTTCGGGCGAGGCGTGAAAACTGATTACTCGTCTGTGCCTCTATGATTTCCTGGACGGTATTATAGAGACCAGTCTTTAGGAGGCGGGTAGTGCTAGCGCGCATCGGCAGCCTCAGTGCGGTCTTAACCGCCCGCCTGATTAGACGATTAGCCTGATCCATTTGTTTTTGAGTGAGGTGGTGATACGGGAGGTAGTAGGCAAGGCGACTGACCACTAAAGCTTCATTCATTTGCATGGTGTCGTTTTCAGACAGGCCGTGACTGCGTGACGCACTCCGGCGAACCAGTCCTGAGATTTGTTTTATTTGCTTATCGAGGAGGTTCAGTGTAAAACCCGCATCTAGGTTAGATTGGATGTGCAGGCCGAGGATCCTAATTCTATGTACCTTAGGCACTTGTTGACCGTGTATGAACAGGTGTATGCCTGGGTCGCCTTTGTGGGGTTTAATAGTGAGCAATTCGGACTTTTTTGGCGAGCAGAAGAGCTCCATTATGCGAACATGCCGTTCGATAACGTTGATAGCTGTTTGTACGACATCTTGGGCCTTCCCAATAGAGCCTTGTGACACCCATAGAGTCATATCATCAGCATAGAAAGCGTGGTGCAATTTAGTGATACCTGCGAGCTCTCTGGCGAGTGGGGCCATGGCTACGTTAAATAATAGTGGTGATAGGACTGCTCCCTGGGGTGTGCCCATGTTTGGGGGGGCAAAGGCGGCCGATGTGAATGGACCGAATCGAATCTCAGCGGTACGATTTTCCAAAAAAGCATTGACATAATGCCAGATCCTACGGCCGCAACCTGTGGTGGCAAGGGTCCTGAGGATATGGTCGTGTCCTACGTTGTCAAAGGCCTTTTGTATGTCTAATGCTAGGATGGCTCTGGTGCGGGCTGTCCGTCGTTTGGGATTTAATAGGGTCTCTTTAATATGCAAGAGGACATCCTGCGCCAAAAGGTTGGGGCGGAAGCGAAACTGAGTGTTGGGGAAGAAATGCTTAGCTTCTAAGTGCGGTTGTAGTCGCCGGACAATAACGTGCTCAAAAAGTTTGCCTACACAACTCGTGAGCGAGATAGGTCGTAAATTCTGAAGCAGTAAGGATTTACTCTGTTTTGGAATAGGATTGGAGCTGACAATGCCTCGTCAGTGTGAGGTACGTGAAACACCATTCGCGAAAAATTGGATACCTAGTATTTGTACATGCTCGGTTTGTTTAATGTCTCCTTGCAATGTTATCGCAGCGCGGCCAAAATTTGCACTTCATATTTCTTCGTTTAGTTTGTTCCCTGACACTGAAGCATAATATATATAAGTATAAAATACCCCTACGAGACTGTCCCCATCCCGTTAGAACAAAGTAATGTCCCCCACATACGATGATACGTTTATATCTCTTTCGAGCGGGCTCTCGCTAAAACGCCTTAAGAACGTGTCGATCGCAAGCACGAAGAATATAGGTGACAAATGACAGCTCTGACGCACTCCCCTTGTCACATTAAACCTAGGTGTGAAAGTGCTGTTAAGTAGTAGCTCAGCTGTTGTTTCCGAGTACAACATCCGCAGGACATATACAAACTCTTCTGGGAAGTTATAGCGCCATAAAACTTCAAATAAGTACTGGTGTTCTAAGCGGTCGAAAGCTTTGGCTTGTTCCAAGCTTACCAATGCTCCTGAAGCTTCATGCGCTGTTGTGCATTGTGTGATATTACGTGTTAAGTTGACAGACGAAAATATACTACAAACTAGGCGCGAAACATGTTTGATGTACACTGACTATTAGCGGCAATAATACCTTGATGCGGTTTACAAGAAGAGTTGTCAATGTAGTGTAGTCTGTCTTGAACAGCGCTAAATGCCTTGAGGATGAAGGTTCTGCAAAGTTAAAGTCTGGCTTAGGAAAGAGCAACGCGCGGCCCGATTAGACGATTCAGGAATACCTTCTAGTGCAGGAATTTCGTTAAGGAGTGATACTATGGCAGTACGTACTTATACCCGGCAAGATCGGTAAAATTCGTCTGGTAAGCCATCTGGGCCGGGCGTTGATCCGCTATTCATAGATAGGATAGCATCAAAACTTTCTTGCAGATTTGCTGGAGACAATAAATTCTTGCCTTCTGTGTCTTCCACTTGGAGTATGTTACCACAAAAACCCAAAACTTCTTCACCTAAGAGTTGCGCATTGTGAATATTTTCTGATGAGAATGCAGCTGAGAACCATGCAGTTCCATAATCTTTCGATATCTCGCCTCGCACCGCTCTATGCGCCATCTTCTATTAGAACCTTTTCAATAAAAGAGCTGCCATTTTGCCTCCTGCTTGAAGTACGAGCCAGCCGCAGTACCTCAGGATCAGAAATTGGACTGTTCATCATCCACGCTTTTGCAGAGGTACGAGCGTAACAGATCATAAGTCTATGGTATCGTTCACGCTGGTGATCTGGGTACTCGGGCGTGAACTGTGTTTTGGAGCCACCGTCTAATACTACTCTTATCCTCAGGCACTCACAAAGCTGCTCAGTCTCTTTTTCGTTTCCTGCTAGCTGCTATGCGTGCTGATCTCCACATTTCCATTTAAAGCATCCCATGCTTTGATATTGCATCCATAATCACATACTGATGTAGCTACTGGCGCTTTTAGTTCGGTTACGGTCGCCTAGTCACGTAAGGAAGCAATGTCTAGTTTCTTCATGTCAGTGCGTTCACCTGACAACCTTAGAGCGGCAAGTTGCAAGAGCTAGTTGGTTAAAGTTCGTCTTGTAACAAGGAGGGTCACTGCGCACGTCCGGTCCGCTTCTACTTCTGTTGTCCGTAGGTTCATAGCGCAGTAACCCCCCTCATTACAAGATCACCTGGCCTTCCTTCGATGTTCAACATGACCGCGAAAGCTCGATGATCTTCAATGCGGCTGGCGGCTGCGGGAATGTCGAGGACGCTGCACTGGACAATTTACATTGTTAATTAAGGGGAGAAATACATTCGATCTAGACGACATAGCGATTGCCTTTGCTGCCATGCGGCACCAAAACTTCCACCATGCACATGTACACAGGCATCTGATAAATTGTATTCTTTCCCTAAACGAGTCAATTCTGCTGCATGCGCATTGGAAACGTTTTGTCTTGCTCCTCGTGAATCGCGCATAGGGTAGAGTACACAGTTAAAACGCCAACGATAAAGGATGGCCGGTTGTGTAAGAAAAATGGGGATAGCATTGCAAATAAGTCATTGCGGTCTGAACATACGCGGGGCCATAGACTTTCAATCCCCGAACTTTTCTCTCGTCGCAGAAAAAATCACAACCTATGACACAACCTTCTAGGCGGCGACTTCCATGTAGAAGCCCCCTACGAAAAACCACCACTCCTACACGGCGACATCGCCCGATCCTATATGAAAGATATGCTTTTACTGAAAATTCGTCACAAAACGTTTGAACCTCCCGCTAGTTCAAGTTACACTCCTGGAGAAAGAAGAGGTAAACTTCATTCTCGCGGGCTAAATGAACTTCTCTCTGGTTGTCTCTGCTACGAAATAATTGTGCGTTAAATGTCATTATGTACAAATACATGGTAAGTTAGTTGCATACAGAGATAGACTAAGGCAGATGACTTACCGCGTATATGTTGCGCACTTAATCGGCGTCCTACATCATTGCAACAGCCAGAGCACGGCAAAGTAAAAAATGACACAGCAGTATGACAGCAGCGAACGCGAAACGGGCACTGCTCATGTTCACACAGGTTTGCCGGAAGTAAGCTGATTCCTAAAATACCAAGGTTGTAAAGGCTCGCAGAGGGACGGGAACGCCATGTCTGCGCCAAACGTCGTTCCGTCAACGCTGCCTCAGCTTCGTAGCGGGGAGTAGAGGAAAATCAGCCATTACGTGCAGCAGAAGCGGTGTAAGGCGCCATCGATAGTACGTCTCTAAATCGGAGACAACGTCCACGGTATTGGTGTCTCATGGCATCTTCTAGCATTTCTTGGTGGCTGTCGCCGTTGGTTCTGATGACGTACAACTCTATGAAAACAACATTTTCTTGGTGTCCTTAGACGCCGTTTCCGAGCGTGTGCGTCTCTCATTCACCACTGTACTGGTACCACACGCAAGCGCTGTCGTCGTCTTGACAACCGGCGTGATCCTCGACAGACCAGCCGTGACTTCGGCGATGCCGATGTGGCGTCCATCTGCGTCCTCGCTAGCCTTCGATGATGTAGCGCATCTAAGCGATAGCTTAAACTGGGCATCTAACGCAGGCTCCTCTTCGTCTTCAGTGGGCAGTGTCGATATGTACCAGTGCACAGTATGACGTGGTGCGGTGTGGTGTGCCGTAGCGAACGTGTACTACACCCATTTTAACATTGCGGCTAGTATCATCTGCAACCAATCTGCTTTGCCGGTTGCCATTTCATGCTTACATCTACTCTCGATTACGGGACAGCCAGGATTGTTTTACAGCGAAGCTGTTTGCCTCTACCCTCCAAGGAAATTTTCGTGTCGTGGTAAGCAAAAAAAAAAAAAAAAAGGAAAAAACTTCCTATACGTGGACCAATCCCGAAGATAATGCAATGCCGGGCCGACCCGCGGCGGAGGTCCAGTTCGTCATTAAGGGTCCCACGTACACAGCTTCGCTGGCCATCCTTCTTCACAGAGTGGAAGGGCAGCGAGTTTATTTTTTCCCCAGCGGCTGTGCTACGAGGAAGGCTGGAAGACGGGAAGACAGTAGAGCGAGAAGACGTAAGACATGGGGCTGTGCCCCATGTGCTTCATTGGGTCGAGCTCTCTGCCTTACGAAGTCTCAGGTATCATTGCGTCCCGTATATGTTATCCCAATAGTGCTGTCCTATAATACAGGTTATGTCAATATCTCTCTTTACTGTTTCTACAAATGTTCTTCTTGGCCGAAAAATTCGGCTTTTCTTCCTCTTTCTCACTATTACCGATTTGTAGCGTCTATCGAACTTTCTGTGCATCACCTCACAGTTAGAGACACTTTGATTTTTTTTTTATTCACAGAGGCTTCACAGTGAGGTTAAGCAAAAAGAATTAGGAAAGGAAAAGAAAAACTGACTTTCTCGCACGGTTGACACTGCCACACGAGAAACGTGGTACATAAGCAGATTCAGACAAACGCGTGAATAAAAGAACACGCTCGAGTAACGTACAAAAGCGAAGACAACTAGAACCAACGTTCTTAGACATAGTTTTTTCAGTAATGTAGCTCACGACGCCAGCATCACAGTAAGCGTGTACCCAGCCTTTCTCAACCGATCAACTTGCTCAAAAAACGCAATGTTTAACAGGATAAAGAACTATGCACAAAAAATCAAATGCAGAAAGATTTAGCTTCCAAGGTTTCAGTGATTCTGTATGTGCACGGCCTTTCACACAGACTTAAAAAGATGGATGCCAGTTAAGAATTAAAAGTGGTCTTTACGGCTAGAAACAAAATAGGCAGTGTGTGTCCTAGGGTAAAAAGTAAGTTCGAAAGTAAGGATGACGCAAAGAAAGAATGTAGCATTAAACATCCGCGTAAGAACCAATTTGTCGATTGCGCGAAGAACGTTGTACATCAGACTCTTATGCCCTGTGGTCATATGTATGTACGTAAGGCACACTGCGAGATGCATTAACACGTGACTAAGTGAACACTTGTCTAGTCTGAAAGGTCGCCCTATATAGTACGCATTTGGCAATGCACTGTCAAGAACATGCTTGCTCACCTTGTCTTAGAAGCACCGATATAATGTTTACGCATAGAAATCAAACCGCCAGAGAAATTGTGGAAGCTCACTGGATTGCAAAACTAAAGAAAGAATGCATCAGTCATCCTTCTGTTTCATTGTTAGATAAAGAGAATTCCCTCCTGTCAGTGCTTGTTTTATCCGCTTTGCTGCTATGTTGACCGGGTAGCGCTGACCCGAGGCATTTTATCACAAGTGTTGTTATATGCGCTATTGGCGTCTTCTGTTGACCGGATCGCGCAGATCTGTGGTTACTTAAGCAGGTGGTTCTTCGAAAATAAAACCAGTTAATAGAATGCGCTCGTCCTTGTGTTGCTCCTTTTCTTTGTCCCTGTTTGCTCTGCGCACAAAAAGCTTTTTTTTTTTCTAAGAATGATTCTGTTCCAACCAGGCCGACTCGCACATAAGCTTCACAATGTTAGCTGCGAATTTTATTGGTAGAAAATAATCCTTTGACCTATACATGTTCATTTGTCGAATCGGTTCTTGCCATTTCCTGCCGATCACATTGAACGTACACATCTTTATCGGGAGGGACATGTAAAAAGAGATGTACAAATTAGGTTTGTTAGACACGTAACAGATGTCGGGCGGAGAAATTCACCGAGCACATTCAGTTTGCAGATAGGAATTTCGTTTGTTTATGGTTTATAGCTTATACAGATACCAATCAACTACATCTACACTGCTTTAACGAGGAAATGTACGTGTGAGCCTCGCAAATTACGCATTTTTGTGCCGATACAAGGCATTACACTTTTCGCGTGAGAGATTTTGCAAAGGTATACTCGCCAAAGAACGTTTATGCATTAAAATAACGAGAGTTAGCTTACCAGCAGTGGAGTAGCACTTGGTGCACCTTACAATCTCCAGCTACTTTCTTATTACAGCTGCAGATTATATACAGGCGCTCGTCTTTATTACACACGGTATGAATACGCTGCCAGAAAAAAAAAAGCCCTCAGCAGACCAGTGTGGTGCTTCTCACTAGGAGAAGTTGGTTGGGAAACGGGATTGTCGCATCCGGCCGCTCATTTGCGCCCTACCGCTACAGCCTCGATGAGCCAGCCACACGTGCATATCGAGGTTGGCACAAGCAAATATAGTTTTTTGCCTTTACCTTGGCGTAAAAATTTGAGCGGGCAGCTAAACGACATTCACTAACGAGCAAGCGGTAGAGGTTAGGTGGGGCAAGCGACGCATCGCAGCACTCATAGCAGACGAAGTACCGTACGTGAAGAGAAAAGCCTGTTTCACATGATGCGATTTTCGTCGCACCGGAAGTGCGATTTCCGTCGTTTGCGATGAAAATCGCAGTCGCAGTGCCGACCCCCCGATTTTCGGCTGCGACCAACCGGTTGGTAGCACAGTCGCACCATCGCAGCGGTCGCTGCGATCGCTGCGATTTTTCCGTCGAAATTGCGCGGGCAGCTATCGCGGAGCTATTTCGCCGGCTTGTTTTGGAAAATGGCGCCTCGCACAACAAGTGCAATGCGCGGAGACGTGGATTGCCGAATGCGGTACGTACGGGAACGGAGAATAAAAGCTTGTACCGCAGATTCCATTCTCCCGTTTCTATGCGTGACACGCTACGCAGCAAATGAAGTGCATTTTCACGTTTGCTTCGTACGCGTTTGCGAGTTGTCAGCACTAGGAGGTGTTCGAACCCCACCAGGCGACGAGGTCGTCACAATTTTCTTTTGTTGAGTAGCATGCAAAAATCGCGCTTACGGAGAAGCTTGAATTATTACAACCTCGGCAAGGGCAAATGACAAGACAGCAAAGTACCCGAAGTTTCAACGTTGTGCTGAACGCGGTGCCGTTCAGTTGCATTTTCTTGTCGGTTTTCTAGCGTGAATTTCCCGACGCATCTTGAAAGCTTATCTTACCTCATCTTAAATATGACAGAGCAAAAGTGTAGGCTATCGTAATGAATTTGCTACGATAGCATTAAATCCGTGGCTTGAATAAAATATAACATGCACGTTAAGTTTCACCTCTTCTCTGGAGAATTTTTTTTCTTGCACAGAAACCAATTAACATTGACTATGTTGCGGACCTTGTATCCTTGCTGCATCTGTATTAGCACTTGCTTTGAAAGGTAATTAACTATACAGCTAGTAGATTAAGTAAATTACTTGCTTGCTATAGTGGCACAGTGACAACGTACCCTCCTGCACCCTCATGTAAAACTCATGCAACAATGCGAAAAGCAGGCAAATGGCCTGTTCCTATGGGGTTAAAACAGTATAAAACGACACGCTGAAGAAAATTAAGTCAAAACTGTGCAGTGAAGTCAGCCAGTATAAGCAGTTCTTGCACGTTCACAGCAGCAGAAACATTCATGCCTTAAATGTTTCTAATAAGTTCGTGATGACATATATCAGTGTGTAAACCCATATAACGATATCTGCTGTGATTACTCTTTATAAGTAATGAAATACCATGCCACTTGCAAGAACATATCACCCGAGGATTTTAAAACATAACATGTGGTTTATTCAATAAAGGACCACAAACTGGGCTTTTTTGCAATGACAAACTTATTCCAAATTTTACTTACGTACCGGCAAGAAAAAAAAATCTATCGACAAAAATATTGTTCTTAAATTTATTCACCTGCCAGTGTGGCTATAGCATTCTGCTGCTAACACAAGGCGAGGGGTTGATTTGCCAGCCATGGAAGTCGCATTTCAATGGGAGTCATAGGTAAAAAAAAAGCTCTTGCACTTAGATTTAGTTCATAACCTTTTATTGAACCCTTAAACTTCAAAATACTATTGCATAGGGGGCATGCTTATGCAAAATCTAACGCCTATAGAAAGCAAATGGCAGAATTGTAAAACAACCATCTTTCGTGATAATTCGAGTGTGTAAATATTCATTACATCAATAAGTATTGTTCAATAGCACTGCACAAATAAGCATAATCAGGTATAGCCAGTACTCTGTCAGGAAGCTGGTTCTACAGATGTATAAATTACAAGGCATGAATGCTCATACTACGTCGCACACATAGCACAAAGAAAACCTTTTTCAAGAGTTGTCCCTTCTGGCAGATATGAGTGGGCCATAAGCAGCGGAAACTTTATTGCAGGTCATTGTGTAATACCGCTTATGAAGAAAGGAAGAGAGTGAAGAGGCTTTTAACAGCAGTACCTCATGCTACTCTAATAAGAGGAACGACGAGCAAAAGCATTTCTGGTAAAGCACTTAAACAGTAACTTTCTGAAAGACAGAACATTCCAGGTGAGAGATGGAGGTACATTTGGCCCACCCACACCAACAACACAGGCATACTACAAGAAACACTACAGCCTATGGTGTATTACAGTCAATGGGAAAGCTATCTTATACAGAAATCAAGAATGATGCAACAAGCCCTCGACAACACTGCAGACTTTCTTGGCCAGTCTGGCCTCTCGCTTTCTGATAAGTCGGCTTACATCGACGTCGGAAAAAATACTAGAAGCAAGAACTACTCCAGATTGCACATTGTTCTCCCAATAGCTGGAGAAACATACCTGCATGTCAACATCCACAAATCCTCAGCTAGTGTAAGACCATGACGGCAGAGCCAGCATGTGAATGAAACAATTATGCCATGCCTGGACGCAAATTCTACACCTGGTGAAAAGAATAATGTTGAAATCATGGGGGGTGGACGAGTGGATACTATGGAAAATAGCAGATGCTGTGCTTGTGTCCAAGGTATGGTACGGTATGAATTACCAGTAGCACACAAAAAAGACAACTCATCGAATACAGGCATCGGGTAACAACAGGTATTTCCGACTTTACCATGCTCGAAGACCTCTATGAGAAAGAGCAAACGAACAAGCACCTAGACAGAGTAGAGTTGCAGCCTGCATCACAAATTCTTTGCCTCAAGAGCTCAGCACCTGGTCCCAAGTTACCATGCCAGCTAGCATATGAGATGCAAGGACGACTACCCCTCCCTTCAGAAACAACCTCGGGAGCACCTGAACTTGAAACACAACACGCCCATACCGTGAAATATAGGGGCAAACAATTAGGTCAGGAGGCTATGCTACTGACAAACACACAGAGGAGGTTGCTAATCATGAATATGCAAGCGAACATCACGCACACATAGTACACTGATGTGGCAATATCGGTGTAACAGTAGTATGACACTACATAAAACTCAATCCCCTATAAGCGAGTACTATTCCAGGTCATCCTACACCTAGAAAATCTGAACTGAAAGCAATCAAAGCAGCACTTGTAGTGCAAATTACACCCTGCACAACAACCTGCATGGATTCAACAGAAACTGTCTGGGCCTGCACATCACACAAGATTAACAGGAAAATCAGGAGATTGGCATGCGGCTTGCAAGCACATGGCCAGAAATTACAGGATACATAGACATGCAGATATTCCAGGACACAAGCGAGCTTATAAGCCCGACATAATAACTGAAAACTGGATGAGTTGGTGTGTATTCATTATTAACTAAAGTGCAACATATAGACAGCAGACAAGAACGAAGCGCTCTGTGTGTTCACTTCATTCTCGTCCATCGTATTTCTGTTGCACTATAGTTAATGAATTCATAAGGCAAGAATGATACCTCTGCCCAAGGGCCCGACTTCACATCCACACACACACACACACACACACATCCACACATCCACACATCCACACACACACACACACACACACACACACACACACACACACACACACACACACACACACACACACACACACACACACACACACACACACACACACACACACACACACACACACACACACACACACACACACACACACACACACACACACACACACACACACACACACACACACACACACACACACACACACACACACACACACACACACACACACACACACACACACACACACACACACACACACACACACACACACACACACACACACACACACACACACACACACACACACACACACACACACACACACACACACACACACACACACACACACACACACACACACACACACACACACACACACACACACACACACACACACACACACACACACACACACACACACACACACACACACACACACACACACACACACACACAAAAATGTTGCAAGAGTGCATAGCATGAAACAGTGTCAACAGGATAACAGGATGACACTAGAGATGGATAAGGACTAACTTTCAACTCAGGTTCATTTGTAAAGATGTGGCGAGTTATACAAATTACCAGAAAAAAAAGACGATGAGCAAAACGAGAACAAGGTGAAAGCAGGAGCCAACTTTTCGACAAGTGGACTTGTCTTCTTCAAGGTCCACTTGTGGAAACGTTGGCTCGTACTTTCACCGTCTTCTCGTGTTGCTCATCATTTTGAATTTCCATCCCACCCCAGTGTTAATGACTCATCTATACCCGAAATTATATGTGAGTGATGTGTGCTGTGTGTGCCAGCGCGAGAGGGCCACCCTGACGCACATCCTATGGGATTGCACCAAGTTCCCCGACGAAGCTTCGACAAGTACAACGATTGCGCCGCGACTCGCGGCTGCGGCGGAATGCTACGACCACGAAAGCCAAACCACCTGGGCCTTCCAGCAGGTCTCGGCGGCTCTTGAAAGACAAAGGCAGAGCGAAACCGACGGAACGTTGCCCCTCAGGGCGACCGACCGCGGGAGTAACACGCGCTGGAGTTGAGTAGAGACCACCCGCTGAGAAGACGTCAGGGCTCGCGTCACGGCGCCATATAGTCATGGTGTCGTTCTGCAGGCGACTACATGAAGTTGTTTCTCTCTCTCTCTCTCCTGCGTTCCCCGTGCTTTCCCCAGAAAAAGAAAGACATCTTTGAAGGCTAGATAAAAATTGGTGCTTGATGCAGCCAAACACAAATAAAAATGATACAGAAAGAAAATACAGAAAAATTCAAAATGCAGGGAAAAAATCATTACAATTGCCAATCCTGCATGCCAGCACCTTTAAAGA
The DNA here is from genome assembly GCF_050947875.1 of Dermacentor variabilis. Lineage (NCBI taxonomy): Eukaryota > Metazoa > Arthropoda > Arachnida > Ixodida > Ixodidae > Dermacentor > Dermacentor variabilis. The sequence goes on from NC_134573.1 coordinate 117,751,059, forward strand.
AATACTGTTGTTATTCCAATAGACAGACTGACAGCTTGCTTATGCAAGCACATTCTTCCAGTTCCATGCCATTGAAAAAAAAATTTGTTTCTTGGAAAGTAGCCACATGCACACTTGGTGATCACAATCTTATTTTTTCCCTGGACTTGTATACTATATGTATTTTCTCCCTTTCCTGCTTTTATGTTTGGTTTCATCAAGCACTAGTCTTTATCAGGTTTTATTGCTGTACTACTTTCTGGTAACCTTTATAGATCGCAAAGCCACTGTTGCGTTTCGCCTGCGACACGCGGTTTTGCCAGCGCGACTGCGGCGGGGCGGCAGACATTTTGGCCCGTTCGGCGTCGCCGCAACGCTCCCCGCCAGGCGTTTCCAGGCATGTTCCGATGCCACGTGTCTTCATGTGCGTGTGTGAGTGTATGTGCAATTGTGCCCGAACCAGGCGATGCGACAGCAGGGGTCACCCTCTCCTTCCAGTCATTGTGCCCGAACCAGGCGATGCGACAGCAGGGGTCACCCTCTCCTTCCAGTCATTGTGCCCGAACCAGGCGATGCGACAGCAGGGGTCACCCTCTCCTTCCAGTCATTGTGCCCGAACCAGGCGATGCGACAGCAGGGGTCACCCTCTCCTCCCAGTCTTTGTGCCCGACCGGCGGCGCTACGACAGTGTGCGTCACCATTAGCCCATTGTACAATCACGTGCTCGTCTATTGAGGGGTTCCTTCTTGCCCTCAACTGCGAGAGTATAAAAACAGCTGCCACCGGACGCCAAAAGGAGGGCTCCGATTTCTTCTGTTGAGTAAAGTGCTCTCCCGTCTCTCTACTTCGGTCAACCTGACCGCCAACTCTTTGCGATGTTAAAATAAACAAGTTGTTTTGTTGTTACCAGTCGACTCATGCTTTGCCGGGACCTTCGGATGCTTCCAGTTGTACCCCAGGCCGCCAGGCCAACGCTACCCTTGGGGCTTGCGACCCAGGTACAACCACGGGCGTCAGCGCCGAGTTCCCAACAAATCGTACCAGCGGGTACGACCACAACAACTCGTACCAGCGGTGCGATCCAAACACCACACATCTTGCAAAGCGCGATGTGTGGCATTCCAAATAAACAATGTGATAAACCAAAGCCAAACGTGTGCATGACCTCGTTAAAAAACACAGACATAACCAATAATATAGAAAAACTTGAATAAACTATTGGAATGAAACCAGTGATAAATACCGGGGCCGCACATTTCAGCTTCGCTGGTTTACCATCTGTACAGGGTGCATGGGCAGTAATTTTTTCTGTTATTGTTTGTTAAGTATTGTATAATGTTGTGCCAGTAAAACACGTTGGGCTAGTTGGTGCAATATATTGGTACTGCTTTTTTTGCTGGTTTTTTTCTTAAAGTTGTGCCCTTCCTCCTTTTGTAACAACCTTTTTATTCCCCCTCGCATAATACTTCAACCTTGCAGCCTGCGAGGTATATAAATAAATAAGTGCATAAGCACATCATTCATTCATCTGCATACACCTCGCACCATTCCTTGCTGAACAAACATCACTGTGTTGATGTCTCGCAGCGTGCATCTACATTAACTGCCGTTTGCGTTTCGGTATAGTTTGTGAACAGTGTTATGCATAACGATTACACGACATTAAGATTGTGACCTATGCGTTGCATAAGCAAACCTTGCAAAACATGATATGTTGGATTGTTGTAAATAAGACAAATTTTATATATTGCAGTTAATTTAACAGCATTTAATTAACCACTTGACAAAAACTTCACATAGATTCCAACACGTACACTGAATCTGCACTTTTTTGGTTAATTATGTGGTCGTTATTGCATGGCCACACTGTAGATTTGAAAACAAAGTTAAATTTTTTTGTTGCAATATAACAATATGCGTAGATCACTGCGATTGCAACACCAGAACTTGATACAAACATGAACACTGTAGGATGCAGACAAATGCTCAGGACAAACTCCAGAATGTTTGCATCCTGATACTTATGAAAGTGAACAGTTTCATTCCATGGCTCTCAATGAGAGGGAGAAAGAAAACTTAATTGTGTTCGTGGAAAAAAAACCATTGATAAGCTTAGAGATACAGTCATTGCTTAACACTTTCGAAATGAATAACTACAGCTTGAAGCAGGCTTTCGTCAGCAAGAAAAGGAATCAGTTTTTCCATCTCTGAACATAGAATTGCAGATAATGCAAGCAGGCATAAAATTCAGCCAATATAATCTGTTTAGGAATACCAAATTGGAATAAACATTCAGACTTGCATTTGTACTTTCTCTGGCAGAGCAATCTAGCTTGAAATGACTCCCATAAGCATGTCGTAACAATGCTGATATAAATGCATGACTAGCTTAAGAAATATGGATTGCTATAAATTACAGTGAAGAAACTATAATATTTAATAAGATTATTAATATAACAATAATATTTGTTTCCACAAAACAGGCTAACCGTGAGCGGTGTGCGAGGCTGAGCAGAAAGCTGAAAAATTCTAAGGCAAGTGCGCCTGCCGTGGGCCTACGATCCTGCATTATGAATAGCGCGCATTGATATGGTCTTCTTGTTAGAAGTTCCGAGTATACTACGAGCGCGAGACACAGGACAACAAAGCGGGCGAGAAGCGTGTCTTTTAGAATGTCATGTTACAACGTACAGGTTTCCACAAGAGTGACGGTGACTGCTCGAAACATTTGATGCGTCGGCTTTTGAGCATCTAGAATTATTTAGAGAGGGCTCCCATATATATATTCGCAGCGCAAGCACGGCGATGGAGGAACCAGGCTAGCGCTAAGGTTGAATTTCACAACACAATTTCCATTCCACGTCCAGTAATCACACAGAGCATTTGAGGCTTCGTTCAGGGGCATACGCGGGCTTTCGGGTTGGTGCTTATTGTTGCGTTTGGTGTAAGAATATGGCTAGGAGCAGGCACCACATATGCGCAATCACAGGCAATATACATGCATCATTTCTCCAGAAGCTGACGCCGAGCACGGGTAGCGCGAGGATCTTGTTGGGCTGACACGACGCGTGGCAGCCGAATTCCGAATACATGCATATGCGGTGAGGGTAGCTATATGAACTTGTCGATAGGTCATCTTGTAGATTGTAGTAGCGCAGGCAAAACGAAACGGTCATAGAAGGCAGATGAGACAACACACAGCGTTGAACCACCTGCGAACAGCTGTTTACGTGCGCCATGTCGCACTGAACTACAGAAACGGCCGTCGCGCACTTGAAGACAAATCTTAACCAACGTTTTTAAATAAGTAAACGTGCGTATTATTTTCTTCTAATCAAGAAAAGTCAATAATATTATAATGCAAACGTTTTATTCATTACAATAAAATAATTATGCAGCGTGTGCCACAAAACCTGGCAGTAAGCAACCCTGAGCGTCGCATCAGTCACATTGTAGAAATCGCAATCATGTGAAATGAGCCCTCTAAAAATCGCATTGCGACGCGTGCGACTGCACCTATTTTCGTCGCTCCAGTCGCAGCATGTGAAACAGCCTAAACGCGACTGCAAGACACATTAACACAGATACACCGAGACAGTAAAGTCCCCGTTACTTAAGCGCGGCAGGTTTGCCACAAAGCTCAGAGTGCGTGTCTAAAGTACATTTACCGACCGGTAAGCGGTACAGGCCAGTTGGTACAAACGACGTATCGCAGCTAGGTTGCCTCGTTGTAGCGACGCGCTACATCGAGTGACGAAAGGCGCGACTGAAGCGTCGATAGTTCCAGTGACAGCTTCCGCGGCCACATCGGCCGCATAGGGAGCCGTGAAACTGAAGTATGTGTAAGAACGCTCACTAGAACATCAAGGTAATATGCTAGCCGCCTCACCTGGTTTGAAATGCACCACTTGGGGCTTCCCAAAGCTGCCGCTGCTTTTCGTCGCCGACGTGGCCGCGTTGTCTGTAGCCATGGCGGTGCGTCTTCCGATACGCCGATGTTGCGAGTACAGTCGTACTAGAATACTCTAGTCGCGAGCGGCCCGATGTGAGAAGGTTCAGAGAGCGCGTTGACGGATGGAGAAGGGCGAGACCCGGTGGAGGTAAAGCCCCTTGATAATTTGAAAGTAGCGACACTCTCCTCCACTCCCGCGCTTTCCTCCTCGATTCTCCTCGCCCGCCGGCTGTGCGCGCTGCGCACGGCACGCTTCGCAGGCCATCGCGCGCTCGCCGGCCCGATGCATTTACTGTCACCCGTAATCGCACTAACTTCGGGATTTTTTTCTCCCTCTATTATTAAACGAAAGCACTAGAAAGGGATGCAATGTGCTTGACTCTACCATGACCCACATTTATCACCTTCTCGTTTCAGCAATGAAAGCGCTAAACGTGCGCGTTTGCGGCATGAATTAACAATCGCAGCGTACTGTATATAGCCCACATTGGCTTTGATATCTTTATACTGGTCACTTCAACAGGGCAGAGCTTTAATTAGCACAGTATTTAATTTAAATTTGTACATTCTTTAATATCTTTCGACACAGTGACGGTCCGTTAAATGCAATTTCAACTAGCGCTGCATTTTCGCGGAAGTACATTTTATGACACTATCTTTTTGCAGTCGAGCCAGGCAGAGATTGCGGTAATTTAGTTGGACGTCATTGCGTGCGTGAAGCTTCAGAATCAGGACAGTGGCCGCAAAAATGATGCGAAATTTGCTTTAACGGGATTATGGATATTTTTTTGGGGGGGCAGGGGGGGAGGGGTTCAGTCCTAAAAGGCTTGGGGCCTCGGTGTAATGCATATGCCGCGTATTTAATACCTGGGCTATAGAAATTTCATTCCTGCTTGAAAGAGAACAATTTTTTTCTAGTTTTTCGTGCTCTCAAGAGAGATATATTTTTATTGACTACTGTAGAAGTGAGCGTAGCCAAGGGTTGGCTTGAAATCTATGAATAATTGCTGACGGCAACGGACGACTAGATTAAGGGATGGGAAGGTGATGCTGTCTCTGTGACTTATTCAGTGTAGCCCATCGAATGCATTCATTAAGTGCCTCAGACGCCCGTGGTGATGCAATATTCAGCGCTGTAAAGAACGATAAGAAAGGATTTAGCCATTCTGTGACTGAGTCGGTTTCAAGGAAACAATTCGTACTATTTTAGAAACACAGAGCTTAAGAATCTGACGTTATTTTGATAGCATAACTAAATATAAATTTCACCTATGGCGAATGAAAGTCAGCCTTAAAAGGCATCTCTGCTGACTCGCTCCTCACGTGCCGCTAGACCTCGGAATCGCGGTAGACTTTCACAGTCGCGGCGGTCACACAAAGGCCTTCATCGCTCTAAAGATCCATAGCAGGCAAGAAGATGCTCAAAGCTTATTTGCGCGAAGTTTTGGTCCTCCTTTGCACATTATTCTTCCAATCTGTGGCATTAATGACTCTCCCAGATGTCATTTCTTTTGCAATTTGCCAATAAAGCTGTTTCGTAAGAGCTCGAAAAGCTGCCAGCCGCAGCCATTACCATAGATCTGGGAGGGCGGCAGGGTTTTGCCAGTTTTTTCAGCTACTTACTGAAAACATTGTGCCACCCCTACACAAATTTCAGACGCAGAGTACAGGTCTGGAGCATAGAATACACAGCCGCTGTGACACACCAGCACATGTCTGGCCAGATGCAATTTTTATTGCAGGTGGCTCCTGAAACGTTACACGGAAAACACACAAAACATCTAGGATGGCACACACTTCGGAAAATAAAAATATTTATATAAACCGCCGGTTAGAAGTAGCATAAGCTCGAACCCAGTAACATGAAACATTGCATGGTGTTAGGCTCCAGACGATATGCGTCCGATGTTGTGAATCCACTTTATTCTGCGACTGATGTCACTGATGTCGTTCTTCCCTCGAGGAATCGTGAAAAGCATGAAGCCATTTTCACGCCGGCTTGTGCACTGAAATGCGCAGCAACCCGGCATAACGCGGTGCGAAATGCAGAGTTCGAATTAGCTGAATAAAGCTCGACCCGCGACAGAGGAACACGGCCTGCCCATGGCGCCGAAGGAAAACAACAACACAAGCAAAGCGACGCTTTCGCGCGCGTTTCCAAGGCGACGGCTGGGGCCGGCCGGAGCGGCCAATCATCGGTCAGAAAAGCGCCGAGTGGAGAGGCGGGAGAGGAGGATGTGCGAGGGTTGGCGGCGCGGCGGCAAAGTTCACAGAATGGCGCTACTTTCAGTATCAAGGGGTTTTAGGTGGAGGAGGTGCGTCTTCCGATACGCCGACGTTGCGAGTAGTGTTCTAGAACACTCCTGACGTCGAGCACGAGCACATCATAATTGGATTTCTCCGTTCTTCCTGCGCATGCGCGAGGAGCAATAATCGCGCGAGAGAAATGTGGGGACTTTCGGTCCGTCAGATTTCTCTTCGCCTAGGTACTACGGAGAAGAAAGTTGTTAGCTCCGTTCGTCCCTAGCCGAGCTGGCAAAGCAATGGACAGAATGCGTAACCGGCAAGGCGACGAAGCCGGGTCCAAAGTGAGTTTGTTGCTATCTTATTGCGACGGTAGCATATTAAATTTTTATAGTCGCAGGGGGATACGTTTGGAAGTGAGGTGTCTTCTCGGATAACTTTAGGGGCAAAGCATTACACCGTGCCGATGCATTGTTCATTAGTGTCGTTGAGCGAGGCCAGCATACCGCACCCTTTTGGAAATTCGCGGGAACGGAAACAGTTTATGAATTCGACTGCCGTGCCGATGCGAGTTTTTTGCTTTTTTTGCGGCGGTTTCATATTAAATTCTGATAGTCTCAGGCGGATACGGTTGGACGTGAGGCGTTTTCTCGGATGACTTTAATGGCAAAGCATTACGTCGCGCCGGTATATTGTTCATTAGTGTCGTTAAGCATGCTACACACTTCAGGGGAATCGCGGGAACGGAAACAGTTTACTAATTAAACTGCCGTGCTGATGCATTAGCTCTTAATGTAACTGAGCATACAACACACTTGGAGATTCGTAAGAATGGAACATCTTGTACTCTGTATGTGAAAGTACTAAAACTTGCGTCGCCATGCAATCTGAGCCGTAGATATTTGTTAGAGCTGTAAAGCCACACTGGCAGAACACTATGGCCTGCGGACGAATACGAAACAAATGTATCCTAAAGAAAAATGGTCGTCATGCAATGTCATAGCAGTAGACCTTTGTGAAAGCTGTACAGTAACACTGATATTGGCTACGTGGTTTGTTCAATCAGCCAGCTCTTCCAGATTCAGAAAATACTTAAGGCCGGAGGAAATCTTCTAAAACTACAAGACGGCAACCTGATCTGATAACTCATAGTTGGGATGTTTCCAGTAGAAGCACCTGCAACAGTGGAAACTAAGTTGCAGTAAAAGTTGGACTTCAGAAAGTAAATGCGTCAACATTATACACCAACGATAAACGCAATTCCACTACATGGATGGCTTGCCTTATATGAAAACATTGTTTTCGCCTTTTGCTCTCCTGTTCGCCACATAAGCATTGCGGGTTAAGGCGAAGTCTCACTGTTTAGTGCAATGCGTTTGTCACTGGCTGACCACACATGAATCGCTGTCAATGTCGTATAATGAGCATTAAAAAGTTCTTTTCAGCTCCTACTTTGCGACTGATGAAGCGGCTGTGCTTACATAGGTGCCGATCCACCTCCAGAGGGTCATCACTTAATTGCATTTTTTTTTACAGGAGCGTGAACACCTGCATAAATAGTGTTTTTTGACTGACTGCACATAGGTTACCAGGCTTTTTATCAATCTTTTAAATCACCCACACAGGCGTACGTTAATCTCGTCATTTAGTAAAGAGGGGTAGACATCGATAAAATGATGCAGCTCAAGTAGCTTGAACGTGTATGCGTTTTCTATCCGCAGTGACGGAGAAGATGGCTCGAGCGTTGCACAATGCCGTTTGCCTAAAGTCAGCTTCGCCGTGAGGCATCGGTGTCGCGCAATCTAGCATGCGCCGGGTATTGCGGAGAAGTATACCAACAATGGAAAGCGACCACTGTCAGAGGATATAGTGTGCGCACCTTCGGTCACGTCTCCTGTCGCAGTACAAGCACGGAGACGCCGAACAAGAGTAATGGCAGGCCTTCAGAGCTATTTAGCACGCGGTTGTAGCGATCTGAGCCCTTGTTTCGACCACATAGAGCTCCCCGTATATGAGCTAGACATCGTAACAGCCGGGATTAGTAATACGCGCTCCTTCATTAATTACCCATGCGCACAAGCACCTCAGAATCGCTACGAACCTGCACCACGTAGCCAATATCAGTGTTACTGTACAGCTTTCCAAGGATGTATTGCTATGAAATTGCATGACGACCATTTTTCTGTAGCATATATTTGTTCCGTATTCATCCGCAGGGCGTAGTGTTTTGCCAGTGTGGCTGTACAGCTTTCACATAGATTTACGGCTCAGATTGCACGGCGACGCAAGTTTTAGTACTTTCACATACAGAGTACAATATGTTCCATTCCCATGAATCTACAAGTGTGTTGTATGCTCAGTTACATTAAGAACTAACTCATCGGCACGGCAGTTGAATTCACAAATTGTTTCCTTTCCCGCGATTCCCCTGAAGTGTGTGGTATGCTCAACGACACTAATGAACAATGCATCGGCACGATGTAATGCTTTGCCCCTAAAGTCATCCGAGAGGACACCTCACTTCCAAAGGTATCCCCCTGCGACCATAAAAATTTAATATGCTACCGTCGCAACAAAATAGCAACAAACTCATCTTTGGACACGGCTTCTTCGACTTGCCGCCACGCATTCTGTCGAATGTTTTGCCAGTTCGGCTAGGGACGAACGGAGCTAACAACTTTCTTCTCCGTAGTACCTAGGCGAAGAGAAATCTGAAGGACTGAAAGTCCCCACATTTGTATCTCGCGACTACTGCTCCTCGCGCATGCGCAGAAAGAACGGAGAAATCCAATTATGATGCGCTTGTGTAGGAAACTCTATGGCGGTGGCGGCGCATGCTTCGCTGTGAGGCGGCGACGACGAAAAATACTGTGGCGGCGCTACGATCGAAGTGGATGGGGCCGCATCATGGTCGCGCCGTTGGAGACTGCTGGCGATACTTCTTCGAAGGGTCGTTCGTATTACTTCGCGCGCTGGTATATGCGCTCAGACAACTCAAACAGTGTTTATAATTGCTTATGAGATGTATTCATGCCTCAGGAATAGATGCCTTTCTTTCCCTCCTTTATATCATTTTCCTTTAATGCCGCTCGGTGATTGGGTGTGCATTGCGACCGCCGAGTCGGCTTTCATTCTGCTATGTTATTGTACGGTTTCCCTTAAAGAACAAAACAATTTTTCTTGTTCTTCAAGCTTTCAAGCAGCATGTATCTCTCGTGTATTTTTGCGCATATATTAGTTGTCCGTGAGTAGGTCTTGCGCAACGCAGACGGTACAACATATGTAAACTTCCTGCTTGCCGCTTCAAACATAAAACATATCTACCCCATCCGGCGCCTAGTACTCAGACTTACGGGAAGTACGCTTATAGAAAAAGAAAAAAGAAAGCTGCAGTGAAACATTCCACCCATGTTTCCGTCTTGCTCGCGTAACAGAATGGGGAGTAATTGATACGGGTTTTTTATTGCGGTAGGACCTCGGGTGCCGAAAACAGTTTTAGGTAGCCATTATATGTGTGCTAATATTTGGCCCGTAAAGCGTGTGAAATCTTTTGTCAAGTCCACGCTTAAAAAAAAGAAAAGCGGCGTGGTGTCCTTATTAGTGGCTACATAGTGGATATGGCATTGCGCTGCTAAACTCTAGCTCACGGGTTGAAACAAGGTCACCGAATTCGATGGGAACGAAGTACAAAAAAAACACTCGTGTATTTCTATTTAGGAGCAGATGAAAGAAAGAACCTCAGGTGGTGAGAACTTAAGAGGGTGCCTCAAAATCATATCGGCAGACGTAAAACGCCAGAATGTGTTAAAAAAAAAGAAAAAAGAAAGAGAAGGTAGCTGCGTCCTTTGGCGTTTTTTCTAAAGGTGTAAACGAACGAAATTCTTCTCAAGTATGATTTCTGAGAAAAATACGTTGCGCTTATCTTGTATTTGATACATAAATGTAATACCGTTTCCATATCTACGTCCGCTCAATTAAGCCGCTTCTGTATCATGAACGGCTGCTTTCAGTTGTCCGGTGCACTATCATACAGGCAATAACGAAGCAAAAAAAAGATACGGCATGCACGTAGAGATATTTGTAGATCAGCTGTGTTCGCTGAAAAAGATAAGTGTGGTACAACATTGGGCACCCAGTTTAGTGGATTGCAGACGTGCATGGTGGGACAGTAAAAAAAAAAAAAAAGTTTTCCTTGCCTGATTGAAGCTGGTAGATTTAAAGGTTGCCCCAGGATGGTGCGTTTGTATTGAATGACAGCTAGGAACTTGTTCAGCAGAACCGATTAGCACGAGTGCGTAAATGCTCTCAGGAACAGCTGCGCCTCTCCGCAACAGCCACAACTCTCCAGCAGCACAATAATTCGGAATTAGAGTCTCGCCTGCGTCGGCCCCTCACCTTTGAGACTTCAAAAGTTCTGTTATGCGCTGCATTCAAACGGAAACGGCTACTCAATAATTTTTAATGGTGAATACTGAAGTCGAATACGATCTGCATAGGAAATAACATTCGATTAGACTACGTGTTTCTATTTAATTTCGGCTGCTAGCACGTTGAAGGAGATCGCCAGACAAGCCACGGAGATTACATTGGTAAAGACTTCCAGTCTCTTCGATTAAGTCTGGGTACATAGGCAATGTCACTATAACAATGCTATTTTTTATCATTGTCCCTGATCTATATTGCACCAACAAGAAGCGCACGTAAAATGACACGATATCAATAAAATTTTCTTACGCAGCTTCATGTTGCAAATAAGCGACTTTTGTGGCAAAAATTATGTGTTACCTTTGGAAAACAATGTCAAAAATGGTAGTTAACCTAGCTAAAACTACAATTGGTGGCGGCCGACAAGAGTCGCGGGCGCGCCAAGTAAGTAAAACCATAAAAAATTTTACTGCACAGACTTTCTGCGAGAAAAACTTGGCGTCCGCCAGCGTGCGCGCAGCCATAGAGTTTCTTAATAAATAGCCTAGAGGGAAATGTGGCGCTAGTGTCTACGGGGGCTCTCGTGAGCGTTGCCCCAACCACGGCCGCTCAATGGAAACGCAGTGCGTCCCGTCGCGTCGCGCCGGTTTTACTGGGCGAGAGCGTGGTGCGAGAGTTTACAGTTTCCGCCGTCGGGGCGCCACTGCTCCGGGACGCTTTGCAGGAGGAAGAGCGCCCGAGCGCCGCAGAACCAGTGGGTCTCACGCGTCGCAGCGGGTTTCTTTATGATATACGACTGCTCTACTGGATCTGCCCACGTGTGTGATCGTGTACGGTGTGAACAGACGTTTTAGCAGAGACAGTGCCATGCCGCGCAACTGCTGTGTGCCGCTGTGCAGCACCAACGCAAGGAAAGGTCCGACGATCCGATATCATGAATTTCCGTGCGATCCTCAACGGCGGGCTGCATAGTTGAAGAACATGGTTTCGCCATGGTTCCCATGGATGAAACTTCCCATGCAGGATGGTGAAACTTGCCTTGCCAGGTGCCATCTCATCTGCAGCCAGTGAGCTCTCGAGTGAGCTGGAATTCATCACTATGTGGAGTGAGCTAGTAGCTGATATAGAGTTAGCACCAATTGCATACCTGGCCGGCTACGTTGCACGTGCATGTGAGGAGAAGGTACAGTTGTTTGACAAGTTAAAAAAAATGAATTAGGCTTGCATTATTTTATCCTTTGTTTAAGTGACTAATTCAATTCACACACACACACACACACACACACACACACACACACACACACACACACACACACACACACACACACACACACACACACACACACACACACACACACACACACACACACACACACACACACACACACACACACACACACACACACACACACACACACACACATATATATATATAAATATATATATATATAATGAAATACGTCTGTGGTTGATTTCACTACGTATATAATAGATTATGTTCTTTTAGTAGCGTTTCTTAAACTAAATTGTTATGCTCGTCCTCAGGTGGCTTGTAATTCCTGCAAACTCCTTCTTCAAGCAGCGAGGCCAGCTGAAGCAATTTGTGGATTGATCCGCAACGTTGATGATGGATGGCTAAGGTACCCAACAATAGAAGCAGTTGGCCTGTGTAAGCTTGTACGCACCTTCGTCACCAAGGTCATGAAGTGCTCAGACGTGAGACGGACCAGCAGGCTGTGCAACACCTTGATGTCAGCACTATACTTCCTCATTTCACACAATGTCCGGCGCTGACTTGCGACAAAGAGGATCGCAACCACGCTGAGGACCTCTGCAGAGTGTTTTTGAGCAAACTCATAAGACCATTGTTGACGAACTGGGCTAGCAGCCTGAATTCGACTGTGGAAAAAATTTTGCTTACACATAAACCTCTCTCGAGGAAAGTTCTGTGCTTGTAACGCTTTCAGATTTTGTGTACATGAACTTTGAAATGAAAAGAAAAACTGGACTCAAGCTACTGACTTCTGGCTTTATTGTTTTCTTTCCGACCATTGATGTAGGCTAGTAGTGCCCATTTGCAAAATATTTCCCGCACATACCCGTGAACCGGCTGAACTATAATGCAGTAGATCTCTGCATGTCCAGAAACGGAAAACAGCGTTAATCATCGGCTCTAATTGTGGACCAGACTGATCAGAGTTCGGACTTCTTAAAACGAGCATTTTTATGCTGACCAACTAATTATATGCAACAAGTTAATACAGCGGAAAACAGGCTTCGTGTGTGTCGAACGAGAGTTACTGAATAGGCGAACGCTTGAAGAAGCGCACCTAACATAGGTGACTTCCGACACGAATTGTCGCTGACAACTGCAGCGATGCTGACGTACTGCTATCAGTAGCAAATCGCCAGTTGACATTACCATTCATATTTTGTGAAACACCGCTACACAGCTCTTTATCAGAACAAATGAAGCCCTGACCGCGCGGCCGCGGTGGGCGGAGAGCACAGCTCTCCCCCCGCAACTGTCCCGGAGCAGTAGCGCTGCAGCGGTGGCGATCGGAACTAGGCGCGTCACGCCTCTCTCGGCCGACGCGAAGGGCCGCACCAAGTGCGTTCCATTGAGCGGCCGTGCCTCAACCTACATGGCGATGATGGGAAGTACAGGCTTAGGATTGACTTCGATCGTTAGATTAGTGGCGTTTGCTTGCGGCGCAGTAAACGAAGCCATACTCAAGTATGATCGCGTAAAGTCTAATTTTATTTCTGCAATATGTGATGTAATGTACAACACGTTACATAAACTTTGTATAACTTTGAGATGGAAGCACAGTTTACTACGGTTTAACACCAGGACACAGCAGGGCATGCATTCTTGTGCGATTCTGTTCCCGATTTAATGCCAGAAAATAATTAATTATTTATTTATTATTTATTGCAGCTACATGAGCAATCACATAGCCTCAAAGCTAACGCGGCGGCCACAGAAGTGTTGATTTGACGGTCGACCGCTTCCGTAGTGTCTCCTGAACCCTGCGGTGCGCTTTAATTATTTCGGCCCGGCTTCTGCACGCCCTGCGTAAGCTGCCCGCTTGACATATTTGCATGGCGTTTATTTTTCAGAAATAGCAGCAACGTACTGTATCGTATCTTGAATTTAAGCGGTCCGGTTTCCCCGCAACCGCTGTCGTAGAGTAGTGGGGTTTAATTCTTTGCCTTCTCACGTCACCTCCCTCCTCTCTTATATTACGACTGCCTGTTCTCCCTCTCTTTCTCCTCTCTACAGTTCTATCTGCGTCCCCTCTGGCCTCGCACGTTAGTAGAAAGGGCAGCACTGCACTTTCTGAAATGCTCCTGAGGGAAGTCACAGAGAGAGAGGAAAGGGAAAAGGCAGGGAGGTTAACCAGAGAAAAAGATCCGGTTGGCTACCCTACACTGGGGAGAGAGGGGAGGGGGAGGTAAAGTGGTAACAAAGTAGAGATAAGGAAAGGAAGGAGCGTAGACAGACAATCACAATCGGTCACTGGCACCGAATACTATCATCGCACAGCACAGTGACACTTGAGGGAAGTCACAGATTACTACAGCGGTCAAGCGGCTATGTGGCGACGGCCAGGGAGCTCCAGAGGGCACTGTGCACATTCGACGTGGCCGCGCAAACCACCGCCCCGTTCCAAAAGGGACGCTCATAACATCCATCCATCCATCCATCCATCCATCCATCCATCCGTGGTGGGGTGAAAACGAGTTTCCCCCGTCGCCTTTTCCCTCTTACTCTCGCTGTCATCTATACACATCTCTGAATCACCCCCGACGCGGTGTACGCGACAGCAGCCCACAGCAGCAGCAGCTGTGGGGAAGTCGAAGGAGGAGGCAAAGAAAGCTTCCCTTAAAAAAAAAAACGCGAGGAATGCTGGGTACTTTCGGAAGTGTATGTCCACTAGCGCCCTCTGCCGGTTACTCTGGCGGGACCGCCTGTGTTTCAATCGCACATCTCCTTCTGTTACCCTCCGCCGTAGCGGAGGGCTCCAGCGCAAAGTTTGTCGGTCACTCCGAATCTGCCTTGGGAATTCACTATAAACTACACATTCCCACTTCTGACATAGTACCCAAAGACATATTTATTTTGCCCGTGAATATTGGCCTTTCAATTTCCCAGAAAGGTTAGGGAAGTTTATGAGGCGAGAAGGAAAAGTTTCGAAGTAGTTCCGATATTTAGATAAAATGTCACAGGCAATTTCACTATTCTTTATTTTTGCATATTTATTATACTTCAGTTGGTCTAATAATATTTATGTGAGAGTCAAGTTGTTATACTTCGTACATCATGTCTACGATGGCTATCCAGAAAATGAGCCTGAACGAGGTACTGCGTGACGTTGGGTGGAGGACCATTCATTAATATATATATATATATATATATATATATATATATATATATATATATATATATATATATATATATATATATATATATATATATATATATATGAGTGCAAAAAAGCGTTAGAGGAGTAGCCGGCGCCACACATAGGCACCAACCTCCCCTTAAATACACTGAATAAAAAAAAGTACAAGCGCCCAATGGAACAGTTCCCATAAAAAGTATACGTGGCCGAGGTTCTTCGAATAAACTTAATTTAAACACAGCTAGGCCCGCAACCAGTAAAGCTATGGAAAAAGCTGTTTATTCTAAACTAGCACATGCTGAAAATCCGAATACCACGCTACGTGCGTTTAGGATGCGGAAATATCAACCTTTCATTACATCCCGGGGTCCTTAAGCTTTTCACGCTGACAATACGTTCACAAGGTGGTTGACTGCTTTTTGGTTGACATGGGATGACAAGAGCCCGGCTCTAGATGGTGAAATATTCGACCGTAGAATGGTACAACTTATGCAAGGTCAGGTGATTTCCCGACGCATATGAAGCAATAGAAGCTCAACACGCTTTTTTTTTGTTACACGAATGGCAAGTGAATAGTCAGCGTAGATGAATCTTACCGAAAGATTGGGGACAGACTCGAGTGGACTGCATAGGTTGCACAGCATGACCATGTTTAAAGGGACACCAAAGTGAGAAATGATTTCTTCTGCATCAATAAATTACCGTTCTACAACACCAAAAACACCACTCTTACAACTATAAGACGTTTGGTAAGCCAGAAAAAGCGCAAGAACGAAATACGGGTGGCGACGCCTACTTAAGTTCCCGCAGCTGGGGGCTGTGACGTCTTGGATTTTGATGGCATCTTCTAGAGCCTACTAATTATATATAGCGGTACAGATTGACTACATTGTGTTCTAAAGGAACCAAATATTAAACATGGCAAGTTTCGGGAACCTTTATTCAACCAACGCAGCCCAAATGCGAAAACATACTTTGGAATTCCTGACGTCACGCTGACGTACCGGCGCTGGGGTTTCGGCGCGAAATTCAACTACTGATACTTTAACCTTCATTTTCTCATCTAACAATCAAACAATTTTTTTAAATGACTGCCTGCAGGGGTTCTGAAACAATGCTTCATTAGTCTAAACTGATTTATTGTTTCGCTTTATCGTCCCTTTAAGTATTAGGAAACATTTAAAAAATTCGCCCGCGGCGCAGATAGAATAATTCTTGTGATTGTGCTGCATTATTCGATGTAGCGCATATTCACGTGGAGTGAAGCAGACGGACTTTACTACGCAAAATGGGAAAAGTGATTGTCTCTGCGTTATTGTGCGCCCGATTCGCTGCTGCGTCCGCTGCCGTATTACCAGGAATATTGTAGTGACCGAGTATTCACTGAAATGCAATTGAGTGATACATTGCGCTTGCTTTTGTATGTTCTTTGAGCGTCTAACACAATAGCAAAGCGTTCAAAGAATTTTTCTTATTGCTTTGTAGTAATGCGAGAGCGGCTTGCCAATCGCTAGAAATGACCAATTTTCTGCCAATTCTTTTCGGATGTTATGAAACGCAAAGCACGCAGGATTGCAAACAATTGTGCCACGGTGGAAGATGTCTCTGGGGATAATTTGAATGTTTGCTCTAGCGCCAAATGTGGAATGACGAATGCCGAAGTCGAGGAATTATTATGCCACGAACCGTTTATATACACATGGATGTACTACGAGTATAAATTTGGAGGAGTGCTAGTTGATGTGCGGCTACCGTGAACATGTCTCTCTTAGATATAATCTCGTCGACCGATAATTCTATTTTAGGAGTTGTTAACATCCAAGGAGGGTAACAAACATCCACTTTGCATGATTCAAATCTTGGCAATAATGGTTTAGGTTCTTGAACAACATCATGAATTTTGCTTTTGTTTCGTTCGCTAAGCGCGAGGTTTAATGGATGATTCTCGTGTTGGGTTAAGATGCGATAAATATGTCGGCATGTTTCAACCCTTCGTATGGCTGGAAATGGTGGGTGACGAGCTTCAGCAATTACTAAAGAACTCGAGGTAGCCTGTGGAACACCAAGACACACTCGCAGCCCGCTTGCCAGTAATGTTGAAGACGTTCCACAGAAGTTGGCAATAAACTATGGAGAATAGGTGCCGAATAAGCAATTTTTTGTTTTATGAGTGCGTTATTAACTGGTAATAATAAAAAGACTGATGCCCCCCCTACGTTGTGCCAGCGAGTCGCCGATGCACGTTTATTACAGCATTGGTCTGTTTTTCGATTTATGCAGTCACGACGTTGCCAGCACATACCGTACCCAGTCAAAGCTGGTAGTCAGAGCTCATGTTCAGAAAAAAAGAACCACTTACTGCCTTATTTATTCGCCTGTTTATTGATATTTATTGATCCCGTTCCTGATAGGAGGGATAAGCCAATTGTGATATTGTCAATTAATACGTAATACAATATCAATACAGTATTAACACACACGCACGCACGCACACACACACACACACACACACACACGCGCACACACACCCACACCCACACACACACCCACACACACACCCACACACACACCCACACACACACACACACACCCACCCACACACACACCCACACACCCACCCCACACACACACACACACACACACACACACACACACACACACACACACACACACACACACACACACACACACACACACACACACACACACACACACACACACACACACACACACACACACACACACACACACACACACACACACACACACACAAATGGTCTAGTCTATAGGCTAGAACGCCAATGGCAACAGCCCTTATGATCGAACAGCTTGGGGAATTCGGCCTCCGATCTATATTATCTATATTTGTTGAAGACTGAAAACAGAAACGCAAGGCGGCAAACACGGTGTTGTGTACATCCAACGCGGCTTGGTGTCGCCGTTCTGCTACGTTCTTCTATTCAGTGTGATTAAGCGAGGTGTCTGTTGGACCTATTGGACGGGCCCGTCAAGTACGCTTGGCGAATGGGCTATTCGCACGTGCTGCTACACCGGCTTTGACGGTGTATGCGCGTGCAAAACATTGGTGCGCTTTGCTACGGACCAGCGCTTGATCATATCGTAATGATACTTGCCGCTTGGGAATCTTCTATGTTTGTTCAGTAGAAAATGGTGGGCTTTCTTATACTGCACGATGCCTGGGCTGGCATGCAAATAAGTCTGGTGGCCAACAGTCTCAGCATTCATCGAGATATTTGGGCTACTACGAAGAGCCGACCTCATCTGTGAGTCACGAAGGGCGGCGCTATAGACTTTTTCTTCTGGAGATACATGGCGTGATTAGTTCTCGCGCAAGGGACACGAACGGCATGCTTCAAAATTATTATATACATATGGATGCACGACCATGCTTCTTACGAAGGTTTATGTTTCTTGATTATAATCAAGTGTGCAGCAGAACGGAAGTGATATTCTGTTTTCACCGTTTTAGTGAGGGTGCCAAACTGCAGTAAACCAGTTTTTAAAATTTTGCTTCGCTACCTCTCTACAGGCGCTAAACCATGCTGCTTCAGTTTGCTATAACGCAAACAGTGGTTTTAAAATACTTCGTTTGAGTCCCCTCGTTTCCTTTCAAATGCAAGCATGGTGCTGAAGAACAAGAGCAGCATCTTTATCCTCGGCCCCTTTGCCATGGTTGTCTTTGTACTTAAAATAACATAGGGCAGTTTCGCACGAATGACGAATGATTGGAACAGACAGCAAGGTGATGATGTAAATGCGCCTAAAAGACGTGGACGATAGGTGAAGCCAAGACGCGACACGCATTGCGCTGTGTGTGTCTCCGTCTTTACCTACAGTCCATGTCTTTTAAGCGCATTTACATCATCGTCACGTTAAACCAACTCGCCCAGCTAGGTGTACTGTCAGCAAGGTTTAGCGTCGCGCTGTCCCTCCTTAGACGGTGTTTTAACCATACACGTGGGTGACAAATTTACGTAACGCATTACGCGAGGTAACTTCGACTCCAGACTCTAGAGATAAGGCGTCTCACAACGCTGCCTTGTAAGGAGTTGTGGAGATTATGGGGTTTTACGTGCCAAAACCACGACCTCATTATATTTATGCGTAGTGGGGAAATCCGGAAATTTGGACCCCCTGAGGTTCTTTAACGTTCACCTAAATCTCAGTACACGGGCATTTTCGCATTTCTCCCCCATCGAAATGCGGCCCGTGGCCGGGATTCGATCCCGTGACCTCGTGCTTAGCAGCCCAACAGCATAGCCAAGTATTCGGCAGGTAGTTCGCTATCCTGCATCGTTTGTATTTCTTTAAAATGTTAGGAGAGAGACAGAAATCATTGTATGGGTGAGAAATTGCGCGTGCGTGACACGGGCGTGCGTTAAACGTTAGCACCGAGGTGAATGTGACGGCAATGACATGACGGCATATTTGTTTTAGTCCGGCGAAGACAAGTTACAGCCTGTTCATATAAAACCTATGGCGATCTTGAAGGCGGTACGCTGTCCCATAGCGTGTCAATGTGCTGGTTGCCGTGAGAAAAGGACTGGGGAAATGTGCGTGGCCCTCGATTTTATAAGCAACTTCCTGCTTTGGGACGTGGGACACGCGAAGTACAGTGGGTAAGTTTCGCTGCCGCTGTCAATTTAACTAGTCCGAAAGTGCTACTTGGCGCTGATGCAAGACCGGCGTGCACGCGCCTGGGACCTAAGGAGTAGGACGTCGGGCTTTTGTTCTGGAGATGCCACCGTTCATTTTCCACAAGACACAGAATTTTTAAATTGAACCTTTCTTTGTACAGCCCCGGCAGATGCCACACAAACTGTCACGGGACATGGCGCGCGCCATCACTCATCGTGATTTCATGAATGATATATATGGCAGCTTCTTGTCAGTAAATTATACTAGTGGCATGAATTGCCTGCTTAGTAGATTAGGCAGATAAATAATCATGTGCTCTAATAAGGCTATAAATAGAGTCGTCAGTCTAGTCACAGGATTCTTCACAAAATGTGGCTTTTGCTGAATGAAACACATTTGCTACGCGCAAAGGCATACATAAAGTTCCATTAGCATAAGAAGCACTTTAGTGCGGTTGTCGGAAGTACACGCGTTCAGGGGGCGGATAATGTCGATTTCGAATTGGCTGTTGCATCTACTTTATAAAGTTGCGAGAAGTGGCAAAAAAAATGTGGTCTCCAATCCACGCTGTGAAGGTGGTTGGACAGCGAAGCTCTCGACAACTAGAACGATTACCTATTGTGACGTAGCTTGAAATGATTCACATGATGACATTCACAAGCACTTTACCTTATTATTAGCCTAAGACCTTTCAACGGCCTTAGAGTTCGCTTGCGCCGCTACTTCGTGCACCTACAGAGAGTGGATCGGTTACAAGAAAAATGCACTTAACCACCCTTTCCCTGTGCCTCGTATGCACGCTGCTACTCAAGAGTCCTCAGTGTTCGTGGCCTTCCCATAGCACTGTCACAACAGAAACCTATTGCTACGCAGGCTGTTCTTTTACATAAGGAAATGTTTATAGTTACGTCACTCCCTGATTCGAATGCTACAGATGCCGCTTCCAGGCAACTTCAGCTTATGCAACCGTAATCGTTACCGGGAAACGCTTGCGGTGAACGCTATGCGCGAAGGCGAGCTTTCTGGTTCTTTTTTTCTTTCCCTGCCGCGGATGCTCTGGATGCGCGTAGGCGAGCGCCATCTGCTAGTGCCGGAAGGAACCGAGCGGCGCGCGCCCTCGTATTTTTTGTCCACGAAGACGACATACCCATCTGGAGGTAGAGCTATGCACCTTCGCGGTAAAAAAAAAAAACGATTATATATTACGATGGAGCGTCCTGGGGAACTCCATGGTGCATTGGAAAGCCAGTGTTAGCAACGGGGCCTCGTTGGCGTGTTTATTTTACTTCAACCATGCAGTGGAGCTTACGGTGTAAAAACAAAACGCATAAAATAATTGCAGAAGGTCAATGCGTGGACTTGATATCGCATCAACTTTCGTGGGTGATTTACCATATTAGAAATGTTTCAATTTTCAGAGGGCATTGGCAGGAGAACACGTGCTCGCAGTTACTAGAGCCTTGAAGTTTACTTCTTTTGCCACAGATTGCACTTCAATTAGAGGTTTTTCTGCATTGTTCCCAATTCGAAAAAAAAATGTAAATCGTTTTTGTTCGTTTACTAATACTGAGGAATAGGGAGGTATGGTAAATCAGAGTCAGCTATTACAGACAGAAAACTTGAAATTTGAGCTACCGCTTTCTCAGTATAACAAACACTCGCGTTCCCCAGTCACAGCTGGGTACTAAGTATATAGAAAAAATAAAAGCCTAAATATCAACAGTTACGATGGGGATGTGGTGTTTTCTGGTGCAAGGGCCAGGTATGGAAAAAGAGCCCACAACAAGTGGTCATGAATTGTAAATGGTGCAATCAATATTGAAAGTTTCATACAACATGGCCGTACAGACGTGTAAAGTCAGAAATATCAACAAGACAAAAAAGCCTAACTAGAGGAAGCGTCCTATATGCACTCACGTTATTGAAGGTTGATGCCATATATGTGAAATAAACCTGTATCATACGAGCAAATACCAATGTCCCACTGTTCTAGGAGCCCTAAAAGCAAATAAAATATAACCAGAGCTCGCAAAAGTCTGGAAATCAAAGCACTTAGCTGATATGCACCGCACTGAAACTTGAAACGCCAATAGTGCCCGTCACGTTTTCAATATCCAACTTTTCAATATCCAATCCAATAAGAGATATGGCCGGTTCGTCCACATCTCCAAGTGGGTTCGACTCCCATCAAAGGCCGTGGGTTAGAGTGCCTTAAATAGCTTTATCTTAATAATTTGTGCCTTAATTAACTTTGTCATAATTAACATCACAGGTCATGCTGACGTTTCTTCGGCTTTCTTACAAAGATACTGATGGCCTAATTCGCCCTAATTAACACCAAAGATCGTGGGTCTTAAATAAATTCGCCTTAAGTAACACAACAAGTAGTAAGTTAGACTCACACCAAAGTTCGAAGGTTCGACTCCCTATGAATTTTGGTGCCATGAATTTCGGTGCCACAACGCCGGATGGCGTAACGCCGTACATCGGGTTTTTCGTCCATGAGCCGTCTAAAGCAATTCTGGCACTGGGCGTAATATTAGATCAGGCCTCCGGCCAATGGCAAACAGCACTTACGAAACAAAAGCTTCCTGAATTCCGCCCCTGATCACTAGAGTGCCCACTGCTGTTGGTGTTCCTTCTACTTAAATTAAATTATGGGGTTTTACGTGCCCAAACCACTTTCTGATTATGAGGCGTGCCGTAGTGGGGTACTCCGGAAATTTCGACCACCTGGAGTTCTTTAACGTGCATCTAAATCTAAGTACGCGGGTGTTTTCGCGTTTCGCCCCCATCGGAATGCGGCCGCCGTGGCCCGGATACGATCCCGCGACCTCGTGCTTAGCAGCCCAACACCATAGCCACTAAGCAACCACGGCGGGTCCTTTTACTTTCGTATTCTGGAGATCTTTGAAGCACCATAGGAGTTGTTGTTAACCCTAATAAAGCCTGACTAGAGGAAGCGTTCCTTATGCGCAATCACATTATTGCAGCTTCGTGCATTATCACCATCATATGGGCACACACCACTGCCACATTGTTCTAGGAGTTCTAAAGCAAACAGGATCAGAGCTCGCAACAATCTATAAATCAATACACTTGGCGAATAAGCATCACACTGGAACACATAAATGCCGT
Organism: Dermacentor variabilis; assembly: GCF_050947875.1. Classification (NCBI taxonomy): domain Eukaryota; kingdom Metazoa; phylum Arthropoda; class Arachnida; order Ixodida; family Ixodidae; genus Dermacentor; species Dermacentor variabilis. The sequence continues at coordinate 117,773,865 of NC_134573.1, forward strand.
GTCTGTTCTTTTTCTGTGTCTGCATTGCATCGCTGAGCTTACGAATTATGAGGCGCCAGCTATCTCAAACCAGGATTATGTTTGACCGGCGCAGCAGGAGCTTTTGTCTGGTTCGTGAAAGCTGTGCTCTCACAACCAGTTTAGAGACGCCCAATACTGAAGCGCCCCCATCTCCACAAATATTGCGAAGCGTTTGCAAAGTGCACTTTGTCACCACCGCCTGTGCATTAACGACATTATATGCTTACATCAATTAAGATGTAAAGCTGCACATCCCATAACTTTCATCGCATAAACGCATCGCAATGTGACATACCAGGCATGAAAAGCGGATGAGGCGGCTCATAAGGGTGACAGCCACAATAATTTGCTGAAACTCTTTTTCCCGAAAGCTGATGCATCGGAATTGACAAAGAGGCATGTTCTTAAGGAGCGGATGAAACTTCGGTATTCCATACTCGGGCGCTAAGTACTTCTGCACCATACTGACCCCTTAGTTCAATCAAGACTCTCAAGGTGACTATTACGACGCTCGGCTACTATTTAGCGTGGCGTGTGCAAACAGCCTCCGCTATGCCCTTGGCCAAACTAGAAGTCCCTGCCATGACAGCTGGCTTTGTGGCATTGATCAAACATACTCTACTAAACTGTAGGGCGTGCCGTGTTGAAAGAGCCATATAAGAGACAAAAAATCTCTACCCTTTTCCCCACACTTGCAGAGCAGCATGTGGGTGAACAATTCTACACCGACAAACCTCTCCGCTTTCAAATAAATAACTCTCTCTCTCTTTCTAGGCTTAATTTTTCTTACGAACAAATACGTATAGCGTAAGAGAAAAAGGTAGCCAATTACTGCACTGGGCATAATGTTAGCTCAGGTCTCCGGCCAATGGCAACCAGCATTTACGAAAAAAAAGTTTTTAATGGTTTGGTTTTTAATTGGTTTTTAATTGGTTTTTAATGAGATGATTAGAAGGATTAGAAGATGTTAATATACAGAAGGAGGTCCCGAAGTCAAATACTGCAACGGGATCTCCTTTACAAAGTAAACGTAGTAAAACAAAAATTACAGCAGTTTCAAGAAATCGTTAACATGGAAGAATTACAGGTTTTAGTATGAATAGCATGATTGAAGAAATACATGTGCATAAATGTCATGAAAAGAAAGCACTGTAACATAATCTCGTTGACAACTAATAAAGTAACAGCGTAGGTGATGTGACGAACACAGTATAATTTGCTAACTCGAATGTATGTGCAAGGCAGAAACAGAAGCCTAATGGTATGGCAATGAAAAATGAAATGAAGGCACCCTGAAAAAATGAGTATGAACTAGGCATCAGTATTCGACAGTATGTAATCTTTTAGTTGTTTCTTAAATTCGTGAATTTTAAGTGTTTTTATATGTAATGGTAGTATGTTACGCCCTGATCACTAGAGTGCCCACTACTGCTGGTGTTCCTTTTACTTTGGTATTCCGAAGATCTGTAAAACACCATAGGAGTTGTTGAAATTTGATTGCAGTAAGCATAAATGAAGAAAGAGTTTTGCACAGTACTGCAACAGTCGAATTCGAAAGTTTGCAACAGCACAAATAGCAGAAGTGACAAGGCGAAGCGAAAAGTAAGGCCCGGGTTCAGAAAACGCCATTACACTAGAAATGTTCTTAATAGAAAACTCTAGCCAATCCTGATACTGGACATATTATTAGCGACACCGATCCTCCGTCGATGCCGAAGAAACTTCCGAACGAAAAGCTTTGTGAATTATGCCCTGCATTTTCCGTCATTTATCTTCGCCGCCAGAACCTCCATGTATGGCTCGAAGGTCGTTAGAATATGGCCCTAGACTATGGCTGTTGTATATACGGCAAACACACGACCAAACAACATTTTTCAAGTTTCCCAACAAGATTACATGTAATGGGCCTCAATGTGACCGAGTTTTGTATGCATTGGTAAACACTAGATTCGTGCCCGGAGTATGCACTATTTGCTTTCGCAGGAACGTATTTGCGCACACCTAAACACCGGGTGTTTTAGGTGTGCGGAAACGTGAGCGATAGAGGTCAATTTGGAAAGAAGGCTATTTACCACCCGACTCGGAAAATATGAATATTCGGAGTGTCGTTGGCGTGAGCGTGGAATCGCAAGGCCACCACAGTTGCGAAGGCGAAGGTTTAGGCACAAGGAATCACTCCTGCGGTGCCAGAACTGCTGGCGACGGCTACGAGAATGCATTGTCATCTGCGCGTGGGATTCTTGCCGGTACGTGTGCATAAATAAATCGTGATTCGCTTGGTGCGGCCAAAATTTTACTTTAGAAATTAATGTAACTACGAGTGAGTACAGTCGGAACGAAGCAAGAATGGTGAATCAGCGTTATACAGCTGGATAACAGTCGTTTTGTAAAAACGGTTGAGAACAGGAGTGATTACGGATAGCAGTGCTAACCATAACTGTTGATATGCTAAGGTGACAAACTTTTTCAAAGATTAAGACTCGGAAAGGGAGCCCAAAAGACAAAAAAAAAAAAAGCTGCTGTGTCGCTTGTGTATCGGAAAAAATTCTTTTTTCTTAAACGATAGCACTGCAGCTGGTGTATTGGTAGCTTTTTGAAGGTCGCATCATCGTATTTTTCGTGTGTATACAGGAGATACGGTTACTGCACATTAAGAGGTGGCTATGTTTAAAAATATAGCCTAAATGTTTGCTTATGACAGGGTTTTCAGGAAATGGTAGCGACAAATACTGAAGAATGAAGTAATCAAGCTGGGTTACGAGTAAAGATCTGCCGTAAAGATATTTCTTGCAATAAGAAACGCTATGGCGAAATATTCCAGCTACATATATTTGGATGAGATAGTGTGAGGATACGCTTAGAGATCTTTTCTCACATGGGACACACGGTCATATCCGTGGGGCCTGTGGTACTAATATCCTACAGAGCACAGAAGGTAGGTTTTCAGACAGCTTGACAAATTGTGAAAGGTTTTGTCACTTAGTTGATTGAAATTACGTGGCGAGTAGGCATGGAGAGAAGCAAGTCAAACATTTCGGCATTGAAGAAATGAGAGTCACTTTCGAACAAAGCATAATGATGCATCGTAGTGGCACGATTATGCGGCATCTTGCATGCGTACTACCGGTGCAGTAAAGAAAAACGCTTTCGGGCTCAATATAGCGACCGACTGAAAGCATTGAGTTCATTCAGTGTATATCTTATAGCGGCTGAAATTTCATGTTTTATTCCAGACACCCCTGGTCGCTGAGGTCAAGGTAATAAACAAGACTGTCCATGTGACAGGAATTACGGACACGTTTTGCTCTGCTCTCCAACAAGTGCTCAACTGCACGTGAGTGACTTGCGGTTCGGGCTTGCCGGGTTTACTTTCTTCTATATGAGCGTATGGTTGGGCTTACTATATCTGAATAATCACTATGAAATTACAAGAATAACCAGACGAGAGAGTTGACTAAAAGAACATATCGAAAATAAGCTTCCGCCGTGACACACGTGCATGACTTTTGCAGCAGCTAATAAACTTCGCCAGGAGAGATCACGCACAAGGGACCCTCTTGGCCCTTCGAAATATCGGGAGGAATGGCAACGAAAAAAAAAAAGAAATCTTGAGAACGCACCGTGCAAGAAAGCTATGCGAAATCGGCTGATGGAAAATACGCTATTCGGTTTCGTTCTTGTCAGACTAGTGTTGTAGAACAGAATATAATGTTATCTAGATAAGTTTAAATGTATTATCCGGCAGATAGTTCAGCATGCGTCTCCACGAGCACGCAATCGTAAACACGCCTTCCCACTTGCCGCTCATTGTCGTGCGTGTGGGCACCGAGCCAAGTTCGAATCTCGCCTGTCGGTTTCGTCAAGCTACGCAGCTCACAAGGGAAATTGTCGGAGCCTCCGTATAGTTCGTTGGAGGAGTTAATAAAGAAACGAAACTTGGAAATTGTCCCGTCAGTGTTATTTGCGAACATTTGAAACACTATTCCTGCTACGCCGCATATACTCGTTCTGGTTTGGATGCTGCCTGGCGTTTTTGTAAAATACCTACAAAATTGCACGAGATAACTAAGAAAACGAGAATTAACGCGTCAAAAAGAAATGAAGCTCTCGTAGGTAGAAGTGCACAATACAAAGCCTTTTCCGTTTATACGGCAAAATAGTTTCTACGCACCCATCCGCTATCTCTTCATAGATAAAATGAACACCGAAATTTTCCAATGTGCCTTGTAGTACAGCACAGGCCCACAGTGGTTTTCATAATTTTAACTCGCAGACTGTAGGTTAGAAAAGAACTCGGCAGCTCCGCCCGAAAGGCGAAGCATAAAGAGCGACAGCAAGGTTCAGCGTCGCAGCTGAATTCCTTGGACTGTGCTGCAACAATACGCTGATTCGACATGTTGGAATGACAGAGCAAGCGAGGCAACTAGTGCTGTGGAGAACGAACCGTAGCCTGGTTACTACCAGACGTCTCAGAATGTCGGAGTGGTGAGGACCATCGCCGGTGACATTGCGGGCGTCGTACCTCAGTGATGCTCCATAAGAGACCGACGGAAAACAGCCAGCGTTAGTGAGCGCCCAATAAAATATTAGACATCATTAACTTGAAGTTTACTACCCGTTTCGCTCAAAGTGGTGCAAGCCCAAAGCATGAACCACCACCATTATTAGAAGAATCAGTATCATCCCCTGTTGCGATGAACTTTGCTATCGCGTAAAACGCTGCGCTCTTCTGGAGATATTGCGACTGTTTTCTGCGGAGCTATTAGCGTCTAGTTGGGCGGGATTTTTCGCCGCGTAGTACTCAAGAAAAGAAAAAAAAATTCCTCCAGCGATTGAAGAGAGAAGCACATACATGCTTGCGTTCCAATAAAGAAGCACAAAGATCCAAACAACATGATTGATTATAACGTACTCCTTCTAACAGTATGAAGTAGGTAGCACTCCCCGGATACGTTTCACAGTAAAGATTACGGATGCGCGAGCTGCCACCGCGACGGCAGCTTGCGACGTGGGGAGCAACGTCACTCTCCTTTCATATAAAAAATAACCAGACTAGCAACTGATTCCATTGTTTCTGCAGCGCTGCTACGGATACGCAACGCAAACCTAGGACTCCCTAGGAACAGGGTGAATATCAGGAGCGGGAAACGGCAATGAAATGGCAATACGACCAGCCACGGCTTCCTGGTGCTGGTCGTATTGCGTGGAATTCCAGCACAGGGAAAGTCCGTACGGCCAAATTCTCTGGTGGCTCAATAATGTGCGGCAGGAGAAATTGAGCAATGAAGCATTTCGTACTCCCCTCAGCAGTCGTATTCGTGATTTTGGGCAGTCTCGCTGGACACGCACTTTCGCAGAGCCTATAGGCCGGGATGGCGGGTGAATTTTTTCCAGTATCTCTTGCGATTAGCCAACACTCGCTCGGCGGGCTTCTCAAGTATACTAATAACTGTCTTATACTTCAGCTTACAGCAGGTCGTCGGTACCTTTTCATAGATAACTTCGAAGCTGTCACTGATGTCACTTATTTCCTACGTGAGCTCCATTTCATTATTCGGACATGACAGCTTCCAAGATCATTCGAACTTGTAGCGGCTTCCTCTGGCAGGTTAAGGAGACTTCCAAAATTCGCCACTGATCTCTACTTTATTACAGATCAGTGGCGCAAAGCGACGAGCAGAATAGAGATGCGTATTTAGCGGCCTGTCCACGAGCACGACACGGATCGCAGATAGATTCCGGAAAACAAACGAACTAGACGTTTTGTACTGGTGTGGGGTTCCTACTGTGGCGACATGAGCATCGTTTGCTGCCAGACGTGTCATTCTCGCGCGCAAGCCGCGCACCATGCATCTTCTTTCTTTTCTCTTCACTTATAGTGGCTAATTGTGGACGCCTCTTGAACCTCCAAGAGGAGAGTGGTTCCTTGGTTCTCGCTCGGCACCTTCTGGTACTCTGTGTAAATAAATTTATAGAGTTTCAACATACTTCTAATATTCAGAGCATCGGGATTCTAGAACTGTGATTTGTGGATGTGCTATATTGAAAGAAGTGCAAAGAGAGATTCTAAGTTCTTCATAGCCGCTTCTGAACTTTCGTCCTTCTACGTTTCTTGTTTGCAATTGCTGACTGCTGAGTAACGTATGACTCTATCCTTCAAAATTTCCTCGTTTTAAATTCTCATTCGTTAGATCAAGAAATCTCGGTGCAAAGTACAGTACCGCTAGGTGGGTAATGCACAGTACAAAGGTAGACTTCCTACCTTTGCCCAAATTTTATTTAGTTCTTTACACACTTTGCATGCTAATATATCTCTACATACTACCGAAAGACGGCGTTCCACTATCTGTGTCTAGTTCGCATCCCTATGGTTTGGCTCTCTACAACAATAATTTGCGCGCCCGGTAATTCACACTTTCCAAGGACACCTATACTGGAAGAGCTACAGATAAGAGTGACATTTAGATAGGAAACTTACCAGCTCGACAATTTCGACAATTCACCAATTTTGTCTTCACGCAGGGAGGGTTACTAAATTGAAGAAATATCTTAGGAATGACTGGGAGAAAACACTACGTAAAGTTACTCGACTTGTGCCCTTCGATTTACTGTATATTGCCGAGTTCACACTTATCAGACGGACTGCAATGTGTGCTTTTGTCCCGTAAGTGAGCTTAAAAGGAGCTGGTACATAGCTCGTTTTTCTGTGCGCGTTAACTGCCTTTGTTTATCCGGCCTCTTACAATTGCCTGGATGCGCTTGCTTTTCGTAGGTACAGTTACCACCTGCCCTCCCAGCTTACGTATGGAACTCCTTATCAGAACGGCACCTGGGCTCCTGGCCTGATGGCTGACGTCATAAACAACGTGAGTAAAGCATTCTGGATGGAACATCTAACACGTCATTCCTGGTCTATTAAGCGTGGAGTAAAGCCAATCTTGGCGCTTTGAAATTGCCACTGTGTGCATGCTGAGAGCGAAGACACGTGGCACTCTCGCCTTCAGCACGAGTTATGAATGATCATCGATGGCTGTTCTTCAATCAGAACCGTTTCCCACTGACCGGTCGCCCTTCATAAAAACATCTACGAATTGCGTCCAAAATTCGCTCAATGTGCGGAATGAGCTGAGAGCGCTACAGAGTTGCCATGTCGAGAAAAATTGCAGTTTCGCACGAAAGGTGAAGCATCGATTGCGATAGAAAATTAGTAGACAGCTACATGAAGTAAGGATAGCAGCTTTATCGGCTGTATAAAATTGAAAACATTCGCTTAGTTACTAAACGAACAAGCATGGCGTCAGTGTGCACAGGTAAACATGAACACATCGCTCTCGATGACCGAGGACACTCGCTGCGAAAACGTTGACGGGAGGAAGCGCGGCAGCAGCAGCGAGTGAAGTGACCTTCGTGCTGTCTATCTCAACGCAAACGGAGGGGGGAACACAGCCTGCGCAAATGTATGAGCCGTCTGCACATCGCTTTTAAGATGAGGCGCGAGGCGTGCGCGACCGCGGAAAGTCCGCAGTTGCTGCCGGAATTGAACGCTTCCCCCCCCTTCCCCCGCTTCCTTTCACGCTGCCTTGCCGCTTTCCTACCTGAGCCGCAATCATCGTGGGCCGCAATCATCGGTTCCCCTTGCGCGTGAACGCGAAATTCGCAGTCGATGCCGGCGAACAACGCTGCCCTACCCCTTCCTCCCTTCCATACCCCGTGGCCTTTCGCGGGCAGCGTGTTTCGTTGCAGCTTTCCTTCCTTGCGCGCGGCAGATTAAGCCGCAATCGTCGGCTCCTCTGGCGCACTTTCACTCGCACGTAAAGCATGCGGCGCGCGGCGAAAGCATTATCGCCTTTGGACTTTATACCGAACACTACGGCGACGGCGACGCCATCGCCGACGGCAGAATTGCGCCTGGAGCGTCCATATGATCTCTATGGCAATGTAAATAGGCTGAATCGTACGGATGATGCGGGGGGGGGGGGAATAGAACCAATGAAACAGCATTTTTGAAAAAAAATATTGCGTGAGAAGCGCTTAGAAGTGTCATGCAGTAGTTATATCAAATATTTCGCAGTGTCCTGGATGAACTCTACGTCACATCATGTTCACAATCTGCGGAATAGGAAGACATGTACGGAGTAATGTTTCGCAGAAGTTTAACATTTGTGGCTCAATTATACGCTTTGGAAATAATTAGTGACCTCTAGCTTTTTCGTTTCGTAGCTTTGCAGTTTATTTATCAGGCATGTTTGTTTAATAAGCATCTCTGTCTCCCTTCTTGTAATTGATTGACAGAGTGAGCTGTGTATTAATAGCAGAAATTTTAACTTCTGGATACCATCTCAATTTCATTACAGACTGTTGACTCATCGTTTCTTCGTTAGGCTCCCTACTTTCAGCATATTCATTTTTTTCTCACCCTAAAGCGAAACTTTAAGCGAGCCATGTAGTTCATCAGCCGTCTGCTAAAGTGCGGACGATTGCTGAAGCTCGAATCCTCTTTGTGCGAGGAACCTCGATGCTGACGATGAGCGGTGGATTCCGTTCCAGGTGGTTAATCTCACCATGCCCACCGTCGCCAGGACAGCCGAACGGGACGAATTAGTGGACTCTACGTCGCCCATCTACGTGAGGCCAGTCAACATTTTCGCTGGCAGAAACCAAACTCGAGAAAACAACATGGCCGGTTACTTGCTGACTTTCGACCCTCAAGTAAGTAGTTGCTTATTTGGTAACGAAGAGAGAGAGAAAGAGTAAAATTTTATTGAATGAAAAGGTAATGGGTGATGGGGAGCGGCCGGGTGATGGGAGTGGCCGAAAACTACTCGCCGGGCCTGGTCGAGGTTACCCCTCTGGTTATGCTTGTCCGCGCCGGTGAGGATGGCGTCCCACTGCTCGCCATTTGTGATTTTGGATCCCAACAGGGGGGAATATAATTTTGAGAGCCTACTCGCGCATTCTCACGTCACATGGGCGATAGTTCGCTTCCCCGCGTACCTTTGACAGCGGCCGGGATAGACCGTAGGCCAGGTAGCATGCCACAGCTTGAGGTACGGGTAGGTATTTGTCTGAATTGGTCGCGGGCATCCGCACTGTTTAGACTCGGGTGGGGCCCCGCTTATGTTCTGCGTACGAGACGCTTATGCTCAATGACGTCGCTTGGAGACGTCAAGGACAGTGGCGTAGCCATAAATTTCGTTCGGAGCGGGGGAGGGGGGGGGGGTGTCTCACGTTGGAGCTCGGCCTCTGCACTGAATTTGACGAGGGATCATATACACGAATAATAACTGCATTGCCATTGCCAAAGATGCTGCAAACGAATTGTTGGACGCTACGCACTGTCAAGGCAAGTAAAATATGTATCTTTTCATAAAGGAATATATTTTTGTGCCCCAGCAATTGTGCCAGAAGTAATTGGTATCAATGCGTCCACGTTTTTTGTCTATTTAATAAGAAATAGAATGTCACACGAACTTTAGAACTATGTCAGTGGGAAACCAGCAAAGCAGTGCATGCAGCCGATATGATAAATGTAAAGGCCGTCAACTGAACAAGTTGAGGACAAATATTTTAATGAAAATTTGTCATTCAAGAACCTTGTTTACATTTTTGTACATATGCAACGGCCAGGGAAAAATCTCAGTGACGCTTTCTTTCGTTTCAATGTAATGAGCAGGAGCAGCTGTCACTGGTCGTGTACTGTAATTGAAACGAAATTGTAGTCGCAACACAGATCACATAAAAAGCATGAGTTCTGCAAAATATACATTAGAAATGCAAAGTACAATGGAATACGCAAACGCGAAGATAAACCTTGATAAAAGGCAGAAAAGTGTATCTGGACGCAAAATTCACTGCATGCATCCACAAAACGTCACAATAAGATATTTAAGATACTGTGACGCAGCAGTTATCACGACGCTTATTACGCGTCGGAGATGCGGCGAACCGACCACGCCCGAAGCACAGATCACACTCAAGAGAAAGCCCCACAAGCGGTGATGAAGAAGAATTCCAAGTGAGCCCCACGTGATGATGATCATGTACAGATGACAAAGAGTAGCTTAATAAATGCCCACAATACGTATAAGTATCCAATAAATCTACGCATCTCAGCAAGAGTCACTGTATACAGGGTGTTTAAGCTAACTTTAGCCAGAGTTTAAGAATATGCCGATGCACTCTAAGACTGCGCGACCAAGTGCATGTTGCTCCCTTTTGTATGTAGTGTGTCACGCTCACCCACCCCCCCTCCGCCTTCGCTTTCACTAGCAGATGCAGCATACGGCGCGCAGTCACGATGATATCGCCCTTGGACTTCATACGGAACATGACGGCGACGGCGAGGACAGGAATGCGCCTTGAGGGTCCATGTAATTGCTGTCGCAATAATATAATAAGAGTATCCGGAAACTGAAGACTCCCGTGGCCCATTGCTTTTCGCAAAAGAAGTAACAAAGGCGAACTTTCTCCATGCGACAATTCGCTGTGCCGCAAGAATTTCTTTTCTTTGTGGGCCGGGGGCACCAAAATGAAGAAACGCAAAGGAAAGCATGTTGGCCACAATCAAATGCCTACTTGGGGCACCTAATGTAGCTACCGAAGGAACATCGAAGAAAACGTGAGACGCTTGGTCCACAGAGAACCATATGCCTGCTGCTCGTTATCCTACACTGGCGAGATAAAATACTTCCCGGAGACATTGTGATAACATCGAAATGGTGGTGATGCCCTCAAGCGAACGCGTTGCAATCTGTCGAGTCCCCACAGTGGTGGCGGCGAGCGGCCATTGCTTCTTTTTGTCGTCTGCTAGCCAGAAAGCGTCCCAAACTCTCTGAGGCCAAAATCCACTCGGCCAGAGAAAAACAAACGCGCACCTCAGTGCGCCGGGCGATTGTCAAGGCAACACGTGAAAAACGCATGACCCCTGGCTGGCTCTTGCAGCCCGCGGCTAGCGAAACGCGAAAATTGAAGAAGCTCAATGTGTCCTCGCGAATAAAAGTCAAAGTAAAAATAAATAAATAAGAGCGCAGTTACCTTTGCTGGCTTTAGTGTCTTGACATGCATGCTTTGGCGCAGGTGAAACAAAATGTTGATATTCTTTTCTATTACATGATGGCACAAATGAACCATAACAACGCTTCGTCTCATCGGACCTCGCAGCGTGCTTTGTCAACTTGTCTGATAGTGTGTTGATTTGGCTTGTTGGCTTGTTGTATGGTCCGATGGACGACTTTTAGAAAAATCAATGCAGCTTTGGCGTCAAATGTTTATAAGAACATTAAACCCTCACAGATCCGGAATTGAAAATCTAAAGCACGAGATTGGAAAAGTCAATGCACTTTTCGCATCAAAAGTTTATGTGATCTTTATACCCAAAAAGTTTCGGAATTGAAATCCATGCGCTCCGTAGATTCCGCCGCCTCTGCGAGATGCCGCGACGAGCCCGCTCGCCATCAAAGCGCCCTTGAAACTTTGTGCTCTGATGGGGATCTTTGCGTTATGTGACTCCAGGTGCACGGGCGTTGCCACAAAATCCAGCCTGAGTTCACAATCTTCACGCCGAAATCTCTTTTCGAGTGTGAACAATACATTATAGACAAAATCCAGAATGATTTGCGGCGCCGGGGTTTGTTTTGGTCAGCGGTGCATCACAGCACGAAAAAAGTTTTTTTTTTGGGGGGGGGGGGGAGGGTCTGAAGCCCCATAAGCCGCTGTTACGATCGTCCGGCAGGGGTAGTGAACTTCGAACCTCTCCCAGCCCGCTACGATGAGCGGCTTTGTAAAGCCAACAAATGCGCCTCCTTCGGACAGCCCAGTGACGCCAGCAAGGCTAACCACGTTTGGCGGATCGAGTATTGTAAGTTGGTTCGCTGTCGCCTTGACGGTCTAATTTGAGCGAGAGAACTCCTCGAAAAGGGTGTTTTACGTCGCTTTCTCACGGGCCCCAGTAATCGTCACACTCGTTTGACAGACGCAGCGGTTAACTGCGGAGTCAGCCCTGGAATCAAGAGGCGCTAGCTTGAGTCAAGCGTGACAACAAGGACGAGAACACCTTGTCTACGAAGACCCTCTCCACTCGGTGTGTTCAGGGAAACAAAAGTGCGGGAATGAGTGCGTGATCTCTCGCCCTCAAAGGTGGGTCAACTACGACGACTTTCGACGCTCCGATTGGACGAAGGTTGAACGGCGGTTTTCCCTCACCGAGGGAGCTAGGGACGATTAAGCGTACTTTCCCTCTCCCAAACCACAAAGAACAAAGGGTTTTTAAGCAGCCGTTTTCAGCTGCTCGGTGTGCTTCGTTTTCAGCCATGCTAGACAGATGAAATATACTCATTACGACCAGTTTCCTCGACGCTAGGCGAGCTACGTTTATGTACCGTCTGGCTCGAGGGTGCCTGCAGTTGAGTTACAGGCCCTTCCCAGTCGTACTGGCTCGTGAAGTGCGCCCCTTTTGTGGTGGTCGTGAGAACTCGGTTCATATCTTTACGCAGTGTTTGCTTCCTGCACCTCTTGTCCAAAGGATTGCTAGTCTCATTAAGCTCCCAAGCGTTCCATATCAGACGTTTCGATTTTTGTACCCTTTGCCTAATCAGGCGATCAACCAGTTCGTGCTTCTTCTCGCCGAGTGCTCATACTAAGTTTGGTTGGCACTTCGTGATGCAATTTTCGGGGGACGGGCGCGGGGCTTCCCGAAGTGCTTGGGAAAGCACGGAAGGAAGTCTGGTTCCATCTCGCCCGGGAGCGGCATCGCTTGGGCGACAAGAGATTTCTCGAAGTGTGGGCTCGTCCAGCCGTGATTTTTGATGAGCCAGGTGGAAAGCGCTCCATTAAGTTATGATGCGTGCTCCTAAGGTCGCTCGACTCGGCCGTGTGCCAGTCTATATACGGGGTTTTGTTTGGCTCAGTGGAACCCAGAGCCGGAACCGGCCGTGGCGCACCCTCGTTTGGTCGTGCTGCTCCGTGGACGGCTTTCGTGGTCTTCATGGTTGTATGCCTTCACCTCTTTTGCGTCAAGTCAGTCCGAGGGTCAGTCAGGCTTGTGTCCTGTAAGACCAACATGGCTGTTTGTGTGTTGAGTGCAGTAACTCAATTGTGCTGCACGACAACAGCCCCCTTGTCCGGGAAGGACTGTTGGTCCGACCAAAGCCCCCCGCCCAGACGGCCCGGGTAGAGTGGGAGTGCCGGGGTCAATGCATCGGATGATGTTGGGTTGATCATTACATGTAAGCTCTGGGACGCGGCACCTCCGGGTGCCAAGTCCTCTTCCCGTCTGACAACGGCATGTTCTCCTGTCTTAATGTAGATTTTGTAAATAAATCCCGTAATCCTAGTTCTCGATGAGAGCAAGTTCCTCACTTCAACCACGTCCCAAGCGTGGATGAGTTGACGACGGTATGGCCCCCTACCACATTTTTACATGCCCTACTCCAACTCATACATTGCCGCCCCCCCCCCCCCCCGGTCAATGAGTCCGATCCCAGTGTCTTGGGCTGCGTTCGCGCTCGGAAAGCAAGTTATCGAGCTAGAGAACCTGTCCTTTCGTTTCCTGCAGCTTCACCCCCCCACCCCCTATGGCCCGGGCACCCGATGACTATGCGTTTCCCAGATCGTGCGACCTAACATGCGTAGGGCACCCACAACCCTCTGCCTTGCATGAACAGGTGAAAAGCCACCTGTGGGTTATCGCTCACAAACCTCGCAAATTTCAATTTCGAATTTCGATCAGTCCGTCATGTTCGAGGCCACTATTGTGTAATTTGCCCTACCCGAGACGTGCTACATGACATGGATGACGTGCAGATGTGCTACGAGTTCATGATGCAATATCTGCACAACACAAAACTAGACTTAGGAACAATGATGCTGTGTTGCAGACTGTACTCCGTTTCATACATCGCGTATAACGCTGTGGAGGTTAGAAATACATTTAGCAGTGGCTGCTTTCGGACCAAAAAATAGTTCGGCGTATTTTTTCGTGTGCCTCAATATCAGAAAGAAAGGGGGTTAACCGAGGGGCCCGATTATTATTAGTCATATCATGTGAAGCCAACAAACACTGACACGAAGGACAACATAGGGGAAATTACTTGTGCTTAATAAATGTAATGAAGAAACGATAAATTAATGGAAATTAAAGTGGATGAAAAAACAGTTTGCCGCAGGTGGGAACCGAACCCACAACCTTCGCATTTCGCGAAGGTTGTGGGTTCGAAATCAGAAAGTGGTTTTTGTACGTAAAACTCCATAATTTTTGTTTAGTTCGGCGTTTTTACCATCATGTTATGAGAAACTGTTTTTTAGTAATGCGAAAAGATTATATGCCCCATTGACCGAAAATCTGTCGTAGTCGGCGTGACAGAAAGATAATACCAGAAATGGCCGATGGCGCAAAGAGTAAAAATACGCCAAAATATGCCCGCGGATTGACGTCAAAGTTCTCAGGGAGGTTCCTATAAACAAATTAATGGCTTTGAAAAAAAAATTCGCAGTTCCGTCTGAAAGGCGAAGTACCGTTTGCGATAGCAAATTAGTAGATAGCTGTACGAAGTACGGATAGTAGTTTTATCGGCCGTATATATTGACAAGCATTCGCTTAATTACTAACTAAATCAACAAGGATAGAATGTGTAAGTGTGACTTAGCGAGGATGTAGAAAGAAACAGACACTCAAAGACAGCGCTGTCTTTCTGTGTCTGCTTCTTTTTAGTACTTGTTCAGTCGCGCTTACACATTCTATCATTAATTCCAACCAACTAGCTCAGCAGCGTGTTTTAACTAAGTTAACCAGCATGGTGTCACGCGCGCACAGGTAAACGTGAACACATCTCGCTCGATGAGCGCGGAAACTCGCTGTCAAAATTCTGGAGTGAGAAATCGCAGCGGCAGGAAGCAAATCGACCTTCATGCATCTCTCGCTTCAACGTGAACGAAACGTCGAAGGCGCAGCGCACACGAAGCTGCCGACCCTACGCGCACTCTACAAACGTCGCCGATCGCTTTGAAGATGAGGTCCGCGCGGGCGCGCATTTTAGCTACCACGCAGACTGCTTTTAAGACACACGAGCGCCGGCAGCGCATCCCTGCGGCGTCCGCCAAAGGCGTCTATGCGGCGTCTGCTTCTTCGCGTGGCTAACGCCGCAGTAGATGCCGCGGTTGTGTCCGCTTTGCATGGAGCGGCGGCCGAGGAGGACATCGAGACACCGTAGCCAACCGTAGCGTCCGCCGGAGAAGGGCACCCTTCTTCCCTCGCCTGGCCCCCCTGCTTCGCGTTCAACAGGAGAGGGCGCGCATCGGGGCAGCGTTCTTCGCTCGCGCACGCGAGATTGAACCGCGTTCGCTGGCTCACCCTCGCCAGCTTTCACTCATACGGAACCTCACGGCGACGCCGACGGCAGAAATGCGCCTGGAGTCTCCATATATATGCTATCGCAATAACAATATTTGGTTTATTTCGGTGTGGGGGGAATACAACCAGGGTCTCTAGCGTGCGTGACGAGCACGCTTCTCCGGCGCCTCGGCGGCTCCATTGTTCTGGCTGACTAAACGCGTGGGCTAGTGCGTTGAACCCCTCAATGTTTATATGTAGCGCCATCCTTTGAACTTTCTCGCTGCCGCGCGGGCTCTTCGCCTTTCTCCCTTACCCGCACCCTCCACCGCCCGTCTCCCCTTTCCTTTTGGACTGCCACGGTCACGTGACAGCGCGTGCTTTTACATTTTGTTGTTTTTTTTTTTCACCCGAGAAAAAAGAACGCGCGCCACGGAGGAAGGAAACTCAGGAGAGGCCCTGACGTCAGTCTTTGTGAAGCGAAAGTGAAGCCGGAAGATCGCGTTGCTCATGGCGTTGCTCCGCCTATCGGGCCAGCTCTCCTCTCTTGTTTACATTTCGCGCGAAACCACGCCGCGCTGCGCGCAACCGTGCTGCTCGGACCCGCGCGCTCCGCAGCAATACTAAACAATCGTTAGCACGTTAGCACGATTCCGCCAAAGAGGGAAAAATTTCCCGCGAATATTCCTTCGTCTGTAGCCATTGTCGTGGCGCGGTACATTGCGTACAGCGTTGCATGCGCGTTCATTTCACGAATATTAGTTCCTCCTGTCCCACCTGGCCACAGCAACATCCGGAGAGAGCACGGCCCAGATAACGCAGCGTAACAAAACACGAAGACCAACGCAAACCTGCCCGCACGGCGCCTTTGCCACGGTACGAAACCTACGGAGCAACACGTGTGAGCGCACAGAACCAAAACAAAGCTGCCATTGTGGCCCGAAAGGCGTGGCCGCTACGACAAAGAAATAAAAAAGCAGCAAGAAAGAGGAGAACGTACTACGTCACTTCCTCCACACTTTTCTCCTAGCGCGCGGAGGGGGTAGAGCCTCTTCTTAGTTTTCTTCCTCCACGACGCGCGCTTTCGGAAGTCTCTCCGGCGCCATTTTCGATGCTAGGAATCAATACGCGCCGCAGTGTCCGTAGCAAGAGGTGACGGCAGCTTCCGTCGTGAGCGCATCGTTAAGAACAGCGCACTTCCTTGCTGCTGTTTCTATTGCTCGTCATGAGTTGCTGCGCTTGCGTTTGCCGTAATCGCTTCAGTGAAGGGAAAAAAGCTTTGTACGCTGCCGTTCGGCGAGCACGAAGTGGAGCGAAGATGTGGATGCACCGGATCGGTCGCGCAAACCTCAACGCGCCGCCGTCCGCGCGCCTTTGTGTGGCGAGTAGTAGGTTTCTAAATAACATAGTGTATCGGAGGTATTTATTCCAAGCTTTCACACCGCACGATGTTACCGCGGATCTCATGCGCTCCTTCGTTGTGCACCATGTCGACGGAGTTTATCTTCCTTAAGCAGTAGTGGCGCGCATTTTTTAATGCGTAAGCATTCTTTGGCGAATACTACAGAAAAATGTGTCCGTCACGCGAAAAGTTTAATGCCTTGTATCTGCACAAAAATACGCAAGTTGTGAAGGCATTTAATCGTCATAATAGTGTAACTGTATATGATGGGTAGCTTTATAAGCGACAAGGAACAATTGAAAAAAAGAAGGAAAATGATCAGAGATAATACCCACAGTATGCATAGAGCTCCACAGAAATGCATGGAGAAGCAAGAGTAAGGGCGGACCAACTTAAAGTTTAAGAGTGCACCTACTTAAGTTTGGGGGTGGGAAACTTAAGTTTGGGGGTGGGCCAACTGAAATTTGGGCATAGGCCAACTTATGCTCAGGACACTTAGATAAGTCCAGTGGAGTTTCTCAGTGTTTTTCGATAGACGAAAAACAGGGAATGACTCCTCAAAGACTAAAATTTGCGTTCTTTAAGCATGTGTTTATAGACGTGGAAAACATACAGCGTCAATTAGGCAATTAGAATACTCACGAAATAAATCAGAGTCGCACGCGTTAATATACTTTAGCAAAAAAAATTTCAGCTTTAAGAATTCTGTGGGAAACGCTGCTCATTCGATCAAAATTTACTATAGCCTTAGTGAGTTTCTTTTCATTAATTTTTGTCCGCGACGAATCGTTTCATAAGCGTGTAATGTTTAATTCGTGTGGAATGGTATTTATCTTTCGTCTAATATTTAAAATTATTTTTTGGATGATCAACTTGAGCCTTTGATTATGCGCGATTTCGGCAAAAAGAACCTAGAGTGGAATGATGCACCCATCATGCTGTGTGTTTATCAGCCAGAGCGCATAGTCAAGGCCAACGTAATAAATTTTAATGTTTATTTAAAGCTCCAGGTGAAGCCAGAATGATGTGGCTTCAGTCACTGCTTCAGTTCGCCTTAACGCCGTAGCTGTATAAGTGAGCAGTTACAGTCGGCGGTACTCAAAACACATTAGTAGCTTCTATTTATGACGAACGCTTTGGGGCTGCCGTATTTCACAGCTATTTGTGACAATTCACAAACCGCACTCAGCGGGAACCCGTACAGAGACGCGAACGTGTGCGCACACGCTATCCCTGTCGTGACTCCAAAGCACACATTCTCTTAACGCGATCCGGCGTAGGCGCTGGACGTCGCTGCGACAAAAAGAACGTACAACGAAGTTCTGAACCACGCATACCCAACCACTTCCCTGCCACCAAAGTTGCTCATACCTTGTCTTGCATTCTTTGCAAAGTTGTTCCTCAGAATCTTGAGAACTACAGCCCACAAACAAATGTAATGAAAAAAAAAGAAAACACCGACAGCGCGCGTCCTTTATGTTTTGCGTGTTTCCCCCCAAAGATTTCGTTCGTACCACTTTTTCTTCTTCCCAGGGTTGAAATAAGGCGCTCGGATGTAATTTCAGCGCGTCAGAAAATAAACAGGAGCTAAAGCAAAAGCGTTAAACTGAAAAGTTGTCATCCCGCTCGCAATAACGCGTGGCGTCGTCTGTTAAACTGCATCGAGGGGCGAGAGCACGCGAGGGCAAACGAGCGCGAAGAGGCGGCGTAGATGGCGCTGCTTTTTATCATTGAAGGGCTTCACTAGTGTGTAAGTCATAGGGCACGTGATGGCGCAGCCAATGGGGAGGAGGTGGCGCCACGTCAGGAGCATAATATGAGCGTGTTTTTAGATTCAACGTTAAAATAAAAAAGAATTTAAGGGGCACTTAGTTATCCGTGGATAAGTGCTAAAGCATTGCGACCACCGCGCCATGCTTTGACATTATGCCACAACGCAGGGTCATCAGTTCGACTCCCAACAAAGGTCGTGGGTTCAATTGCCTTAATTACCTTAACATTAACTTACTGTGCCTTAATGAACCTCGCCTTAACACTGAAGGTCATGAGTACGACTCCCACCAAAAATCGTGGGTTCGAGGGCCTTAATTAAACCTGCCTTAACTAACTGTGCCTTAGATAACTCTACCGCAATTACCACCAAAGGTCGAGAATTCGTAGCCTTTTTGGGCCATCGCTCGGTCACGCCGACAGCGCCGAATTTTCCGCCTCATGAGGCATTTATTGCTTTCGCTTTCAAACAAGTTAAACAATAAGAAGCAACACACCCTGATGTACGACTGCTAAACGCTGTTTCAGATCAATTTGGTTTAGTTTGCATTCCTTTTCGGGTTTTTATTTGTTGCCCGTCGCGGCAGCCTCAAGCTCATATTCACGCAGCTGTCACGAGCGAGACGCCTAAACCTCTTAATCATGAAAGGTGCGCTGTGACACATTTTGACGATCTAACTTCGTGCGCAGCTTCCAAAACGTTGCACGCTAAGTACGAGATGGAGTATAGCCCATCACCTTGCCATCATACTCATTAGTTTCATCCTCATTCTCTATCCCTCTTTTCGTTTCCTTTTCACATTCCTCAGCCCAACGTAGTATGAGTGGCCGAGCTCTCTGCCTTTCCATAAATAAAATTCTCTCTCTCTCTCTCCCTCTCTCTCTCTCTCTCTCACCAATAAATAGTTTGTTTTCGACCTTGCTTCGTTGTAATGCAGGCTTTTACCAGCGAGCTTCTGCCTTTAAAACATATTTGGAATAAAAACATATGAAACACAATGGTGCATGTGCTGTGTTCCTTACCATTTTACGAAAGTTTCTGTGCTCAACGCTGGTTTCTTAACAAAGGAATCTTGCAATACAATTATGTTCGTTATAGCATTTATGAGATAAACCACTCGACACGAATACTACCCTCGTTTGTCTAGCAGAAACTAGAAACCGTGGTAAGCTACACCGCCGGTCCACGTTGAGTGCATGCAAACCTAAAGTAGGTTTGCTAAACGCTTGCAAGTCTAGGCACGGCACCAGAGCAACGGCGGTCGTCACCACCATCGATAAACTGGTCACAGACGCGTCGATACGGACGACGAATACAGCCGAAGCAGAAGAAGTGGCCGTGGCCCTCGCACTCGCACAACCGGGAGTGAGGTCCGTGGTCACAGACTCCAAGACCGCCTACGCAAGCTACCGCAAGGGGAACATATCTCCCGCGGCACTAGCGATCCTCACAAAACGCAAATCACTGGGACGGTTCGTTGAGCTCGTGTGGGTCCCGGCTCACTCGCAAGTGGAAGGCAACGCACTCGCCGACCACTATGCCCGAGAACTGTCAATCTGGGCCGAGGACGAGCCAGAGCTACCGCACCCCGTGACAAATTACAAATACATCACCCAAATGTACAGAGGTAGCAGATGTAGGCTTTCCCGTCCGCATCCGCAACTCAGCCGAAGGCAGCAAACGATCGTGCGCCGCGCGCAAGCGGGGTCGCTAGCGCATCCCATGCTCTTGTACAAGATGTTCCCAGCGGAGCATGACACTTCATGCCAGCTTTGCAGACGATCGGAAGGCACTCTAGCACACATACTTGCAGTGTGCACTAAGCTCAAGAACCCCCCCCCCATACCTACCCCCCACCCTCCCCAGCCCCAACCCCCCCCCCCCCCCCGAGTGATGGGAGGCCTTGTTGTCTAGCCCCGACCAACCGACCCAACTCGCGCTGGCGGCTAGGGGCCAGGAACTGTTGGACGCATATGGGACCTGAGAAGAAGGTTCCATCCCATCTGGTGCCAGCGCGCACCAACCTTTACTGAGGGCTCAGTAAAAGTTGTTTCTCTCTCTCTCTCTAAGCAAGATCTTCCTGTGAATACAGCCTTAGGGCTACTGCAGTGCATTTATCAGTTGTTACGCGTACCTGCGAATGTATGAGCCCTCCCCCATTCCCACACCTGTTATGATCGACCTGTCGGGCGTGAGAGACATTCAAGCGTCCGTTCCCATGACAAGATGATTTGCCTCGTCCCAGAAAAGGCTGTTACTGTAAGACTGGACATCAACCTGCCAAGGGTGAGAAGCGTTCAAGCGGGCGTCCCCATGTGAACATAATTGCCCTCTTCTCCGAAATGGCGTCAACCCTTTTATTCCCCGAGTTGACACAAAGCGATGGACGAAGAGAAGGCAAACCGGAGGGCGGGAGGCCGTCGACAACAGAACCTGACGAATGTGCTAATGCTTCCACAGGCTCCCCGGAAAGACGTCGCCAACCACAAGACCGAAAGGGCGTCAACCGCTTTACCTCGAGCTGACACAAAGGGATGGACGAATGACAGAAAAGCCGAAGGTCCGGGTCGACGGCAGAACCAACTTCCACAGGCTCCAGAAGAAGGTGTCGACGACCAAAAGACCACCAGGGGTTATTTAAGACCGCCTTGGCCCCCGTGTTAATTAGAACCGCTCGAGACTTAGATGGGAGTCACATCCATGTACCAATGAAGTGAACACACCCTTTTCATTCGCTGTGGCGCCTGGCTGCTGTGTATGCGCAGCCTAGCCCAGTCAATTAGAACTTCAACAGCGGACGTGATGGACATGTCCACAAGGTGGACTCTACTGAATACCTCCCCATCAAGATGCCTAGCTTCGTCGTCGTTTCCTGATTCTTGCGGTGAATACCCACCTCACCCGGTCGAGATGGTATCACACATATATCTTGAAGCTTGCAACATATGCGCAGATATATACAGCCTTAGGGTCCCTGCAGTACATTTACCAATTGTTATATGTATCTGCGAATGTATGAACCCTCCCCCATTCGCACACCTATAGATTTGCGTTCGCAATACATGCGCAGGTATGGGCACTGCTCTTCTTCTGTTTGGCCCTCCTTAGCATCGTCCTTGCCTTCTTGGATGTGGCACTCCGGAAGATGGGAGGACTGCGGGCCACAGCATTCGAATCCTGGAACGAGTACTTCTGGATGCTATTCGAGAACATGTTCTGCGAAGGTAGTATTGCGGGTGCATGAGCACTCTTGGACGTAAACACTTGTACCTGCGTTGTAGCGTGTACTTGAAAAAGAAAAAAAGACGAGGCTTGCTAAGCAGTTTCTTACTTGAAACGTGCTTGCATTGAAGGTTACACAGAGAACCTCGTGTACGAAGTACGATAAGTGCCGTGTTCTGATAACAAACGTTGTCATTAAAGGGCCCCTCACCAGGCCAAATTCCATATTTTGGTTATGTGCTGGAGGTTGTTACGTGCCCTCTGAGGAGCGTTCTGCCGCAAAAATTTTTTTAAATCGGCTCATTAATAGCCGAGATAGAAATATTTCACTACCGCGAACCCATGATTTCAGGAGGCGAGCTCCACTGTAAAGCGAGACACTTTCTCCACATGCCCCGTCTAGCTTCCACACGCGAAATTCCTTCCCTGCGTTCTCCCATACCGGACTTCGAGGATCGCGTGACGCATACGTCACGGACACCGCCTTCATTTTTTTCTCCTCATTTTCATGTTCTTCTTCTTCCTTTTCTTTTTTGCGGTGCTGCGCACTTCCGCTGACGACTTCGCGCGTGAGCTGTTGGATTCTCTCGTTTCGCGCAGCACACGGTTTTGCGCGCTGTGCACAAGGACACCTGACTACCGGTATAATTCAGTGCTACACGAATACTCAGGCAGACACAAGCGGATTGCAGAGCGTTATCACGCGTTGGAACACTGTAGGAACTGGCATAGTTTCGGTATCTGCGCACGCGACTGCACGACCGCGGGAACAAGCAGACGAAGTGGCAGTACATCTCTCTTGCTTCGGTATGAAGTAAAACAAAAAATGCGCAGACATTCCGTTTGCTAATAATAATAATAATAATAATAATAATAATAATAATAATAATAATAATAATAATAATAATAATAATAATAATAATAATAATAATAATAATAATAATAATAATAATAATAATAATTTATTCTTTAAACTTCAATTCGTGAATTCAACAGATCACAAAACAGATGTTGCCTTGAATAATTCTCGAAGTTACGTGTCTCGATGATTGACGCCACACTGCTAACAGCAGTACGTAGGCGCAGGGACAAGAGTACGTCACCGTCCTGCTTGGAGTGCGGTCGCCGCGAGGGAAAGAAAAAAAACGGCGTTCGGATTGAAATTTCAGACCTTTCCGCGGCGCGTAGCGATGTAATAGTTTGCAAACACGATCGTTAGCGCGCATTGTATGCTCTGCGCTTGGGAGAGCTGCGTCTCACCCGATCACCCATACTCTCTGACGGGTGTAAATAAAGTGCTATCTCTCTCTCTCTCTGCGCTTGTCAGCTCAAGATGACCAGACCTGGTGAGGGGCGCTTTAAAAGGCACACCACAGCGACGTCTAAATGTCGCCGCACCTTCAGCGGCTCTCACTTCTTCCATAAATTCATTATACTAACGATAGAAGCAGCTATTTGTATCGTATACTTCGTTCAGCTATCCCTTCTTGCACGCGCGGCCAGTCTGTAAAACATATATAAGTTGTCCTGAGCTTGAAGTGCAAACACGTGCTTTAAGACAACACTGAAGGCCCTTCATGATTGTGCTTTCAGCATAAAAAAGTTGCTTGGGCCATTGGTTAACGTGTCACTACAATTAGTATGTCGTTGTGTGTTCGTATTGTTCGGATTAATGCGATAGCTTAGTGGCCTTAAACCTTTCAGGTTTCAATTCATTCCGTTCAATTAAGGTTAACTTTCACCACGTTTCTTATACATTTTGAGTTACGAAAAGTAAGCAACCGGAGAACTGATTGAAAACGTGCGATTCTTCAGTGAGTTTTGTAAGCTTTACCAAATGTGAACACCATGCGAGAACTCTATACAGGAATGTCATAATAATCACCATTCACAAGGGAATATTCACAAATTCAATATTCACAAGGGAATGCAGTGCACAAGCACAAGTCTAATGATAAATATTTCATTATGTATGCGACACGTTCAAAAGGCCATTATTTTCATCAGCGCTATTGCTTTTTACGCTCTATCTCGGTGTGCATAATTGGAAAGTGCCTGAAAGGGATGTTGTAGACATTCCTCCTGAGATGGGTTCTGCAGAAACATTTTTAATGTGCTAAAGTAGACGCAAGTCATCTTTGCATTCGCCTAAGTGTGGTATGAGAGTGATAGAGGAAATGGGGGGGGGGGCGCTTTACCTAAGCGGTCGTCCGGCTTGGTAGCCGGCACTTGAGAAGAAGTTATAAGAGAATGAAAGAAAAATGTAAGGCAAAGGCAAAATGAGGAGTTTACAAGCAAAGTAATGGACACATCGCGTCTAAAAACGCCTACAATCAGGTTCATCGATAAACCAAAAGTCCCTAGAGCTCGCCTATCTTTCTGCGTTGATGATTGATGAAGCCAAGAACCAAGGATCTTTGCCCATGTAGATGGTTGACCGTCCAGTTGGCTGAGCACGCTCTGTAGACACTGACGTTGGATGTCGAAGTGGGTGCCGTGGAAGATGAGGTGCTCGATGATCTTTTCATAGTTACAGTGGTGGCATGTGAGTTAATCCCTTTAATGAAGAAGAAGTACGCATTTGTGAAGGCTATATCCTGTCGTAGGCGGCACAAGCTGTAGAGTGTCACAGTGGCAGATGACTTATGGTAATTGCCGCAGCAGCGGCGTATCAAGCGCGAACAAATGACGGTTGGAATTGCCCGAAGTGTTTTAAAGAGCAAGCGTCAGCTCATGAACAATTCGGCGAATTTCCTACCTGCGTCTGTTGCGATGGTATAGCGCTATAGCGTGAGGTAGCGTGTGGACTTATCGTGGACAGCTTCATCAGCAAGGTGGTTGCTGAAAATGGTGCAGTGACCAGACACCCACTGAAAGGAAACACTATGCCTTTCTTTAAGACCGCGTGCTGGCGATTCTCTGTTATGCTTGAAATAAACGAGTTGTAATTCAAATGGCGCAATGCCACTGGCAGGCTTTGAAAAGCTGATTTAGCATCCCAGAAAACTGCTCATTGATGTCGTAATTTCTGCTCAACATGCCGAACAGCGGAAAGAAGAGCGTCAAGCCCTGATTTTGAAGGCGAGGTAATATACGACCTTTGGAATTTGGCTGTGACCAGACAGGTAGGAATGACGCTGGCGGTCGCGGAATTGGTAGAACTGACCGCATTGTCCATGCAAATGTGAACATGATCCACATGCTGCACCTGTATGCAGACCCCGCTGCCTAATTAAGCTGCTTCAGACCCATTATGGGAATCTGGGCCTATCTTGTAACTTCTCGCATATGAAGACGTATTTGAGGCTTCTGTGTACAACGCAGGATATGCTGCTGAGTCACGATGGTTCTCGAAAAGGTAGCCTGAGGTCTACCTACTGGCATGCAAACCAGGTTGTAGTCAGCAGTCTGGGAGAGATGTCGAATATTCTCTAGTGGTTACATAAGTCGAGAGTCTGTGCTTTCTGGAAATAAAAATTGTTGTGGCGGTTGGGGCATACCGAGAGAGACCTAAACATGTGTGCAATGTCTGTCCTTGTGGGCCTAATGAGCCCAGTAATTAATTATGCCGATGTCAGACATGACAAGCCGGCTGCGCTATAAAAATCCCAAAAGTAGTTATCTCAATAGTTCAAGTATGGATCTCACTCACATCCTTCAAGTCGTACCGCCGAAACATTTCATCAAATGCTCAATTTAGCTTAACTTCTTTAGGTTAGCGCAGTGGGGACCTCGCTAACGATCTCTATCAATGATGGTTTCTACAAAATGCTGATCTGTTGTATGAAACTCCTCACCAGCTAATCGAAACGTGGTTCTGTGCAGGCTATTGACTCGCGAGTAAATGCCACTGCCGCGCCTTTTCATTCGAACCATTGAGGTCTTTATGGCGATATTTATGCGTATAGAAATGTCCACCTGCCTCAAATGAAGCTTTCGTTGAAGTGCGTGCTTGAGTGCATTCATTTGCTTGGCCCCATCCCGCCTGTCATTCCACTTAAACAATCTCAACTACAACTAGTTGAACAGGGCCTCTGGCCCAACATTTTTTTTTACTGAAATGTGTTCAATATGTTCAATATTGCAGCCTCCGCAAGAATGCCTGAAGCCACGGTACTGCGTATTGTCAGCGCTGTATGGTGGATTGCCATCGTGGTGCTAATGAACGCCTTCGCTGGCCAGATGCGCGCCTGTCTCATGGTTAAATCCGAACGGCCGAGAGTCAACACGCTGATCGACATTGCATCGAAGCCTCATCTCAAGGTTTACCTTCTGAAAAACACTGTGGCCACCCGCTACCTAGAGGTATGTCGTTGCACCTATATGCGAGAAAGAGTGCGACTACGGATTATCGGCATTTTGTGCAGGCATCAGGTATCAACTTTTTCGAATGCGAATTGAATAAGAACAGTAAAGGTCGAATATGGAATGGTCATACGCAGGAATACAACAGGAATAGAGCAGGAATATTTGTTTCTGTTCAAATGGCTACACAAGCGTAATGACGAGCAAAAAAGGCAGCTAACCATCAGGGGCAAAGGATCACTTTTAAGCACAAGGTCACTAATTGTCACATAAAACACTGCACGAGTAGCGCCTCAACAACTTTAGAGCTTGGTCCCCCCCCCTAAAGAAAAGACAACAACAACAACAACAACAACAACAACAACAACAACAACAACAACAACAACAACAACAGTTTCGCCCGAAAGGCGAAGCACCGATTATGATAGCAATTAGTGGATAGCTGTACGAAGTAGGGATAGTAGCTTTAGCAGCCGTGTAAACTTGTAAACAATCGCTCTCTAACTAAATTAACAATGATAGAATGTTAAGCTTGACTGAACGAGGACGTAAGAAGAAACAGATACACAGAGACAGCGCTGTCTTTCTGTGTCTGCTTCTTTCTACGTCCTTGTTCAGTCGCGCTTACATATTCTATCATGGATTCAAACCAACTAGCCCGCCAGCGTGTTTTAACTAAATTAACAAGCATGGTGTCACGCGTGCACAGGTAAACACGAACACGTGTCACTCGATGAGTATGTAAACTCGCTGTCATAATACTGGAGGGAGGAATCGCGGTAGGAGCAAGCGAATTGTCCTTCGTATATCTCTCGCTTCAACGCGAACGAAATGTCGAAAGCACAGCGCATACGAAGCTACCGGCACTACGCGCACTCTGTAAACATAGCAGATCTATTTGGAGATGAGGTCCCCGTGGGCGCGCACTTTGGCCACGTCGCAGGTCGCTTTCAAGACACACGAGCGCCGGCAACGCGCCCCTATGGCGTCCGCCAAAGGCGTCTACTACGGTATCCGCCATTCGCGTGGTGAAGGCCCTAGTAGACGCCGCGGTTGTCTCCACTCTGTACGAAGCGGTGGGCGAGGAGGACATCGAGGCACCCTAGCAGCCGCCGGAGAAGAACACCCCTCTTCCCTCGCATCACCCCCCCCCCTGCCTCGCGCGCGACAAGAGAGGGCACGCTTCCGGCCCGCGTTCCTCACTCGCACACGCGAGATTGAATCGCGTGCGCCGGCTCACCCTCGGATGGTTTCACTCGCACACACAGCATACGGCGCGCGGCCAAGATGTTGTGTGTGCGTGTGACAACTTTATCAAATATCCCTTTGGAATTTGTACGGAATCTCATGGTGGACAGCGACGGCTGCGCCAACGGCAGAAATGTGCCTGGAGTGCCCGTATAATTGCTACCGCAATAAAAACGCTAAATAAATGGTTGCCAAAAAAGGCCAGAAGTTGGGGGCGCGAAGCTGCTGGCCGACTTGGCGCCGTAGAGTAATGTGAGAGGGCCCATCACAGGTTTGTAACGTAAACGATAAAACTATTAAACGGTTGGATTAACAAAAACAGTAAATGTCAAGCGTAATCATAGATTCTCATGGATCTTCCGCCGCGAAACCAGAATCAAAGCTTGCGATACCCATTTCGTTTCTTCATTGCTTCGAAAATTTTGTCGTCTCCTTTCTGATGAGTAGCGATGCTATGTTTAGCAGACGGAGAGCAGGAACGAGAGACACATAGGGTTGTGGCGAAATATTTGGTAGCATTCGAATCTTGAAAAATACCGAATAGTTGCCTTTAATAAGCGAACACGAATACTTAATCTGCAGTATTCGATTTGTATTCGAAACTTCGAATATTTTCCCCACCTCTAACATTTTTATGTGGCCCGCTTGCGCACGCAAGGTTCGTTACCTTGTTTCGAACGCTTACCAGTGTTTCCAACCCTTACCTGCGTTTAGAAAGCCTTGAGGCGAGCAACGCGTATATAAAACTTTATAGAAAGGTATGGGAGCTGACCACAAGCACATTACTAGTTTCGGGGGTCCTTTCAGCACTTTGTTCGTCTTCCTTACCTTTGTACCAAGCCGTATTTTCGCACTGCTCGCCTCAATAATGGAAAATCAACTAGCCCAGCAAACCACTTTTCTTAAAGTAAAAAACCTACTCGCAATTCTTGGAACACTAAATAATATTCACCGGTTAGACAGAAACGCAGAATAGTTGCCACAGTTGAGTACCTTGTGTTCGTTATGTATGTAAAAATTCGTTTTTTTTTGCAACTGATTTGTTTACCGCTGATACACTGAGGCATATTCGTATGTGCTCGAACCATTAAAGGGCCGCTAAATAGAAGCGCTGAAACACGTTTAAATGATGTAATGTTTCTTCCAACCCGCTCTTTTCTTTTTTTCTTTTTTTTGGCGCCGTTATGTTCTTTTTGCGCAAGATTAACGAAGGTAATACACGGTCGTTTTCAACCTTGTGCCTCAAACCGGAACAGGTGACGTCAGATAGACGGTACGTCTTTATGATTTTGTTATGGCGCAACCAAGAGTGGCGCCAGTCAGAAGAAGACTATTTTACGTGTAGAGGCGGAATCAGTTTCAATAGCCGTCGTGTTTATGCATCGTTGTCTCTCTTGTAAATACTGTAGATACAACTTTATGTGTCACTTCTGCAGCGTAACAATATTATTGCCTTTTTAGGACGGCATTTACGCAATAAAATTGTTCGAAGTTTTGCAGGTTTACTTCTTCACATTTCAATGTAAAGTAATTCGTTTATTTTGAAAGAATAAAATTGCACCGTGAAGTCGGCGCCAGAATTTAGGACATCAGTGCGAACTTGCTCAGCAGTCTTTCCACCCGTTATTTGTTCTTCCGTATTTTCTGGCTTAAAAGGCTGGCTTACTTAAAACCTTCAAGTTCAAGAAGTTCAATAAACGTAATATTTCAGCGAAGCCTAGCTTAAATGAATTTGGACGGCCTCCGAACGTATAGCCGTGATTGCTTCATTGGGAGAAACTTTTTCCGGCAACCTATTCTCTAAGTGAAGGTAAAATTTATGTTTCTCCAGCCCGTACCATATTGAATCCCTTCCACATCACTACACCTCAATTCGTCAAACTTGCTTCTAACACGGCGTTATGTGTCATTACAGCAACCTTATCTAAAGATCTTAATAATCTTATTAATTGAAAGTGACATTGTATCTATGTATTAACGTTTAACATATTCTTGTGTGGTTTTACATTTATTTCGTGTTATCTACTTTGTCTCTTCACGTGTATTGTTTTGTTGACAGGATCGATCAATCGATAGATATAGATAGATAGATTGATTAATGGATTGATTGTCTGATTGAATGGTTAGTATCTTGTCATGGAAGCTGCAGAACGTGCCATCTTGTGTTTTTTTTTCTCATAACAACTATTTATGCATGTTCGCGAAAGGTGCTTTGTTTGGAGTGTTCATTCCAAATTGCATTCTTCCATTGTCAAATAACTTTTCTTTCCGGCTGTTCAACGTATCTAACCGCTTTCGCGGAGCGCTAAAAATGTGAGCCTATACCGGAGCTACCGTAGTCTAAACTTCTATAAAATTTATGCCGTGTTGGGCGGAAACGAATGTGCGTCGCACGGGTTCCACAGCAGCCTGACGCTTTAAGTTGTTGGGCCACAAATGCGCGTCCGGAGGGAGCGAATAATTGTCTGCTCGCATACACCGGCGCGTCGAGCACCTCGCGAGCCACTCCTAGACTTCGCGAGCGCGTAGCCAGATGGCCCAGCGTGTCCACAGGGAAGTGCCACAGAGGAGCGCGGCTGTCGTACACGGCGAATAGGCAACTGCGCGCGCCACTGGCGCATCTCGGAGGCCATGCACTGAACTTCGCGCGAACTTCGAGGAGGCGGCGCTAGAGGGCACCGCGGGTCCAGGTTGAAGTAGGGTGCCTCGATGCGCGAGCTCCCCTCCGCCGCCGTTCAGGGTGAAGACAACCACGTCGTCTGCTACGGCGTCCTCCATTATGATGCCCGCTCCGTAGGCAGTCAACGGGCGTCGCGCAGCTTTAATGATAGTGAAGGTGATAGAGATAGTGATACCTAGTGATAGGTGTTAGTAATGATAGTGAAGGTATCAATTTAATATTCTGTCATATTTATTTTTAAAGCGGAATTTCCAACTGGACTTGCTGGCAGCAGAAAAGGGCCGTTCACGCCAGCCGCGCAGACCTTAAAAGAACGTCTCGTTGGGCTAGCTTGTGACTGTTCACCTTGGTTAAAGGCACGAAGCATACGCAGGCACGAGTCCAGCCGTCTTTCGCTGTGTGTGAGTCTCGTGCCTTTAACCAAAGCGTAAAGACTGTTTGGCTGCCAGCTGAAACCCGAATTTGTTTAACAAACCTCGTGCCGCCACGGGACAAAAAAATAATTGTCATCGCACACCCTACTTTCAAATCTTGTTTTCGAATCAGTCATCAGTTAGCCCATTTACGACTGAATGCTGCAACGCTGAGTAGAAAGCAATGATCGTAACAGTCAAATAACCACTCTGCGGTTGAAACGAGGTCGTGTGTAAGTGATGTTCTACCAATGTTGAATGGTTGTTTCGTGGTCACGGAAACTGCAGTGAATGTGGCAGCTTTTCATTTGTGTCTGTGTTACCTGTCTGTCTTGCCTGTTTGCGTCTGTGTTACCTGTGCTGACATTTGCGGATCTTTCAACGTCGCATATTTAAAGCAATATCACATCCATGGCCTTTCGTTCTGATTTCGTAGCATCTGGTGTGATGGATCCGTAGTAGAGGGCATCGGAAATTTCGACCACCTGAGGTTTTATTAACATGCACCGATACCGAACTAGTATAGAGCACCATGCGTTTAACACCTATAGAAACTCGGCCGCCGCGGCTGGGTGGCTCCCACGTCCTCAGGATCAGCAGTCGAGCGCGATAGCTACGGAGACTATACATCCGGGCCGCTTTTATTGCTTCATTGTAGTTCGAAACGTAATTTGTATTTGTTCTGTGGGATATTACACACTAATACTACGAAATGAACCATTTCTGACGCATCTTTTTGTTTAGCTTGAGTATATAGCATGCGCTTTCATTGAACGTTTTATTATGCGGCAGTATTCTGTTTAGCAATGCTTCCATAGTTATTCTTAATTTTGTTTTGAATTATTTTACCTTACTGTAAATATGCAGATGAGGGTAAACAAAATATTGAATGCATACCAGATTATTTGGTGCCTTACATGTAGCTTTATATAGCACTAAATCACGACTCTCACGTAGTAATTGACTGTAAAGCCCTGTTTAGCATATTTTTTGCACGAATATATTGTCAACTGGTAATTGCTATAAACCGGTCATCGATGCTGCTAAAACAAAGCGGCTACACGGCTTCTCAACACTGAGAAAAAGTGCATTCAATAGATAGCAATTTCCGATGTGATATCTTGTTTATTTGGTCGGGAGCTTTAATGATTTCAAAAACAACAAGTGCTACAACTCACTACAAATTAACTGCAGCGCATGTCTTGCTTCCATGCCCACTAATTCTCGCAGCTTCCAGCTGGCGCAGGTGAATGCGTAGCCTTACTCTTGCATAACTTGATATCAGCATGTGTTCCAGAGAATCCTTGTGTCGCTGGCAGACTGCACTGAGCCCTCTTGATTAAATATTCTGTCACAGCCT
Source organism: Dermacentor variabilis (assembly GCF_050947875.1). Taxonomy (NCBI): domain Eukaryota; kingdom Metazoa; phylum Arthropoda; class Arachnida; order Ixodida; family Ixodidae; genus Dermacentor; species Dermacentor variabilis. The sequence continues at coordinate 117,805,612 of NC_134573.1, forward strand.
TAAGAGGAGACTTCAGGGTGAACAAGTTGTCAGTCCGGGACGTGATTCCTTTAACGTGCTCTTCGCAGGATGTGAGCAAGCTCATAACTTCACCGCTCGGATAACATAAGTTCTTACCATCATGAACATACTCTTTTAGTGCAGTTAAATATGCATGCTCATGGCTCGTCGAGCCCAGCATTGCAGTCCTGCACTGCTCGCAGTTTTTAGTTTTTTTTTTAAAATTCCTTTCACAAGAAAGCCACCAATATGGTGCAAAATGCTGCACTCAACTGAAGTCAGTGCTTCTTCCAGTCACTCCGTGAGTGGTTCGTGCACTGGGGCACGCGACACCTGGGCATTTCGGACCAGAAAACGCCGTGCACGTGTCTCTCTCGACCGACCGTAACGATATGTGGGGAGCGCAATGGCGGCCGGCGGTCGGAAGGCGACACTGACCCCTTCACAGAATGACTCCACCCTCCGAGAGGGCGCGCGCATCGAGGCACCCTAAGGTTGAAGCGGTTGTCTCAGGCATGCGTCTGTTGCAGCAAAAATAGAGACAGCTCACCTAATCCTAGTGGAGTGCGAAAATATTCACCCAGCGAGACCCATGGTTAACGCACACTTTCCATAAGCGCTGGAATTGAAAGCGGATGTAAGCACTACCCGTTCAATAATTGAGATAAACAAGAAACGTTTAGAGTATCTATAGAAAAAGACAGGAACGAGATTGATAGAACCGTATCCGCTACAGGTTAGGGTAAATGTAAAAGGCAGATTTACAGCTTTTAAGGAAGATACGAAAGATTAAGATGATGTCGCCAAAAGGCTCGATTGATAAACATGCATAGATTACTTGATTAGCTCAATCAGGCTAGGTGATTATTTGTCACCGCTTTGTTTTTAAGCCGATGTCAATTATAGATCATCACCATCGAAGCACGATAAAGGATCCCGGCCGCAGTACACGCCTCGTAGATAACGCGTTTCAGCTATTCACGTGCTTGGGTAGTCATCATAGATAAGTTCTGTCGAAAATTTATTTTCTCATATGCCTTGCAGTTATCATACATTGACCATTTATTTTCTTTTATTAAGGTGCAGCAGACTGATGTGACTCCCGGGTATAACGCAAACGCAAGACAGAGGACAAATACGCAACGACAAATTTAACAAACGTTTTGTCACAAACAGCTAGTCATGGTTTACCTGCGAATACGTTATCCTCTCGTGATCATCAATGTAGCTGCAATAATTACGCATGTGTGATCATCATTGCGTTTCCCTTTGACAGAGGTGTGCTCAAACTAGTAATTGATGCTTGTACCCGTGGAGTACCCGTGGTTCTTGTCCATAGTGCTTGCACCTAAGCACATAAAAAGTCACCAACTAGCAGAATCCGTCACGTTTGTAAGTTGACAACTCCAATTTCATCTAAATAAATCAAATGAAAGCGACTACAACTACTCCAGTGTTCTTATACGTTTGCGATGTGCACACTTTAGTGAAATTGCAACTTTACTTGATGTAAAGAAACTTGCCGTATCGCCTGCAAGACAAACAACCATCTATTCGTAACTGTGTCAATTAAAGATATGTGGCCTAGAAGAAACATTAAAACACTTCCTACGCTCCTGCCTGTCTTACGAAGAAGACAGGCCTGCTCTTGGACAGCTTAAGAGTAATTAGGCGAAGGCCTCTCACACACGAGAAAATACTAGTGCCTCGGGCGTTTGCGATGTGCCAAGCCACAAAAGCTCGGCTGCGTGTGTTGAGATGCAACAGCCCGTGGAACAACTTGTGAACAGCTGAACTATGCATACTTTATTGCTTGTGTATACGAGCACACTTTCAACTTCTCTCCTCGTTCCCAACTTTTGGGCCCCTTTTCCCCCCTTGAACAGTGTAGGGTAGTCAACCGGGCCCTGTTAGCTTAACCTTCCTTGCTGCCTTTCCTTTAACGCTTCTCTCTGTCTCGTTCTATTGCACCCTGGGCCACGCAGTCATCTCAAGTAACAGCCGAGAAGACAGTGTGGAGGATGATTCGCCGCCACCGGACCGACCTCTACGGCCTCCTGCGCTTCTCGGACGAGATGATGACCGAGATTGTCCAGGAGAAAGCGGTCATCATACACGCCGACACAATTTCTATGACTCAGGCGCGTGGATCCCACTTTCTCTTACCGCGACGTGAAGCGATCACGATTCCTTCTTTTCGCGAACGCTAAGACAATTCGAACAGGCACCTCTAGGCGTGGCGCATGCGTGGTTTGCATGGCACAAAATAATTTCCTTGCACTTGGTGTGCGAAATAAACTGGCATTATTCAAAGAACGCGGTGATAAATCTCGCCATATTCTGCCTATTATCCACCAGGCGACCGATCTAATCAGGATTCTATAAATCGAAAATTCAGATAATTACTGCCCTCTCGCCAGATAATGAAACTGCAATAACGGCTTTAAATTAAGACAGAAGCCTTGCGCGAATTTGCAGAATCACAGCGCAATTTTCAGTGAAGCTATTCGTTTCGAGAACTGGCAATAATAATTGCAGTTGTTTGTATTTACATCACATACTTTAAAACGTTACCTGCATATGACAGAATTTATCTCAAACCTTGCCCGCGCGTAGCGCTTTCAAGCACTCGTTCATAAATCTTCACAAAGGCAGTAATTTACTCGCGCACATTGTTTCGTCAGAACGTTAGGCATTATGTACCTCAGCGTCTTTTGCGAAATTTCACGTCCGTTGTGTTCAGAATACTACCAGAACGGCGAGATAAATTAGGCGTTGTGCGTAAACACACTTATAAAATTCTTGATCGCATGCACAGTTAATTTACAGCTAAAAGCTTAATTAACCTACGCACTCCGAAATTTTTCAACACACTGTCAATAACCTGCCCTTTCTTTTATAAACTATAAACAAAGTACCTTCCTTAGCTCACAGAGTACATCAAGAAATTACTACAAACCTAGCGTAACGCATAACATAACAGGAAAAAAAGAGAGTTACATAATTACTAACCATTTTCGTAATCAGAAAAGGGAGGTACACAGTTTTAATACATTGCACTTGCCATGACCTACATTTCCACAAAAACAAAAACAAGAAAAACATGGTATAACGTAGAGTGATCTCGAGACACTGCGACGTAGAGGTGATAGCGGAGGCCTGACAGTTTCAAAAACTTCATTAAGAATTTTTTTTCAATGACTCCATTTCTTACACACGCATTAAACCTGGCAGACAAGTTTTCCATAGCGTTCCCTCAATTTTCGGCAAACTTGGTACCGGTGTTATTAGCATTACTTCTACCAAGGAGATGGATTAAAAATTGGGCGCTTTCAAAGCAACCATAACGCCCCGGAGCCTTTGCGTACGTAATTTATTGCGAGTGCCTCAGTTAACCCACGCACTTCGACCTTTGTCTGTACATCACCCATTACGTTTCCCTGACTTTCACCAAACATAAACAATGACTCATTTACATCACCGAGGACACCGCGTTAAATATTGAACGACGATTCAATATTTATTTCTGTCGATGATAATGAGGTCAGGAATGTTAAAATATCTAAAAGCACATTGTACTTAAGATGACCTGCCCCCACCCCTCCTCCCCTTATGCTTACGAAATATATATTTTTTGTAACGCCGAGTTCACACGAGACATAGGGAAACGTAGCTGATAACTCGAGTTTGACGCTTCCGAAGACAGGCCTAAGAATTTTTTTTTGGTAGAAATTGTATTGATACACACACATTTACCTCTGCAGATAGATTTTCTATAGGAGTCTGCAAATGTCCCTTAATTTTGAATTTGGTGTCACTTGTAGTCATGCCAGGGCAGCGGCCTAAACTTCTGGCACCTACGTAAGTCACACTCATAATGCTACGGAGCACTTGCCTGCGTAATTTGATTTAGAGGTCACGATTAATCTACATGTTTTGGACGTTTCCTTCGTATTACACGAAATGTGCCCCTTATTTGGCCAAATATAGACATTTTGTCTAGTTAATTTTAGTTCATGCAAGTTTAAGCTCAAGGTTTAAAGTTTCTGAAAAACTCTGATGGTCTTCAGGTCTAAAAGCAGCTCCAGGCACCTTGACTGGTACCTTGAAGACGCTCACATTTACGGCACACAATGGTCATTGCACAACTATAAGGTGGACAAAACTAAAATGATACGCTGTACTTACGATAGATATCTGGGCTAATTGTACCCTTAACAGAGGTAAAATATAAGATACATTAGGTATTTATACCATATCACAGATTTAATTGATCATTGTAATGTATTTGCTATAAAAGCACAGGTTATCGATTACATGAAATCAAATAGGTTGACTTTACAAGGAACACAATATCACAAGTAAGAGGACACAAGTAAGAAGACAAATCGGGCACGAGATGAAAAGTAAAAAAAAGAAACAAGGCAAATAACAGTGTGCAAATAGAGCGTAAATGATCCTTCCAGTAATCAAAACGTGATAGCCATTGTTCACAGCAAAGACAGAACTTGTCGGCACAAGTGTTTGTGTGTAGCAGTCGCAACTTTAGAACATTAATTCAAAACGGACGGTAAGCTGATGTACAGCGCACGTAGTTTGTAGTTGGCCCTTAAACTAGACACCAAGCACGGGGCAGTAAGTCGCGGAAACCCATCGATGGTGCATGTTTCAGGCATGCCGTCGTCGCAAGGAATTCTTTATGACCGGCTGAAGGGTAAAATGATTGCAGAACGGGAAATTTGTATATAAAGTGCTGAACTCTTATTGTATTGTAGTAAAAAAACACTGTTTCAGTCGAGGTGAGGTGAGGAATGTTCGCAACATGTCGAAACATCCTCTTTTGCAAAACGAAATTTTCAGTTAGGTTCTGCTGAGCTGTCCACACTAGGTCTGCAGTAATACAGGTGCGATGCGATTAGTTAACACACTTGAAGATTTACTTTGGAGGAGAGAAAGTGCTGACGTTGTGATGGCGCTCCAAAAGCAGATGAAATATTTTTATACATTGCCTTTACGCGTGAATGCCATGTCAGGTAATCGGAAAATGTAACGCCGAGTATCTTGCGTACATTTAGTATAACATTGTTGCGAGTTTCTCACAAGAAAAGGTACAGCAGTTCAGCTGCTTTTCTTTTGACACGGAATATAATAACTTTTGTTTTTAAAGGATGATTACTTATATCGTTGAAGCTGGACCAGGTGGAGAGCTTCGACAGTGCTTCATTACATATGATGGCCAGATTGTTGACATCGTGCCCATAAGAAGAATATGGTGCTGTCGTCGGCATATATGATAAATTTAGTGCTTTTATTAACAATTAAGTAATCCTTGGCGCATAAAATAAACAGAAGGGGATCGAACATGCCCCCTTTGGGTACACGTCTAGAATCAGGAAGAAATGACGACTATATATAAGAACCTTGCAAATGCACATACTACTGGCGGTTGCGTAAGAGGGACTTTAGTAAACCGAAAGGCTTCCATTGAGTACCTAGCACGAACATTTAATTTGCCTGAATGTCATGACTGAGAGTGTGGAACTCCTTTGAAAAATATCAATAGCAGGCTTAGTACGAAAAAAAAAAGCTATTACTATACTGTGTACTATGTTTTCTCCCAATGTTAGTAAACCTGTTTCGGTTAATCATCCCTTTCGAAAGCCGAGTTGCGCGTATGATATATTCGCCAGGAAAGAAACATGGTATACGAATACACATTCATTCTTCTAAGCTTTCTGAAAAAAATAAACAGGGAAAGCCGAAACTGTTATGTAGATTTCCATGATTTGCTTGTCAGCTCCCTTTATGTATATAGAAACCCTCGCTTTTAGTGATATATGCAATGACCTATTTAACTGTCATCATTTGCACATTGTTTACATCGAAGGCCTAGCGATTGTCAATGCTCGCGAAAGTTCTGAATTATTCTGCTTCATCTACTGGCGCTAGGAACAAACGGTCGCTAATGCCATGATTCAATAATTTTGCATGTGATACGTCACAACGTTTTGTCTTACAATCAGGACCCCTTATGTTCACAAGGTATACATTGAAATGTTTTGGTCATATTTGTGCCAGTAACATGGTGACTGTTAACCGCAACACTTTCACGGGGTGAAATGTTTCTTGTCGCGACCCCAAATAGTGTTTATCTCTTTAATTGCAGCGTCACAGCATTTATTATTGATATCTGAGAAAAGTTGATAATAGATGATTTGCGTCCCGCTGAGCTCACCGTTCATTTTGTTTCGCAGTGCCTTAAGTTCGTTCAGCTCGCACCACGAGTGCAGAAATACATGATACAACTTATTCATTTCTTTTTTATCGTTACGTTTATTCGTTTTTTATTAGTTTTTATCATTGTCATGTGAGCCCGCGCATCTCACGACTTCCTTATCATTTTACACTGCTTGAACATTTTAAACGGTAAATGGTTAGTGCAAAACCTGGAGAAATGCTTCAAGAAATGTGCAGTCAGCTTCATTCACGTCCGTTATTCGTGTGATACGTGAGCAATCACATATTCTTACTTTCCACATTTGCTCAAAACAAGCTCGCTGAGTCACCTACTGCTTCTCAGGAAGACATTAAAAAGGCTCATCACGCTTATGAGCTCTTCTGGCAGCAGTAACGGCTTCGCTGTCAAAGTGCGAAACATTCGGATTAAGTAACTTTGTTAGTTGAAAACTAACGCATCTCGGCGGTTTACGTCAGCACCAGACCTACAGCTTCGTTTCAGACGTTGCCACTTAAATATGCGATTCTGTAATAATGCGGAGCAATTCATTGACTTGTTATTCTCTGCGTATTTTACTGTAGCGTAAAAGCTGTTATATTAAACCACTGGAAATCACACTGTAGTTATTGGTCGAAGTGCGCAATATCAGGCAGGTGCTTTAACATATAATTGCAGAGACGCATTTCGGCATTGGTCAAGCCGTAAATGCGCCGGAAAAAATGTACCATGTGCTGCCGCTTTTGATGGCATAAATTGATGTCACGCGATGCCATAAGGACACCTTGTGCTCGATCTCGCAGGCAGGCAAGTTTTGCGAGAGCGGTCCCACGGGAGAGTTCTACTTCGGAACGGAGACCCTGTACACCTTGGTGTTCGGGGCCTACATGAACCGAGGATTGAATCACATCCTTCGACAGCGGATTAAGAGAATGTAATGTCTCTGCACTGAGTTTCTCGACATCCTTGTAGTGTTATATCGCCGCGCGATTGAGTAACGCTCCAAGTACTATGAGCACTTTCGTACTCTGAAACATTTTTATCCGAGTAAAGCCGGTTTTTATCAAGTGTCTGGCATCTGGCCTCCTTCGCGAAGCAATCAGCAAACAGTATCCAGCAAGAAGAAAGAAAACGCTGTTTGGATAGTAACCGTAAATGACTTATGCCCGAATTAAATTAAAGGTTTCGCGCACCAAACGAAAGTGCTCAAGAGTGTTTAGTTGACCAAGACGTCACTGTGCCTTTTGAGATGTTGCTTTTCATGAAATGCCGGGCACCCCTAATCGAGTCGAGGTCGCACTTATTCCGCTCGAGTGTGGTTCCGCTCTGCTCCTGTTGCTCCATGAATACTCTGCGCATACTATGACTGTGCAAGCGAATAACGAATCTGTGTACCTACACCTGTTTAGTTACACAACGTTCTAACGTTGACTTAAAACTTATTTTGTTAACTTTCTTCTGTTGAGTGATCGTCACTAACCCGTGATCGTCAATAACCGAGTGCGCGACGGGCAGGAATATTTTTCTACCAGTGCTACTACCACTTCTGCTCAGCCAGCGAGGCCTACCTGAACCGTGAACACCAAACGGAGATACCCTCCCGTATTTTCCGGCCTCCGCGGTGACGACGTGGAAGATCAGCTCGAGCGCTATAACTGAGCAAGTGAGGTCCGCCATTGGGACGACAGGCACAAACTACGGTGTGTCGCTTTTTACCCCACCGAAGTTGTCGAGGGGTGGTCGTTTAACAACGAAAGTGACTTTTAAGACTGGTCAACATTCACCCAGCATGTTCGCCAGATATTCGACATGCCCTCTCGACGCTCCGGAGTCGCCAAACAGAAGCTTCCAACGCGCATACAAGAATCGGGCGAGTCCTACACATCCTACACTGGAGGACGTTCTCGCTCGCTGCTGCCGCGCACAGAGTGACATGGCGTAATCTGAAGGCGTTCGCCATATACTGAAGGGGAACAATTCAGTCGCCTTCAATGCTCTCGTCATTCAGAGCCCGAACACCGTTCATCATATTATCACAGCATGCCAAAGTTTGGACACGCTCCAGTCTATTCATCACTTGCGACACTGGTTTCAACGGTGACGCCGAGTTGCGAACTCTGATACGTACTTCAATCAGGGAGGTACTTCAGGGACATCTTTCTGGACCTGCGATGTTTGCAACCGTCCGCCCCACTCCTGCTGGATTGCGTGGCATCATTAAGGACGAACTGGCGTCGCTGAGAAGCCCCAAGCTTGACAAGTCCGCAAGACCATTTCGTCTTGCGGACTTGTCTTGTCTCAACCATTCATTCTCCACTTGCAGAAGCTCAGTGTGACACCCTGGCTCCGACGACAGCCAATACTCCTGCACAACACTACCACTGTCCGTGGCGCACGTCGCACCCTGTTTGTTTCCACTGCGGCATTCACAGCCATATTTCGCGCTGCCCGCTGTCGCCAAACGCCCATGCCCCACCTTCGGTCTGCACGTCACCATCTAGCCAAACGTCCAAGCACACGTCCAGTGGCCCGGCACATTCTGTTGCCTCAGTTGACTTTCCTCGGTCTACTGACCTCGTCTCGCTCCAACGTGCAGATCCACACTTCCGTACGCTGATCGACCGACTCACTGGTTTACCACCACCCCCAAACAGTCGCTTGAAACAATAACTTTGATGTTTTAAACTTCAAGGTGGAGATATATTTCGAATGATTTACCATCCTTCCGGTAACCGATGAGTCCCAGTCATACCTCGCTTACTTCGAATCCGAGTTTTAAAAGCATTTCACGACGATGCGGCGGCTGGCCACTCGGGCTTTCATAAGACTTGCGACCGCTTTAGAAAGTGCTGTTTCTGGTCGGGCCTTTCCACCTCTATACCGAATGCGGTGACTCCTGCGCATCATGCCAACACAGAAAGTGCTCGGCATCCCTCTGCAGGCTCTACTATGCCCGTCTACCCCCTTCGAATTTGTAGGCCTAGACTAATGCGGACCCCTACCACTCTCGTCCTCTGGTCACCGCTGGATCCTTACCGCAGTGGACCATCTAACGAGCTACGCTGAGACAGCAGCTCTTCGCTCTGGTACTGCCTCCAACGTTACCGAGTTTTTTGCGCACGGTATCGTACTGCGCCACGGTGCACCTCGTGTCCTCCTAACTGACCGTGGCAAGCCGTTCTTTTCGCGTGTGCTTTGTGAAGTCTTCGAAGCCTCTGACACCGCCCTTAAGACGACATAAGCGTACCACTCGTGAACAAACGGTCTTACAGGGTGACCCGACCACACAAACGGGGACAGCGTTCTACCTTTCGCGACGTCCAATGCACAACTAATTACAGTCCCTTCTTCCTCGTGTACGGTCGTGCACGGTCTTTCGTCTTGGACACTACATTCCTCTCAGCACCTGCTGCTCCAGTGGCATACCTTCCAGAAGGATTTGCTGCTCGCATCGCCCGATGCTGCGAAATTGCGTGCGCCAACACCGCTACCATTCAGGACAAAAGGAAAGCTCGTTATTGTGCGACGCGTCGCGTTACTTCGTTCCGCCCAGGTGACGAAGTTCTTTTGCGGACACCTGTTCGCGCACCGAGACTCTGTGAAAAATTTCTTCAGAGATGTATTAGTCCATACACAGTGTTGCAAGGAACTTCGGCCGTTAACTATCGCGGCACTCCTGTCAGCAGAGCTACTGACCGCCACCGCAGCACTACAGAAATCGCTCACGCCTCTCGCCTGAAACCATATATTCGCCGTACCTACCCTTTCTAGCTAGCGTTATTGCTGGCCGCTTTCATGAAGGAGGATCATTTAGTGTGAGCGCCATTTGTGCGTATCGTCGTTGTCATTTGTACATACGACTCATCATCATCTTTTGTCTCGGGTGGTGCTTCGGCTCTGTGTCGGGCTGCTGCTCTGAAATAAAAGCGTCGCATCGGTGGATGTCTCACAATGAATTGTTTGCGTGAAATGTAGCAATTTAGGTTTAAAGCTTTTGACAGACGCAAAAATAGCACTACGTTGCGGCTAAGAAAAAAAAATCAATCTTTATTCTCGGAACCTAGCTACTATTGATTTCCGGATGGGTGCTGGGCATGTTTCATGAAGTGAAGAGCTAACACACAGGCTTTCGAAAAATGTACGCGTTTCAGTGTGAACGCAAACTAAAAAAAGATTGTCGATGAACTTTGAGATTGTCCTCCCGCTATCGAACGACGGGAATGTTATAGACCACATGCGTTTATCTCGAGCTCATGACAGGAAAGTGCTAATGGGTGCACAGCGTAAAAAATAAAAATAGGTGATGTATGGTAAAATGTATTTGTTTGAACGGTGCAAGAAAGGGGCGCACAGACATAAAAGTCTGCTATTGGGGACAAAAGATTACTGTCTGAGAAGTCGCTCTCTTGCTCCGTTATGTTTATTTTCCTGCCTTCCAGTGACCGCTGCGACCCTTGCTCCACAGGAAGCTTTCGGCAGGCATCTTACAGTGTGCAGCAGGCGCAATTATTGTATACCGCAAGCTAAACATTCAGCATCATGAGTTATCACAATAGGGCAACACTGTCCCGCAGCTGTACGCTTTTGATTTTCATTGTTGCACCAAGTACAACGCACACACAAGGCTGACAGGAGCACGGAAATTGAAAGCCACTTGTTTATTTGATTGTTAGCTCCGCTTACAATCAAGACAGAAAGTTAGTGACTTTCTTTCACGTCTTTTATTGCAGCACAGCGGCTTTACGAGAGAGCGGAATCGCGGAGTTCAAGTATTTAGGTGCTATGCTTCCGATGGAGCGTTGCAGCATCAAGGAGGAAGAAGAGCAGCTGAAACTGCAAGACTTGGTCTCCGTGTTCTATTTGTACGCTGGCATCACCGCCGCCTGCATGCTCGTCTTTGTGGCCGAGATTGTTATTGGTCGCGCTAACCATGGCGTTCGCTACAGACGGCGTCTGCGTCAACTCAAGCTTAGGGACTCGCCGTAGAAGTTTAGTTATTTTATTCACCTTTATTGTCCAATCGAGACTGCAAAAGGCATCCATGCATTTAAGTATTACTGGCAGGAAATTAGTGCCTTGTTCCGATTGCTTCGTTCCACAGCTGTCGAACCAGCGTAATTATACACGAAGAACACTCATTTCCCCCAGAATGTAACAAACAGATGATTAATTACGTTACCCTTTAATGCGATAAATTCGAAGCGTGCACCAAGAAACACACACACGCACGCACACACGATGAGACAAGAGGGAAGACTGTGTCGCTCTGCGTTTCCAAGGAAAACTAACGATTGGAAGGAAACATTTGTAATCTTTAGATGACGCGGTCATTGCGTGCCCTAAAGCCACTGCCGTGGGCTGATTAGCAGGCTCTTAGTAATAGCACGCTACTTTAACCGGATGGAAGCATTAACCGGTGAGCTGTCGAGATAAGCAAGAGTGGTTGATAGCATTGGTGAAAAAAAAAGGTAAGAAAAATGCTGATAAGGACCGGATACCTTACAAGCATAGTTAACTGCGCAAGTTGGATATAGAGGTTTCAATGAAGAGATAGACTATTAGAAAGACAGAGAAATCGCTGCACTGTTAAATATCTCTAGAATCCTTCAATTATTCAGCTACCGCGCCCCATTAAAAAGCGGGTCACAAAATTTGTGGTGTCTGTACCCCTGTAAAGCGGTAGGCTGGTGAAGTATTACCTATAACTCTGACCATTTCAATTTGACGTAAAGCGCCGGCCGTAGAAGCATACGCAGAGCGAAGGTTCGATAATACACGGCGGTATGAAATGCACGTTACACTAAAGGATTGTTACATCCCGGGCAGTTTGTGTTGCGGAACGAGTGACTGGGTAGACCTAGGAGGCTTGACAGGCATCTGCACTGTGTTGGTCCGGTTTCCAGCTAAGGCTTTAATTAGGAAGTTGCGTTCCATGCTCGGGATTAGCGCACTGAGTTAAGATGCACGCAGGCCGAACACGCGTGGATGAAATGCTGTTGCTGCCGTGGCTATTCAAGAGCACAATAAAGCGCGTTCTTTCATGTCCTGTTGTAAGTGCAGCAGATTTCCTCGACATGAAGCATTGCTTCAAGCCAGGGGCGTCACTAGGGGGAGAGGGCGTGTAATTACTGGGAAGCCGCATGTGCAATTACTGCACACACACGTGGTTCAAAGCTGTATTATTTCCTTTCGGCACATACTTCCTCACGCTCAATGCCAGTTGGCCAGCGCTTACGAAGCGCCTGTATTCCCGCAGAAAAGAATTCCTTCGGGAGTGTGCGAGACCTTTCGTGCACCGCGCGGGGTACCTAGCTATTCATCGGAACGAAACTTGCTGTCGCCCAGGGCTTCTTTCAGTTGTTCGAACATATGGAAGCCACCCGGGAAAAGGTCTGGTGAGTATAACGAATACGCAGGACATTCGAACTGCAAGTCTGTTATTGTCGCAACTGTTGCACGAGCCGTGTGGGTCTGTGCATTGTCATGTCGCAACAGAACACCTGCCGAGAGCAATCCACGTCGTTTCCATTTGATTCAGGCCAACGATGATTCTTGAGGAGGTCAGAGTATGCTTCACTAGTAATAGTGGTTCCCCGCGACGCGTAGCGTACTAAGATAGCGCATTTCTTGCTCCAAAAGAGGGTCAATAACGTTCCCTGCTGATGGCTGTGTTCGGAATTTCTTTTTTCTTTGAATGATGAGGAATTGGCCCCATTCCAAGACAGAAGACCACAAATAGACGGAACGCCAGCACTGCAAACATCACAACAGAAGTTCAAATAAAACACAACTTGAACGCAAAAAGGTTAAGATCAGTCAAGTTAGGCATGCATCCAAAGAGAAGGAAAGGGTAGGGAGGTCAACGAGACAAATGTGCTTTCTATTGTTGGGAAGGCGACAATAGGGAGAGAGGGAGCATTGCGTACACGAAGAGTACGATTTGCAGCGTACTATTCTCGATCAGTGAAGCAAGTCCTAAAGAAGTGCAGTTAGAGCCTGAATAGGGCCTTCGGCACCATTGACGGATGTGGCAAGGGTGCACGAATTTTTTTATTTTTCAGATAGTGTTCTATAGTTCAGTTGTCTTAGCGTCAACTGTATAAAATGATGTCCTGGACGTACTGAAGGCATGTCCACTGCATGTGTTCACAAGTCGTTTTTCTTTTTTAAGACCTGCAAATGTCGTACGTAGATGGCCATGCTAGATGCATGGCCATCAGATCTGGCGGCAGTTTCCGAACCGCGTACCCAAACGCTTTCGTGCAGCTTTGACCCTCGGTAATGGGCGCGGCGTTTCACGGCGCACACTAACTCAGCGAGCGCCGACTAAACCAGAGAATTCTGTAGCGAACGAGGACAACATTGTATTTTTCTTGGCGAAGAACTCATTTTTGAAACGATGGCAGTGTCTGTTATGAAAACCTGCTATCACACTAAACGAATTCAGAGACGGACGAGTCGCTGAGGCGCAATGGCTTCTTTTCTGTACGTCGGGGACATTAGCGCATAATCGTGTGAGCTTATATGCGACACAGAAAAATGCCCCAATAAAAGAGAGGCTGCTTCAACACAAAACACATGCCCAAAAAACCGCTGGCAACCAAAATACGTTCCACTGCTCCACAAAACACTTTCTGCACATCGATAACACCATGCACATTACAAATAAGCATCGTTTTCAGCGACGAAAACTGCAGAGGGTCGGCATTGTATTGACAAGTTGATGAAAATAAATGCAACGTGTTGTCGGCCCAATTCAACGCCTCTCATCGGCAATTGTGACCTTGCGTGTGGTTCTTTGCATGGTAGTACTAATTATATGTGATCATGTGGGGCTATTCATCGCTTAACTTAAGCCACTTCTATGCGCTGGCTGGCCGTTCCACCACAATTATGGTAACACCTATGATCTGAAGGTGACAAGCGCGGATTTGTCATTCGGCTCTCATTGTACACCCAACTGGAAAGTAGATTCATACAACCATCACACTTGGTACAGATGGTTCACCAGCGAAGCTGAAACGTGCGGCCCCGGTGCTTATCACTGGGTTAATGCGAACGATTCATTCAACGGTGGCTTGGTAGGCTGCCGGATCCTCGGTGCACAGTTGCTGCTTGCTCTCGGCTGCACAAGCCTGTTCTTGTGCCTAGGCCGCAGCATCGGCACGGCGTAGGCTAGCTCGTTCCCGGTTCTGCTCGCGGCGTTGCTTTTTGAAAGCTGCCTGCTCCTCTGAAGTGCGTGCGACGTGTGGCCTACCCATTTCGGAGCCGGAGAGAAACTGCTGCGCGCGCGCTCGGCTACAACAGAGAGCAACAACGTCACTGCTGGCGCAGCCAATAGAGAGCCTCTCTCTCTCTCTCTCTCTCTCTCTTGTTTTTTTGCGCATGCGCATGACGTTGCACCGGAGGTTTCGGCGTACAGGCGATAGACGGACAGACGAATCGGCTAATCATAAACAGCTTCGCTGTAACATTTAGCCTCAAAAGCTTTCTCTTCGACTATGACTGGCTCCGCAGTGGTAGGCAACAGGGCCCGCATTTGAAACGATTTCGCTCGTAAGTTTTTTTTTTTTGTGATTGGGTAGTCGCCGTCACAAATGATATCGTAATGCAGCCGACGCAATAGTGCGCTACATACAAAGAGGCGGCCACAACACATGGCACTCAGCCAGACCATGCTAGACGCTCGGAGAATGCCTTCTACTCGCACTCAAGAGAAATGCGTGAGAGCAAAGCTTGTTTCCAGTCGTTCAGAAGACAGAATTTTTGAGTTTGTTTTTGAGCTCCTCGGCGTTATCTTTTGCGCGTTCTGCTGGCGCAAGCAACACGATCCAGTGTTATCACTCTTGGCAATTGATCGTTTCGTCATCGACAAGCGTGAGTACCGAAAGAAGATATATGTTGCGGGGCCATAGAAAGTGTCACAAACTTGTCTCAAAAAGATTCAGTACACGCCAAACTAACTGTTACCACGGCCGGCTTGCTCTTTTGTTAACTGCGTCACAACCCTAGGCGCGGCAAGCGTGCCTCAAAAGCACCTCAAAAAGTAACAAAATTAGTTACAACAATGTTGTGGATCAGAGAAAGCGCCAAGACTTGTCCCGGTAAGATTCTGTACATGCGAAACCGTGTCACACGGCCGAGGTGCTTTTCGCTAACTGCGTCACAAAGCCGGGTGCGGCGAGAGTGCCCAGAAACTACCGAAACAAATAATAATAATGGTGGGGCTCACAGAAAGCGTCGAAAGCATCTTCGAGTACGAGTCATAAACTCAAATTAACTACGCCAGGACGGCCGAACTGCTTTCGCTAACTGCGTCACAAGTCTCGCTTCCGTGCGGTAAAAGCCGAAATTGCTTGGAATGTGTCGCAGACTGTCAAATAAAATTTCTCACTTGGCCGTAGTCCAATAGTGCAGTGGTGCCGCGTTGAACTGCAGAAGGAATGTACGCCAGGAGCCCAACAAACACGCTACATTCGAAAGAGACGGGTGGCCGAACCGGCGAACTTCACATGCGCAACCGGCCTCGTTGGCTTCGTTGGCCGGTATGGCGCATGACGCAGGCATCTGTCGCCATGGCGTGCCGTGAGCTTGCTGTTAGGTAACGTAAGTAAAATAAGTCGCAAAGTATAAGTTCAAGCTTAGTTTTAGCGGCAAATAATAAAAAAAATAAAACATTGTAAGTTCATTTCGTATTCTTCTTTTCCAATGCTCGCGTCGACTAGCGGATGGGATTAACACTAGGCTTGACGCGTTTCCTGTTGCCAGTTTTTGCCGAGTGTCCCCTCTTGTTGAATTTCTTTCTCTATGACGATATCATGAGAAGCCAACAAACATTGGCACCAAGGACAACATAGGGAAAATTACTTGTACTTACTAAATGAAGTAAAGAAATGATAAATAATGAAAATGAAAGTGGATGGCAAAACAACTTGCCGCAGGTGGGGAACGTTCCCACGTCTTCGCATTACGCGTGCGATGCTCTATCAAGTGAGCTACCACGGAGCCGTTTTCCTGTCTACATTGTAGGTAAGTTTCCTACTAGAATCCTGGGAGTGCCAGCCAGCCTCACCACTCACAAACCTTGGCGGCGGATGTGGAACATCGTTTCTGCCGCAGGCGTCACGAGTACGTGATCTTTTTGGGTGAAGACAACTGGTAAATAAACCCACGCATGCTACCTGAAGGCATCAGTGTTGCCGGATTCGAGACCCTCGTTATCTAATGAAGGTGAAGAAAGGGGGTTAACCGAGAGGCTCGATTTTTATTAAACATATCATAAGAAGCTAACAAACACTGGCACCAAGGACAACATAGGCGAAAATACTTGTGCTTAATAAATGAAATAATGAAACGATGAATTAATGGAAATGAAAGTGTAGGAAAAAACAACTTGCCGCAGGTGGGGAACGATCCCACAACCTTCGCATTACGTGTGCGATGCTCTACCAATTGAGCTACGAGGGAGTTGTAGATGGGAAAACAGACCGCCAATGCCTGTGAGTGGTGGCGCTGGCTAACACCCCAGGGTTCTACTAAGGACACATAAATATCCAAGTGGATGGGAAAACGGCGCCGCGGTAGCTCAACTGATAGAGCATCGCACACGTAATGCGAAGGTTGTGGGATCGTTCCCCACCTGCGGCAAGTTGTTTTTTCATACATTTTCATTTCCATTAATTCATCGTTTCATTATTTCATTTGTTAAGCACAAGTAATTTCCCCTATGTTGTCCTTGGTGCCAGTGTTTGTTAGCTTCTTATGATATGAGTAATTTTCGAAGTGTGAGACGAAGTACACTGACGTTTCACTTACCCTTTTTTGAGCTGACGCTGTTTTATGCAATGAAACGAAAAGTAACTCGAACACCTCATGCATTCCATCTGACACTTTGAATATCTCTAAACTGGTGCAGTCCAGAGAATTCGTTCCAAGTGAATACGCTTTGCGCACCCACTAGCTACAATGCGTAGATGAAAATGTGTGCTGTGAAGTAATTAAATTCGAAGTTAATTTACGTAAACATATTGAATATTTAAGTAGTTTGATTTCTCGTAAAAGTAATGGCCGCATGATTGAGCAATTAGGTTAAAGGGTTAGAAATTCGCTATCTGCCACAAGCAATTTTCAATTACTTGGTTGAACTCAATAAAACACCCTATACAAGAGGCCGCCATGTTCATGGAAGCGTCAAAAAGTATTCCTAAGTACTTCAGTGACGCTACTAGCGGGATGAGTCCTTGCTGATACAAAAGGGTAATAGAAATCGGATGTAATTGAGGGTAGACGAAAACGAAGGACTTACTGACATTCAGGGTAAACGAAAGATCATCCAGCCGGTTTTCCTATTCGGTCTGATAAGGTTGTAGAGCACTATATTTTTGCCATTATGTTGCGTTCAGTATCTTAAGCCCAAAAGCTGCCCGACAGGCGGCTACGCAGCTGATGGGTTTCGACAGGATTATCAACCCTTTTGATGGCGCGAGCATCTTATAAACACCGTAGCAAAGAAGACACCTCGCCACCGCCAATGGTTGAAAATTGTTTGCTGTATGCTAAACCATTCGCGGGTAAAAAAACTGTAACCATGGTATCTTCTTTTTTTTTTTACTGTCACACCTAACCTGATTTATGGTTTTACTTCTTGAATGACGTTTCTCTTTTAAATGTTCTAATCGTCTACTCATCTAGTCTGATGTGCAAATTACGTCCGATTCTCTCGTTATCAGTTGTTTTTTCGTATTGTTCAATTCCTGTATTCATCAGATGGCCCAACGTTCGGCGAACATCATTCTAGGTACCTACCACGCTTGAGGCTCATCATCATTATTCTCTACGCTGCCCTGAACATTATTTTATACCCGGTTTTCTTCTGATTATTTCCTTTTTTCTCCAAACACAAAACGTTTACTTCTAAACTCCAACGCTCAAATTGTTAACTCCCTCGTTATTATTAATTATCTTTACGCACCTAATTCAACCACCCGATTCTTGGCCAATACCCCACTGTGGGTATGTGCCACGGCACTCAGGACAACAACAATATCAGGTTGCTGCTACTTCACACTAGGAAGCGTAAGCGTATGTCAGGGCCACAAGCAACTATTTTCTTCTAGCGGTCCTGCGAAACGTGTAACAGGTTATGGCACAGTCTTTCGAAGGTGGGTGAGGGCAGGCGTTCGCGGTAGAGAATTTACCACAGCAGTCATACCGTGACTGCCAGCATACTCTACAAGAATAGAGTACTGGCGAGGTTTGATTACATTCATCAAGGAGCAGAGCAAAGAACCCATCGACGACACGAATGACAATGCTTGCGTCCTCTCTTTATATCTGTGTTGGTTCTTTGTGCTGCTACATGATAAAATAAGCGTTTCAGTCGTGCAAGGTTTAGCATAACTTCACGACCCAACTCTTCGAAAGGAAAGCCTTCGCCATTCCTATAGTAGCGTCTAATATGTGGAACACTTTAGAGTTAGCAGCCTGTAATGCGGCACAAATAGCTTGGCTTTGCAGACGCCATGTTACGGGCTGTAACGATTCCCTAGGAGGCAGCCATACGAGTCCGATGGCGTTGCCACGTGGTCCAAATGAACGGAACTCTAGAAAGAGAGTTTTTTCTATGGTGCGAAAGCTAACTGCTACGTAGCTTGCTATTGCTCAAATGAACAGGGTGTTCCAACTATCATGCACTAAGATTTTAAAATGTACAAATGCCACGCAGCTGGACAGAAACAAGGTAATGTTATTTGCCGTCGCTCGGAGATACTCAGATAATTTTTTTTTGCGTTCCGTCTAATTACACAATTCACCTTAACTAATCATTCCACTTCTAAAATATTATAATTAGATGCAAAGTGTTAATGAAAAAAATTGTAGAGCAACATGACAAACTCCCTATACAGCTTTCTGCTGGTCAATGCGTGCTACATAAGAGTGTTTTTTTCCGGGTGTGAAAGAAGCCCGCTAAAACGCCCAAAAGTGCTTCGAGCGGTAAGTCGAGGAGCACTTTGTCGAAGACGAAACTTGGTGCGGAGTGTAGCCTCTGCGACTGCCCCAGGTTTCCATGGCAACAGGGTGTCACGACCCGCACATGTGGCAGGTCCTCGAGTGAGCGTTTCCCCGGGATGACTTGAATTCGTTCGGCCTTCGCGCCACGTGCAAGAGCGAAATGTTTCGCATTGGCTCGTGTATTCATCGAGTATGGTTTGTGTCGCAATTTTTTTTATTCTATTGTTTACCCTACTTATGCAGTTTCAAATTGTTTTCTTTGCAGTTGCCGGCTTCTGAATAAACGAAGACAGAACATGGCGCGATGATGTTGGTTTCATTCATACTTGCACTCATCTGCATTGCTGGGAGCCAAGGCTCTCGATATGTGTAAGTGCAGAGGAATTTCACGCTGTGGCTGATTTTTGGTTGACGGTGCGAATAAGGGCGACAAGTGACACTTTGCTTGTCACATACTGCTTCAAAAACAAACCAACAGCTCAATACAATGTATTAACAACATTTGGAGAACCAGTTACGTTATAGCGCATTTGGTTATTGACACCGCGGAGGAAAGTATTTCTTCCGTCTTCAAATCGCCTCGATGCAGTTGAACGCAATGTAGGCTTTATCACAAGTTGACATTTTCACAATGAACTTGCCTAATAAAACAAGAAAGAAGAAGGAAAACGAGAAGCTCTATCTGCTAGTCGACAGCGTTATTCTCGTAAGTCCGCGTAAACTTGTTAGTGATGTTGGCGACAAGTAAACGAAAATTTCACATTCAATAACGGTGAAGAACCTGGCAGTACTTACGTGACGGAATAACTGAGCAGCAACGAATCTTCTTTGTTTGGGCAGTAAAATATATGTATTAAAATACTGCAGATTCTTTAATTTCGTGGCTCAATTTTATCGCCATTCGGAGGATTTAGGTCTATTCGCGGCTGTTTTGCGATTTCGGACTTTTGCCGTACGGCTCACTTAGGCTGCAAAAGGTCATTTGCATTCATTATTCTGTTTACCGTCTTTGTCTTTTTGAAACAGTGCAGTCTGTTTAGCCAACTACATGGCTATTCAGTTAAACGTGCTCTTCATGCGCGACTTCTCATGTGTGCGCCTAGCTCTACGAAGTAGGACACCCGTTTGGTCATTTCTTTGTTTGTATGTTTGTTTGTTGATACTGTTAGCCCCCGAAAGGGCAAGTACAGGAGTGTAATCCAGAATATAAGAGATAATATATGTCACCTTCCCATAAAACAAAACTTACCATAAAAATTCGTAACCATAGCTATGCAGGCAAAGTATTGCTGATGTCTTTGCGCATAAAGGGCAGTAAAATTCGCAGTAAAACAAAGTTTTTCATTTTCATATTTGGACAAGATAGCACACAGCGATCAAAATTACACACGACATGAACAGAAAAGTGGAATTTTGGAGAGTTGTGCCATCGGAAGAAATAAATTATTCAAGCAGTGTTAAATTTCCACTCTCGAATTGTCCTGGGAAAATAGCTGAACTTGAAGGCATCCTTTGGTGTGAGTGGTGACTAGATATACATAGTAGACCGTTGTCTCGAATATGTCTTTATTGGCAAGGCGGTAAATTAGTCCTGCAGCATTTGCGAATACTGCCACAGCGCAAATGTGCGCAAGCAAGTAAAACCAAATGCGCCACGTTTTAGGATTTTCCACCAGCTAGCAGAACTAGCTGGCAAAATGATTTTTTTCTTAGTTTTCAGGCATAGAGTTCATACTTGTTCGCTGAAAGGTCAGCGTACCTTTAAATTTCGCGACGCCTTATTATTCCAAAATTCGCGTAACTCAAGGCCGAACGTCAATAAAGGGTTTTAGTCAGTGACGTCCACGTTTTCATTGGCGTAAGCTCATTTCCGTATATTTCCCAAAATTGCAATCACGATCTCTCTGACAACGCTTTCCTTTAGTTTACGTTTAGCTGTCTTTCTTTCTCTCTCTCTCTCTCAGGAGTCATTGTCCTCTATGCCTAGGCTCTTGCTATTGTGGCTTTCTATGATTTCTTTTTCGCAAACGACTTCGAAAAAAAAAACAAGGTGCAAGGTGTAAGATAATTAAACCTCACAAAACACCTCAATTCATCCATCGGTAATAAATATTCAGTAAGTGTGAACATTTATTCCTGCTAAAATCGTTTTTCTTTTTCGAGTGAGCCTTACTAATGCCAGTAGGTAGCTAAAGTAAGTTGAGCGCCGAAACTTTGTGTAACGTGATGGCTTCGGACGCATTCCTTGTCTAAGTCTAAATTGTCGCGGATTTCTCTGGAGAAAGATTGTGTACAAGCTCCCTTCATTCCCTCGGGTAACATCTGTATTTTAGGCGATCCTTGTTATGCGAGGAAAAGGCCTGCAACACCACCTGCAGCCACCAGTTCAATGGATCTATTGGCATTAAGACCATTGGAAAGTGTGAGAATAACGAATGCCAGTGCTATCGCAGCTCACGTAAGTGCCTCCCAATGTTCGCATCGTTCTCTTTCCTTTTCGTAGGGCACTGCACGAAAGTAAGCGAAGGCATCAGTCTGTTTTAAAATCGTTCGCAGTCTCAAGTCTTTGCATAATAGGCTCCTTAGATGTAAGCATCGTTTCAGAAAACGCAGCAGGAAAGAATCTAAGTATGACGTATCATTGGAGTGAACTGCGCAATAGAGGGCACAAGCAAGGGGCTAACAAACACAGGTCACTGCCATTTGATTGTCCTGTGTTTTACGTTGTTCTCTTCACACACACACACACACACACACACACACACACACACACACACACACACACACACACACACACACACACATATATATATATATATATATATATATATATATATATATATATATATATATATATATATATATATATATATATATATATATATATATATATATATATATATATATATATATGTTCATTTGTCAACTAACTACGGTTTGGACGTTGAAGCCTGTTGACGTGCTAGCAGGTGCCTTCCCGCTCTGTCACTCAGTGGAAGCCGTAGACACGTACGATGAAAACGATGGATATCACGTGTAGAAGCCGCTTTGACTTACGACTGGGCCTGTTCGTAGATCTGAACCGTGCCAAGAATTGTCGAACATGCCTTCTTTTGTGACTGGCTTCTTTTCTTCATAGCGCTCAATCAAGGAAGTATAAAAATACACAGGCTTTGCATAGTCTTTGAGAGTGCAGCCCGTTGTACTCATTGTGTCAGGATGCAAGTCGCACGATATCGGAGTAGTAAGCAGTCGTACGACTGAAACTACTGACGTAAGAGATGAACGGAAGAGTATTGGCCAAGGTATACGTACGCATAGTAGCGAAGTTGCCATAAAAGCCCACACGTCCTGCAATGGCGGCTTGATGGATGGATGTATAGATAGATGGATGCTATGAGCGTCCCCTTTAGAACGGCGCGGTGGGTTGCGCCACCAAGATCTTGTTATTACATTGCCTAATGCGCTACCTATGATAAAAAAAGAGAAGAAAACCACGAAGAATTCCCATCACCAAATTTTCTGGATTCTTACTGAGAACTTTGCTTTTGTAGGCATTTTATTTTATTGTTCTCGGCAACTAAATAGTTGGGATGGGTGGCTAGGAGGGTCGGGGGTAGGGTCGCCTCGCTGTCTCGTTCGTTCGGGCTATTCGCCTACATAGATCATTACAGTCGACAATTTATGCTAATTTGTTACAGTTTCAGTCAGAAACATTACGTCGCGATTACACGTGCAGGTCACCAGTGACCTGAAAGTACTGGAAGTACACACAAGTTAAATGAGTATTGTTTGGGGACAACAGGACGCCCAAAGAGTGCCAACATTTCTCATAATGTATGTGTTGAGTTGCGCGTTTTCACAGTCTTTTAAGATATTGCGACGACAAAAGTAACATGCTGTCTCAAGAATTCAGTGACGCGGTGACGTAAATGTTTGATATAATCGAGATAGTAATTAAGTCCTGATAGCAATTAAAGTATGTGTCTTCCTGAATTTTATTAGGGTTAGTTAAAAACCCGTTTCATTAGCTTTTACTCTTTTTGTGCGTTTATTTTTTCAGTAAACTGTCAGAAATGCCAATTCGACAAGAGCACCATGAACCAGTACAACGAAAGTGTTGAAAAACGACATTGTTTTTCGATTTATTTTCCTGTTGCTGCGGTATTCTTGTTTTGTGCAGTCACTCAGAAAAGTTTGTGGCTTGCTCAAATTTTTAATAAATAAAACAGTATCTTTGTCATCTTAGCGGGTAGACCAAATGGAAAAGCATACTAGGCTGCCTGCTCATTTGTGGAGAAGATATCCATTTTTCAGTTGGCATGAGTGAAGCGCGAAAGTATTCAAATTATTCTAAGCACCTGTGGCCCACAATTTTTTCACTCTAAGTGTGCAATGAAAATATAACAGAATTCAGGCTGAATAGCTGGTGCATTTTGCTTGTGCAGTCTGTGATGCGAGCACCTGCAAGAAAATGTGCATTGAGCGATACGGCAATAAAAGTGACGTACACTCAGAATGCTCGAACGACGTGTGCAACTGTGCCTGGAAGAAAGGTAAGTTGTGCTTTCTACGTTTATTTCTCCGCTTCCACAAGTTAAGTAGCTTTTGGTGCATGGCTAATATTTTGCGATTGAAGTCATAACACTGTAACTAAGCAATACTTAATTGACCAAAAGCAATTAGTGCACATCGGAAAAGAATATGGCTTAGGAAAGTGTTCATACTGGTGGTTACGTTAGCTTTATCCCTCAAGTATAATTTTACCTTTAAATAGATTAGGCAACAGTTTCTCCTCTTGCTTTCTTTTTTACCGCGCATACGACTAGAGTGCGACGTACATACAAGCAGCGAATGTTGCTTCTTGGAGCGTTTATATTCCGTTGGCAGCGTAAGCTCAACAAGAAAGGTCTAGTTAAAGTGAAATGGGAAGAAATGGAATGAAGGGTTAACAAAATCACCAATTCCGTTTATTAAGAACGGATGGGCTTGACCACGTAAATTCATTGTGCTGAAGCAGCATTTGTTGTTTCGTTGCGTAATTCAGAGAGAACAGAGCCGGTGAGCGCCGCATCTATGGCGCCATACATATACGCCGACTCGAGAAATATACGTGTTCTGTCGTGTGTTGAGCCGTGTAGTCACGATGTAGTTTCCATGAAACGGAAGTCTGCAGAAGGCCTCGAAAATAACCGCTGCTGCAGTAAAACCGAGTTGACGCTTTCGCGCGTATATGAATGAGCGAGGGGAGGGTGTATGCTGGCGTATACACTCTTAAAACGGTTGCACCCTTTGGGGTGTATATTTGTCCCACAACAATAATCGTCATCAGCCTTGCTCGCGTTTCCTTTCTTGAAAGCTCGGCGCTCGCTACTTTCCTGTCGAGAAGCTGCGTGACACTGATAACGCGCATGCCGTTCGTGACTGGGAAGTACCAGGCTCGCAGCGTTAAAGAAAGGAAAGGCGGGCCAGACAGATGACGATTATTGTTGTGGGACAAGATACACCCCAAAGGGTGTAAATTTTTCTAAGAGTGTAGAAGCGCAGGAAAATTACACCCTCGAAGGTAAATTGGATGCACAAACACCATTTTCGTACCCTTACTTCTTTTGTGAATTTCGAAAATGTGTGCATTCGTTAGCCGAACACCTTTACTGCATCGTTTCATATTTTAGCGGTGCTAAAAGGATGCCTTGAGCGAGACACACACCCTCCAGAATTTATGGGTGCTGAGGTACTGCACCGTTTCAAAACAAGCATGAAGCCAGGAGTGCTCAGCGGTTTACGCCGAGCCATTGCACGAGCAGGCCATATGGTCACAGTAGGCTCTGTTGTAATCGCACCGCTGGTGCGATTTGTTGGGAACTCGGCGCTGACGCCCGTTGTTGCACCTGGGTCGCAAGCCCCAAGGGTAGCGTTGGCCTGGCGGCCTGGGGTACAACTGGAAGCATCCGAAGGTCCCGGCAAAGCATGAGTCGACTGGTAACAACAAAACAACTTGTTTATTCTAACATCGCAAAGAGTTGGCGGTCAGGTTGACCGAAGTAGAGAGACGGGAGTGCACGTTAATCAACAGAAGAAATCGGAGCCCTCTCTCGGCGTCCGGGAGCAGCTGCTCTTATACTCTCGGAGTCGAGGGCAAGAAGGAACGTCTCTGGAAGGGGGCGCATGTGACGGCGCCGCTCGGGAACGTTGGGACGAGTAGGTGACGCATCCGCAGGGCCGGCGCCGCTCGGGCACGTTGGGACGAGTAGGTGACGCATCCGCAGGGCCGGCGCCGCTCGGGAACGTTGGGATGAGTAGGTGACGCATCCGCAGGGCCGGCGCCGCTCGGGCACGTTGGGATGAGTGGGTGACGCATCCGCCGGGCCGGTCAGACCTCCTCGCTTCACAGTTGGGGGAGCTCCTCTCCCCGGCTGCCGCGCTTTGACAAGCGTGGGCACCAACATGCACACACACACACACGCACACCGAAGACACGTGGCATCGGAAAATGCCTGGACGCGCTTGGCGGGGAGGCGTAGCGGCGACGCCGAACGGGCCAAAATGTCTGCCGCTTTGTTGCAGCCGCGCCGGCTAAACCGCGCGTCGTAGGCGAAACGTAACAGACCGCCCCGCCGGGGGAAGGAGATCCCGATGGACAGGGGACTGCATCCGCTGTCCGGAGGGATATCGCTCGATGATGCTCATAACCGAAGTCGGGCGTCCCTCGACGTTTCTTGAGCGCAGCGCACAGAGAAGGCCTCGTTCTCTCGTTCAGGTTCGCACAGGACACTGCAAAGTGACTTCGGGAGAGTTCACATTTTTGTTCTCGTTCCCGGCAAGCGTTAGAACTACGCTGAAACTCAACCGCTCAGTCAGCAAGCACGGCACAACCCTCACTAAGCCCTGCCAGGCTCTTTCCCCTTTTTTTTTACCACTGCCTAGTTCCTTACAGTAGTCTAGCAGCACTCAGAACGCGTCCACAAATTGGAAAATTGCACTAGAAAGCACATCATCACTTTGAAACACTAAACAAAAGCAATATGTTAAAAATCCTGCCTCAGGAAGAGAAACATCAGTAACAAACAATTTTGAGGCTGATTCCTACGTTAGGGGCTTCGACTTAAGCCATCGGCGTTACCGTTGAGACTCCCCTTTTTGTAACGCACCTCAAAGGAATATTGTTGCAAAGCGAGGCTCCAGCGCAGGAGGCGGCCATTTTTGGGAGAGATGGTCTGCAGCCATTGGAGAGGGCAGTGATCCGTCTCAATGATAAACCTCGAGCCGGCTAGATAGCATGACAATTTCTGAACGGCCCACACGAGACATGCACACTCTTTCTCGGTGGCGCTATACGCCTGCTCACGACTGGTCAGCTTACGACTAGCATACAGGACGGGGTGTTCTACTTCTCCATTTTCCCGTTGGCACAGTACAACGCCCATGCCTCGCTCACTAGCATCGCACTGAACAACGAACCCTTTTGTATAGTCTGGCGATCGTAGCACAGGCTGGCTTGTTAGGGCACTCTTTAGGGCGCTAAAAGCTCTTTCCTTTATCTCATCCCATACGACTGTTTGGGGCTCTGTTTTTCTTAGAGCATCCGTCAGGGGAGCCGCGATATCAGAGTACCTGGGGATGTACCTCTGATAGTAGCCGGCGACACCTAAGAACGACCGAATATAGGTCTTCGTGCGCGGTTGCGGGAAGTCTCGCACAGCGGCCACCTTTATTTCAGAGGGGCGGCGACGACCCTGACCAATCACGTGACCGAGGTAGACAACCTCGGCCTGTGCTAACTGGCACTTAGGAGCCTTGACTGTCAAGCCCGCTTCGCGCAGGCGGGTTAGCACTGCCCGCAAGTGTGCCATATGCTCAGACCAGGATGCGGAGAATATCGCTACGTCGTCTAGATACGGTAAAGCGAATTCTTGCTGTCCCCGCAACACTTTATCCATGAGGCTTGAAAAACAGTATGGCGCGTTCTTCAAACCAAAACTCAACACTTTAGGACGGAATGTTCCCATTGGTGAAATGAACGCCGCATACCTACTAGCCTCTTCTGTAAGTGGAACCTGCCAATAACCCCTGACAAGATCTAGGGTGGAAATAAACTGAGCGCTACTAACTTTCTCAAGGCGCTCCTCGATGTTAGGGATCGGATAAATTTGATCCTTAGTGATGGAATTAAGCCTGCGGTAGTCGACGCAAGGACGAGGTTCCTTGCCCGGTACCTCAACTAAAATCAAAGGGGAGGTATAATCACTCTCACCTGCCTCAATAACACCGAGCTGTAGCATTTTCTTTACCTCAGCCTCCATAATATCGTTCTGGCGGGGTGACACCCGATACGCCTTGGATCGTACTGGCTCTGGGGAGGTAAGTTCTATATCATGAGTAAGTACAGAAGTCCTACCAGGCCTCTCAGAGAACAGACCTTGAAACTCTTGTAAGAGCTGGTGTAGTTCGGTTTTCTGCTCAGGCGACAGCGATGCTCCACTGACTAAGTCACTAATGACCTGATCGGTGTCTTTCCTGTTCGTCACTGAGCCTAGTCCCGGAAGCTCGACCGGAAGCTCTTCAGGAACGTTTACCATCATGCACACCACTGCTTCCCGTTGTTTATAGGGTTTGAGCAGACTACAGTGGTAAACTTGCTGTGCTTTCCGCTTTCCTGGCAGACTCACCACGTAGTTGACGTCCGACAGTTTTTGAACAATTCGTGCTGGGCCCTCCCACTGCACGTCTAGTTTGTTTTTTTGCGATGTGCGCAATATCATGACCTCATCGCCCACCTCAAAACGACGGGCCCTGGCTGTCCGATCATAATAAACCTTGGCCCTCTGCTGGGCCTTTGCCATTGCTTCACCTGACAACTCCTGTGCCCTTCTTAAGCGTTCGAGGAGCTTAAGCACGTACTCCACCACGACTGGGTCGTCGCCCCTGCCTTCCCACGATTCTCGAAGCATGCGAAGCGGAGACCGAAGCGAGCGACCGTACACCAGCTCAGCTGGCGAAAACCCCGTAGCTGCATGCGGCGCGGTCCGTAATGCAAACATCACCCCAGGCAGACACAGCTCCCAGTCAGTTTGATGTTCAAAACACAATGCTCTCAACACGCGCTTCATGACGGAGTGGAGCGTCTCAACGGAATTCGACTGTGGGTGGTACACTGAGCTGTGTAGCAGCTTTACCCCACACCTTTCGAGAAAAGTTGTCGTCAAAGCGCTAGTAAACACTGTGCCCTGATCTGATTGAATTTCCGCAGGAAAACCAACTCGCGCAAATATGGACAATAATGCATTGACTATCTCAACTGAACTGAGTTCTTTAAGCGGTACTGCTTCAGGGAACTTTGTCGCTGGGCAGATCACAGTCAAAATGTGTCTGTACCCCGTGGCTGTTACCGGCAGAGGTCCCACTGTATCAATAACGAGCCGTCTAAAAGGCTCCGTAATGATAGGTACCAATTTCAACGGCGCCCTCGATTTGTCCCCTGGTTTGCCTACCCGCTGACAGGTGTCACATGTCCTCACGAAATGGTCTGCGTCCCGAAAACACCCTGGCCAATAGTACTCTTGCAAGAGACGGTCCTTAGTTTTCTTAACTCCTAGGTGTCCGGACCACGAACCCCCGTGTGACAAGCGCAACAGATCCTGACGATAGCATTGAGGAACGATCAGCTGATCGAACTCCACTCCTCGGCGGTCTAGATACTTCCGGTACAGGACTCCACCTCTTTCCACAAAACGCGCATTTTTCCGGGCGATACCTTCCTTGACATTGCAGCGCACGTTTTCTAGGCTACCATCCTTCTTTTGCTCGGCTATCAAAGCCGACCGGCTGACTTTTAGCAACCTATCAAGTCCGTCTGACGTAGGCGCGATGAGCAAATCAGTAGATAGCTCTTCTAACTTTCCCGTGTCGGGCGTTTCCTCTCCAGTATCTGGCGCCTTCAACGCTACAGGCTCAATTTTATTCAGTTCGTCAGCTTGCTGCACCTCTGACCCTTTTTCATTGTTCGATAACGTCGGCCCCGCAACTACCGCCTTTGCAGCGAGCTCCCGAACCTTCGATCTGGTTAAGGCCTGAACGCTAGCCTCACCAAACAAAAGCCCCTTCTCGCGCAGGAGGTGATCGGACCTGTTCGAAAATAGGTACGGGTACTGGGGGGGCAGCATAGATGACACTGCGGCCTCCGTCTCAAGCGCTCCGAATGGTCCTTCAATAAGCACTTTTGCTACGGGCAGACACACGCTATGAGCTTCCACTGCTTGCTTGATCCATGCGCACTCGCCTGTGAACATATCGGGTTCTACGTAGGAGGGGTGAACTACATCCATCGTAGCTGCGGAATCGCGAAGCACTCGGCACTCTTTCCCGTTCACGAGGAGGTCTCGCATGTAAGGCTCGAGAAGCTTCATGTTCTCGTCAGTGCTGCATAATGACAAAAACACAACTTTTGGTGTTGTTTCCGGACACTGCGCCGAAAAGTGACCCGGCTTCCGGCACGTATAACAAACGCGCGCTTGCCTCATCTCGAACCGTTTTCTGCGTTCGGCTTCGGTTGCCGCCGTCTCCTTTCGTTCGTTTTGCCGCCGTCTCCGCCGTCTCCTTTCATCCGCACTACGTGTGTCGCCCCTTGCTCTCATGGGTGTGAACTTTGGCCTCTCAAACTTGGAGCCAAATTCACCCTTTTGACCGTCCTTAGCTCCGCGAGCCCGACGCGTCACAAACTCCTCGGCTAGCTCGGCGGCTTTAGCCACTGTACTAACGTCTGGCCTATCCAAGACCCAGTACCGCACGTTCTCCGGTAACCGACTATAAAACTGTTCTAGCCCGAAACACTGCAGAACTTTCTCGTGGTCACCAAACGCTTTCTCTTCTTTGAGCCACTCCTGCATGTTTGACATAAGCCTGTACGCAAACTCTGTGTATGACTCACTTCTGCCTTTCTCATTTTCCCGAAACTTCCGACGGAACGCCTCTGCTGACAGCCTGTACTTTTTTAGCAGACTCGATTTCACTTTGTCGAAATCCTCTGCTTCCTCTCTATTCAAGCGAGCGACTACGTCGGCCGCCTCGCCGGGTAACAAAGTGAGCAAGCGCTGTGGCCACGTTTCCCGAGAGAACCCCTGCTTCTCGCACGTTCGCTCAAAGTTAACCAGGAACAAACCAATGTCCTCTCCAAGCTTAAACGGCCGCATCAGGTCAGTCATTTTGAACAATACGCGTTCTCCTGCACCGTGTGCCTGACTTCCATTACGAGCGCGTTCCATCTCTACCTCGAGACGCTTCATTTCCAAAGCGTGTTCGCGCTCTTCTTTTTCTTTCTGCTCTTTAAGTTCGCGCTCCTGTCTCTCTTTTTGCTCTCTAAGTTCGCGCTCCTGTCTCTCTTTTTGCTCTTTAAGTTCGCGCTCATGTCTTTTTGACCTCTCCTCAATAGTCTCAAGGCATTCCGACAGCTCGTCATCCTCAGCTTCTAACTCAAGAATAGCCTTTAGCAGTTCTGGTTTTCTGAGTTTGTCTGAGACATCCAGACCCAACTCTCTTGCAAGCTCCAGCAATTTCGGTTTGCGCAACGACTTCAAATCCATGGCTGCTCTGAATGCTGCTGTCTCTACTGCCTATTATTGTCTTGCCGCAATCTAACCCGGCAGCAACGACAATCACAATTACCAGCTCTGTTTCTGACACTAACAAAAGCCTGGCAAAGCTCAGAAGAAGAAAGTCCCGCACTCACCAAACCTCGCAGCCAAGAATTCAGCGCAGTCGTTCCGCTGCAGGCAACCAGTCATCACACAGGGCTCGTTGCACTGCTCCCGGATGGTCGTTGTGCTGCTCAGCATACAGTCAACCGCATATCTTCGCTGCTGGCCTCCGTTGTCGCGATCTCACCGCTGGCAGACAGTTGTTGTAATCGCACCGCTGGTGCGATTTGTTGGGAACTCGGCGCTGACGCCCGTTGTTGCACCTGGGTCGCAAGCCCCAAGGGTAGCGTTGGCCTGGCGGCCTGGGGTACAACTGGAAGCATCCGAAGGTCCCGGCAAAGCATGAGTCGACTGGTAACAACAAAACAACTTGTTTATTCTAACATCGCAAAGAGTTGGCGGTCAGGTTGACCGAAGTAGAGAGACGGGAGTGCACGTTAATCAACAGAAGAAATCGGAGCCCTCTCTCGGCGTCCGGGAGCAGCTGCTCTTATACTCTCGGAGTCGAGGGCAAGAAGGAACGTCTCTGGAAGGGGGCGCATGTGACGGCGCCGCTCGGGAACGTTGGGACGAGTAGGTGACGCATCCGCAGGGCCGGCGCCGCTCGGGCACGTTGGGACGAGTAGGTGACGCATCCGCAGGGCCGGCGCCGCTCGGGAACGTTGGGATGAGTAGGTGACGCATCCGCAGGGCCGGCGCCGCTCGGGAACGTTGGGATGAGTGGGTGACGCATCCGCCGGGCCGGTCAGACCTCCTCGCTTCACAGTTGGGGGAGCTCCTCTCCCCGGCTGCCGCGCTTTGACAAGCGTGGGCACCAACATGCACACACACACACACGCACACCGAAGACACGTGGCATCGGAACATGCCTGGACGCGCTTGGCGGGGAGGCGTAGCGGCGACGCCGAACGGGCCAAAATGTCTGCCGCTTTGTTGCAGCCGCGCCGGCTAAACCGCGCGTCGTAGGCGAAACGTAACAGCTCTGAGTGTTAGCCTGTTACTTCAGCTTTCATCTATCGCATTCTGGAACACACTGCCATTGCATATAAAAACACTTAAAATTCACGAATTTAAGGAACAACTAAAAGAGTACATTCTGTCGAATACTGATGCCTAGTTCATACTCACAACCATTCTATCAGGGTGCCCTAATTTCGTTTTCGTTGCCACACCATTAGGTTTCTGTCTCTGCCTTACATATACATTCGAGTTAGCAAATTGTACTGTGTCACGTCAGCTTCTCTGTTACTTTATCAGTTTTGAACGAGATTATGTTTCAGTGCCTTTTTCTCTTGACATTTATACACATGTAATTCTTGAATCATGCTGTTCCTATTTAACCTGTAATTCTTCAAGGTTAACGATTTGTTGAAACTGCTGTAATTTTTGTTTTATTACGTTTATTTTTAAAGGAGGTCCCATTGTAGCCTGACTTCGGGACCTCCTTCTGTATGTTAACATCTTGTAATCTTTCTAATCATCTCAATAAAAACCGAACCGAAGATAACGCCCCCGGTGGTCAAGCGTAAAGAGCGCTTTTTCATTTATTTCCTACCCTGCCTTTCGCTGTTTGCCACTGGCTACGTTTAAGCTGTTTCAGCTCGGTATTGTTTTATAGATCAGCTGTAAATCGTTAGTGAATCATAGCGCGTCAGCCAATCATAATTTTTCGAGGCACGCCTTTCTTCTGGTGTATCACTGGGGCCGGCGCAATGGTATGCGCAGTGACTCTTGCGCTATTTCATGCTGTATCGCATGTATTAAGCAATAGCATCTGTATGCGGAGCAGTCGTCTTCCGTTAAGAACAAAACATTTATTGAGCACGTGACGCACCCCGGTCGTAAAGTGGATAGACGCCGCAACTTTGTGCGCTTCTCTTCTTCCTGCCTTTCACACCTTAATGCCAGCATCGCTAAAGCTGTTTCACCTTGGTGTTGATTTGTTGTTTCGCCTTCTTGTTGCCTACCATCCTATCAGAATAGCCAGAGGCGATACTACGCTCTTAACTATTTCCTTACCGCGCCCATCGAGCATCGTTAGCCCGCTAACGATGGTTTGAAACGCCGGTTTCGAGACTTTCCGCGCCGCCCACGGAGACACTGCGCTATAGGACATGAAGAACTATTTTTTTTCTAAGCAGTTCGCTTTCGTGCCCCGGGTGGCGATTTTTGAACGCGCTCCGAAGTTTCGTGACCGTCAAAGTAGCAAGCAAGAATGGCCGCCTCGGGGAGCGGCGTGCGCGCTTCGAAAGATCGCCGATCTCGTGATTCCACTGCGTTTGCGGCTAACTTTATCGGTGGATCGGGCAGCAGCGACTCTGAGGATGCTGCCTTTTCGTCGGACTCTGAGAGTGACGATCACGCAAGCCAGCCAGGAATATCGGCGGCCGCAGCCTGGCACGCCAAACTATAGCTCTCGCACTTAAATGTTTCTAGTGGAAAACCTGTTGAAAGAAAAATTTTCATTTCTTGGCATATAGTGCCTATTAGAGAGCAATACACTTTGCATATCTCATAATCTTTGTTACATTTTTTCTTAGTCCATAAAAGCGTATCTTTACCAACTTTGTCCAATTTTATTCCACAATCTTGATTTTGGCAATTTATATTTTTTATGACATGAATCTCGTTAATAAAGCTTTAATGCGTGAAAAGTGCATTCATTGTGCTTTTTGTTTATGTATTACATAAAATATTGAGTGCAGTAGTTCTTTCAGAAAAACATATTTGGCGTAACCTGCAGAAAAGGCCCATTTTCGCCATGGAAAGGAAATAGTTTAGAAGCTCTATTATTCTCTGTGGTTGTGACAGCAGAATGGTCGAAAGGTAATGCTTCTGAGTGGCCATTTGGGGTTTCACAGTTAGAATCCAGTCTTCGAGGCTTTGTTTCCTTCGATTTATTATTTCATAAACATCTAAGAAAACACTTCCAGCTTACATTGGCGGACGTCCGAAAGACTAGGTTAGGGATGGAATAAAATATATCGCTGTAAATGTAAAATGTGGTGTGAATTCGGGCAAAACACACATTGGACGGAAATTCTTCAATGCCAAAAATTACTCTTTGAAATGGGCGTATAAGTTCGCCTAAACACCATTTTTATGGGTACGTGGGAGTGAGTAAGACACGAGAAAAGTCCCTTAAAGGGGAAATTTTTCCTTAGTGTGTACTCTGAAAAATCATTAGTCCGTTTGGGGCTTATCTTGTCACACAACAATAATCGTCATCTGCCTTGCTTGCGTTTCCTTTCTTGAAAACTCAGCGCTCGCTACTTTCCTCTCGAGAACGCTGTGTCACGCTTATAAAACGCAAGCCGTTCATGACTTGGAAGTACCGGGCTTGCAGCGTTAAAGAAATGAAATGCAGGCAAGACAAATCGCGATTATTTTTGTGGGACAAGATACGACCCCAAGGGTTTAAATTTTTTGAAGAGTGTGCATTACGAACAGCAACGCCAGTTCATAGCAACGGGAATGCGTGTCGTCTGACACGGCTCAAAAGATGCCGATTTTTCTTCAGCAGAACGGTGGTTCCATGTGCACCTGTCACCCCGTGTTTTGCTTTGCTCTGCCGTAGTGCTGATAAATGGCGCCATTGTTCCGTTGAAGCGACATCGCCAGCTTCTTGTGTGTGTGTATGATGTCAATATCCCTATATACTGGGAACACATCCCAAGAACGGCGCCGCGATAACGGCCGAAGTTTGCTTCCGAACTGAGCTAAAGTGTATAGAAAGTTTACAACACCATTCCCTTCCCGTTAAGGGGACGAGTAGCTTAGAAACGGCTGCCCGTCCGGACTGAATCGGGCTATAGCCGAATGTCCACCATGTTAGGTGACGACGGCAGTTTCCTCTGCATTCGTGCACATGTAGGAAGCCTGCGGAAGGACTTGATGCGGCTGGCGCAGACGGCGCTGTTGTGATGAACGAAGGTGTGCAGCAACTGGGTTGCGCGGTATAGTGAGCAAGTCAGGTGCCACTATTGCGGGTAAGGCTACGGAGTAGGTAGGGCTATCACAAAGGCTGGAATTCAATTATACACCTACGGCCCTGTAGGCGGGACATCACAGCGCAGAGCAGGAGGTAGCATGACTACCAAGATGCGGCACTTGTCCTGCTGCGACATGATGCCAGGGAGGAGAAAATCCCGCCTCCACTTTGGTGAGCCAGATATACGGGCTTCCTGGCCAGAACTCTGGCAACGGCAGCGGCTCGATGACGCAGTGCAGCGTGGTTTACTCAGGCGGGAGCTTCGTGCTTATATATGGCGCGCTAGGGACGCGCTTCCCTCGGTGCCTGACGCTGTCCTTTCGGAAACTTTTGGAACGCGCTCTACCGTACGTGGTCCGGTGTGAGCACTGTGGCGGAGATGGGGTGACGCCGCCTCGTCGAGATGCAGGAAGCGATTAAACGTTATTCTGCCGTTCATGCGCTCGTTCCGCTCGAGCTGTCTTTGCGCACTTCGTATTCGTCTGTGCATCGGCGACGCCACAGCTTGGAAAGTACACACATATGCTAGCGGGCTCACTAGTGTATCTTTTAAGACTTCATTATGGTATTGCCCGAACACGTACGCTCTAAACAATCTTCATTACATGAACAAATGCATTCGTCGTTCTTTGATGCGTCGCTTGTGCTTTCGATAAAGCCTGCTTGATAAAGTGCAGTGTTATGAAGTACTAGAGTGTAAACATTGCTTTATTCTAATAGTGAAAGGGCTGTTCATTATTTAAAAAAATATACGGAAATTATTCAATATTCATTTTTTTGGCATTATAAGTTTCGTATTCAATTCGGTCTCCATATGCTAATCGCACACGCCTAATAAACGCCAGTGGCTCTGTAACACATCAGACTGGTGCCACAATTTCTACAGAACCGCGAAAATATTAATAAACATATTTATACATTCGAGTAGTGTTTCACCGACCGCTCTAAAGAGGTGACGATCTTATTTTTATTGACTTTCGTGCTGTGGTCAGTATCTATGTGAAATATAACCCTGGAATTTGAAAAGCAAAATAAAACAAAACTGGTAATTTGTAACACCGACACTACGAGACAAGCGGAACTGCTTTTTTAGGCATAATTTTGCAGCTTTATTACAACAACGTAAGACGAAATATTCAGAACGTTCGCTTCAGTAACTTATAAACATTCTCACTTAGCGAACGGACTTAGGCCATATAACGAAGGTGTTTGTAATTAAGGCAATAACCATCATCAAAATGAATGGAAGTTTAGCTTTCGCTAAAGCTAGTACACGTATCTTCAACTTTGTGATGATTACAAATTTGAGCACGATTGTCGGGGTGCCTCTGAACCTATGGCATTTTGCTGCTAAGTGCTGCTTTGCAGGCTTGACCTTGTTCCATGGAGCCATAGTTTATTGAAGGTAAAATACAATAGCAATGCACTAAGATTTCGGCGTAGGTTAACTTGTTGCGGCAGAACCCACTTCACAATGACTGTCGACGGTAACACGTTATCATTGAATCAATATAGCGACACGATGTACTGCCCCCGTAGAAACGAGTTATGTAAAAGGCCTGTATATACTGCAGCGGGACTCTTTTTTTTTTCACGTACCTAACAACAATCAGCGTCGTCGAATATCGGCGCCGCGAATCCTATATATAACGTGGCCTCCGTCATGCGTGGCGCGCATGTGCGCGTGAGAACGCTGAGAAAAGCGTCCTGCTGCAACCGGGCTCCTCTGTCGCGCTTCTTTATAGACACGCTGCGCCATCTCGTGGCACTACCACGATGTTCGCGCCTGGCCTCCGAGACGAGTAGCGTGGCGCGCCGGTGACTGCGGACGCTGAGAATCGTTACCTCGTCGCTTGGCGCACGATCAGTGGCACATGGCGAGGGGTCAAGTTGGCAAGAGATTCGTTGAAGGACGGTACCTGCCCGGTGCATTCATGGCGCAGCTCGCCAAAGCGTTGACGTGAAAGGCGTTCATTGAGAAGCGGCACAAGCCTCCACCTGAAGCGTAATAAGCGCATCTTTATTTGACGTCTGCCCTCAATACACGCCCGTGTTTAGGAACTGGATATAGCAATTTCTGATTTTATTTCTAGCATATAAGCATACTTATTTAAAATTTGATAAACTTATGGGGTTTTGCGAGATAGAACCACGATCCCATGATGCGGCCCGCTGTGGTGAGCTCCTCCCTATTTGATTTTGACAACCCGCGGTCCTTTAGCATGCACACAATTGACGGAACACAGGCGTTTTTGAAACCGTAATGCAACCGCTGCGGCCAGGATTTGATACCGCGACATCGTGCTTATATAATTGGAACGCCATTTCCGCTAAGCCATCGCGATGGGTTAATTTTACCATATTAAACTCATGCGCTTGTGCTTGCAATGAGCATTGTTTATTTTCGTTTGTTGGATGCAAATGTTTTGCATTATATGTTTTTACACGCATACCATTAATGAAATCGCAAGACACGCACTGACACACATGTGTCACTAACAGTGGCACTAACAAAAAAATATAAGGTGCCTAGTAAAATCTCATCCCGTTTGAGATAAAGCCAAGTGACTCTACGCAAGATTAAATGGCGAGCTAATGTGTCACCGCTGGAAACAAAAGAATCGTCAGTGCTTGGACACGCCGGCAGAGGCTGCATAGAGCTTGAAGATTAAGGGACATGTACATGGACACTTGCTGAACTCTCAACTTACCTAGTCGCAATTGGCGTGCCGGTGGGATGCACTGGCTTAGCGCACAACGGCGCCGCACTTCCTTTCATTGCCGAAACTACGCCATCTTCGAAAGATTCAAAACCAGAAGGCGCCGCGAACGCTGACTATAGATATATACTGCAAGCATGCAGGGCGCACGGACGCATGGCTCGGACACGAGCACGCGCACCGGCACCACGATTACGAACGGCCTTCCTTCCCGTCCTTGCAGAGCTCATTGTCCTTCGTCTCCGCTGTGTCTCCTCCTTCTGGGTCAGTCGTACGAGGAGAGCGAAGTACTGTGATGCCTCCGTGCTTCTCGTCTACGATGAAGTAACGGTGCAGTGCTACCACTAGAAATACTCCACTATTTTACCGTGTAAAAGGGTCGAAACAGTAATCAATTGAAAACGCAACTCGCCTCCTTTTCTTGTTGATTTCCTCAGTTAGTTGAATATGCATAATTATTTTTCTTTGTCTTGTCATTTTCAGATTGCGTGCTCTCCGAATGCAAACTTCAATGCGCCGAGAGGTACCCAGGAAAGCCGAACGTTGACTTTAAGTGCAAGGACAAGCTCTGCGTCTGCGAATGGACGGAGTGTGAGTGAAAAATGTCAACGCCACCCATGCCGCGCCTCAGAGAACAGTTATACAGCTGTGATGCACTTCTGATCGACCCGCGCAAAGGGATACCCGCGGTAACTCTGCGCTGACGGATACAGCATGCATGACCACTCACTCAAAACAGTCGCAGCTAGAAAAGTCTAATGCCTACTTAACACGCTTTCAAATACGTGGCCACTCTGACGGAAACATTGAAGGGTGGCCAAGTCCCTTATTACTAGGCTCACTGAAAGCGTTTCTTTCCATTTTTTCCACCGTAAGGTAGGCGTGCAGGGAAAGGTGGTAACACTTACATAATGCGAACAATAAAACATCATCACGTGTATACGCCGCTCGCGACGCAGCGTGTTAGACGCAAGGCCTGAAATTAC
Organism: Dermacentor variabilis; assembly: GCF_050947875.1. Taxonomy (NCBI): domain Eukaryota; kingdom Metazoa; phylum Arthropoda; class Arachnida; order Ixodida; family Ixodidae; genus Dermacentor; species Dermacentor variabilis. Next base: position 117,844,248 of record NC_134573.1, read on the forward strand.
AGCTATAGCCGACGATAACAATCTATAGGTGGGTAAGGCTAGAGAACAGCGATCTCTTATATCTAATGTTTCGACAAAGAAATGCCATAGCACTAGCAAAGTAGCGTACTGCGGCAAGTGAGAGTCGTCGCGGACACGACTGCGCTCATTGTCTCAGCATGCTAACGACGGGAGCTATTGGCGAAGGAAGTGCCCTGCCACATTCGCTGCGGTGAAAATGGAGTCCCATATTCGGCTGCCGCCTCGATCCCGTTCCACCTTCGCCGTAGGCATTAAAATGAGCATGCCTAAACATTTCTAAACATATCAATGATAACATATTATTGAATAGTCAGTTTTAAAATGCGCCTTCCGTCCGAAAGAAAACATAATTATATTCCGTGGCCCTCTTGCACGCCCGCCCGAAATAAATACTTCGTGCCTTCTGCCACAACAAAGGCAACCAGGTTTCGCCAAGTGCAACCTTCCAGCTTTGATCGGCACCCCGCAGCCAGACATCTTGCTTCACTTACCTCGAGCCATCGTTGACTTTGCCGTATAATCGCAGAAAGAAGTGTTGCCGCCACAAGGAACATAAGAGCAGTGGCTATGTATATGCGTAGCCAGCAACGCGTTTTACTAGCCTGGCAGATGTCTCAACAATAAAACGCAGTAGCACTGCGCAGCCTTTTTTTAGAGCGCAGCTCTTTGGCGTCCGTTCCTGGGTTTCGCGTCGTCGTCAGCCTCGTAACCAGCTCCGCCCCCCTTTCATCCCCCCAGCGCTAGCAGCGACCGACTGATACCGCTGGATGCCGCTGACGCCGCTAGAGAGTCAAGATAACGTGACTGCATAGAACACCGTCGCCGCCATGCAGAAAGAGGAGGAAAGTGTCCCCCCCCCCTCCTGTTCTTGTGTGGCGGATAGGGTGCTCTTCAGTTGCCGACGCGCCGGTTATTCGTTGTCCCTGAAACCAACTCCGCAGCTGGGGTTGACTCACTATCGGCGTCAGCGGCATCAGTCAGTCGCTGCTATCTCTTCCCTCCTCCCTTTATCGTGTTGTCTGCTTGCTGCGCGCGCTTCTGCCCCCATCGTTTGCCGCTGGGTGTACACGCCGCCCCCCTCCCCCCTCTTCCTGCGAGTCTCCGGTTGTCAAAGCGCCGGCTCGAACTTAATTCCTTTCTTCGCTCCTCCTCCAATGCAACCCCTGTGCGGTGGCAATCAGAGAGCCAGATGGGTGGCGGCGGATCTGTATATGTGCACCGCCCGAGCCGAAATTGCCGCTGCCGTTCGCCCTGTGCGGTGGCAATCAGAGAGCCAGATCGGTGGCGGCTTGACATAAAGACAAACAGCAATTTCCTAACACTTATGCGGGAGAACATCCCGTTCCTCTCGCTCGTAACGCGTCCCACGGCTGTGACAACCTCGCGAGGCACTTGTATAGATCTCGTCTTTGAGAATCAAGCATTGGTGTACCAAGTCGAACATATATCAGTCTATTTCTCCGACCACAAAGCTTCCTTCATGACTGTCAAGAACTGTTAGTGGAGTCTTTGTTAAAGGAATACGTGTGAAAAATAAAAAAAAATTCTGTGATAGCGCATACGTGTGTTGCTCGATTTCCTTGCCTCAATCTATCGAAAAGGTGAAACAGCTTATTTGCTGCGCTCAAATTTCGCATTAGGAAGTAACGTAATCGTCGGTAATTTTTTTTTTCTATTCCCCCCCTTTCCGCATGTAGCCTTCGTAACTTTCCGTTTCCCTTTCTTTCTTAACTGCAAGCGATAAGCGCGCGCGCCGCTATGCGAGACGGCAGGAACTGTAAATGCATGGCCTCCGAGACTGTGCGTGCTGGCAGGTTTTGCTCCGGACGTCCCATTCATCCACACGGAAAAAGCGAGTTCGACAGTGGGCATGGCCGGCTCCTCCTCCGCACCGTGTCGCTCGCAAGAGAACACTTTTCGAGCGTTGGGCAGGCTTTCGGGCGCTCCGGTACTGTTTCTGCGGCTGGGATAAGGCAAAAAAAAAATTATAATTACAGCATAGACCATCCTCGGTTATTATCTCAGTCATTGCATTTCTCTCCTGCACGGGGCGCGAAGCCCGAACGAAACCCGGGGAAACGCCCACTCGAGGACCGCCACACGTCGCACCAAATTCGTTTTCGGCAGAGAGCTCTTCAAAGTACGTGTGTCTGTCACCCACAAGTGGTGGTCTTCCAGTCGGCGCCGCTTGGTCTCGGCGGCCTGTTCAGCGGATGCTGCTAGTGGAAGTGATAAATATCAATGGCACGCGGTACTGCGTGAACAAGACGTAATTGATAAGTAAATTAGTGGAGACACGCCACCAGGCGATTCGACCGCTCCTGTAGCATCATACAATGCGCATCTTCAGTCAAACTGCGATTTTCAAGATTGAAGCACGGTTTTCGGTGCAATGTCATTCCTGGAACTCTCAAATGCCTACCGCATTTGCCCACTGGGTGAGGTGACAGTGGGTGAGGCAGGCAGTGAAAAGTGGTGACGCAGGGTGCGGTGGTTTTGCATTCGGCTCCAGAACTGATTTAGCCCAGTTCGGAAAAGTAGTTTATTTCTTATCAGTTCCGTATATTCTTGAAATTTAGGAATATCTACAAGTGCCGCCTCGACAAGCGCGACATTTGTGTCACCTTAAGTTCTGTACAATTTCTTATTTTGCTGTATGTAAGCGCCACTGTTTGCAAGCACCGTCACGTAGCGCAAGGCTATTTATAAAAGGCCCGTTAGCAAGTTGGGTGCATCAGTATCTTCGGAAACGAAGGTTTAAAAAGAGTTGTGGGGCTTAACGTTGCAAACATGCTCAGCGGCCTACGATTCAGGGAGGGCTTTGGACTAATTCTTACTACCTGGAGTTCATTAAAGTTCACCCAAAGCACGGCGCAGTGGCGTTTATGCATTCCGCGTGTATTAGAATGCGGATGCCGTCGACGGAAATCGAACCCTTGATTTCGTGTTTGGCAGCGAGATGCTCTAGCTACTGGGTCATTGCGGCAGTTGTTAAACCAATATTGCCTCAAATTTTGCACGTGGAGAAAAAGAAATGGCTGACAGAAAGTCTTTGCTGTATTGATTTCTAAGGTTGCATTTCTGCTTGTCAATATTTATAATATTGAGAGCATGACAAAGGTTCATATTTCTTTTATTTGAGAGCCTTACTGCCCAGAACACTAAAAGAAAGAAAGAAAGGTAAATATTACCATGTCCGGGTATCGTACACAATAGATAACACGATTTATAGCAGTGTCTGCGCTTCACGTAATATCTAAGCTGCGAATTGAATAACGACAACTTGGTATTTGCGGCTTTATTTTTTTCCCAACACAATTAACTATGGGAAAAATATTTTCCTGTTGATATTTTCCTGGAGAATATCGGGAGGCTACCGATGTTATCGCTAAACAAAGCTTGACAACAATGCAATCAATCTTTCAAAATTAGTCGGAATAGACGAACCAAAGTGTCATCATGTGAAACATTTATTTATTTATTTAATCACTTCATCCCCGTGTTCATCACTTAGAACGTCAGCAAAGAGATAAGATTTCGCTGTATTGTTCACTAGAGGCCAAATCTTTTCTTATCTATATATCTATATATATATATATATATATATATATATATATATATATATATATATATATATATATATATATATATATATATATATATATATAGACAGAGAGAGGAAGTAGCTTGGTGCAAATATGGTCATCGCATGTTTCCATGGCACTGCATGATATTGTTCGATACTTCACCTCACCAGCTCTGCGCAGCGGATGGTGACGTGTGCTTTTTTTAAATTATGGGGTTTTGCGTGCCAAAACCACTTTCTGATTATGACGCACGCCGTAGTGAAGCACTCGGGAAATTTCGACAACCTGGGGTTCTTTGACGTGCACCTAAATCTAGGTACACGGGTGTTATCGCATTTCGCCTCCATCGAAATGCGACCGCCGTGGCCGGGATTCGATCCCGCCACCTCGTGCTCAGCAGCCCAACACCATAGCCACTGAGCAACCACGGCGGGTGGTGTGGGTTGCCTCAGATAACCAGGAAAGAAGGCCACACCCCCATTATCCCTCCGATAAACGACAGCGAATAAATGGAGCATTCACGAAAATATTAATGGCAAACAACGAGCGGCGAGACTTCCTCAGATCTCTCTTAAAATGCGCAGCCGGATTTTGTTACTGATATGGCTAACGAGTCCCGTAGCCTTCTCCACTGTGCAAGGAGTCGGTATACTATGGATTATAAGGATGCGGCAAAAAGATTGATATGTACGAAAACAACGATTGGATTATAAGGCGCGCCGTTGTGGGGGACTCCGGAATAATTTGGACCACTAGGGGTTCTTTGACGTGCACCTAAATCTGTAAGTGCAAGGATGTTATCGCATTTCGCTCCCATGTAAAATCGGCCGCCGAGGCCGAGATTCGATCCCGCGACCTCGTGGTTAGCAGCCGCAGCCCAAGGCCATAGCCACTAAGCAACCACGGCGGGGTGTGTGTGTGCGTATGCATGCGGGTGCCTGTGTCTAATGGCGACCGAAACAGACACCTCGTGCCGATGGCGCAGAACCGATATCGCTGCTACCAAGTTTTCCGTTTCGCTTTTTAGGTTACATTTACATTGTTATATGTCTCACACGGTATAAACTACAGTACCTAAACTTAACTCGAAGCCATGAAAAGTGAGAGAAGTCCTTTGTTGACAGAGGCACGTACGAAGGCTACCCCTTTTATGCCAAACAGCTCTTTAAATGAGTAATGTATGAGGGAGGTAAAATGAGCTATTGTAGAATTCACGGTGGTATATAGTGGTATTATTGGAAAACTGCATGCATACGTTCGCTTCAGTTCATTTTGCTTTCGGGTCTCGTGAGTGACACGTTGGTGCCTCTGCGGAATCCCTTTTGATAAGCTGGTGCTGATTAAGACATTCAATCAGAACCGAGCTTTCCAGTGATAGCACTACTACGCCTGTTGAAGGAACTGTTCGAGCTATGCTATGCGTTCCATAATAACGGATGTGCTTCAGAAATCTTTACGGAAATGCAAATATGTATTGCGGAAAGACTGTATAGCAAGCGAAAAAAAAGTTAACACTGCCATAGAACAGCTTCAGTAGAGTGCACGAGATTATGATAAAGCGGGTAGTGCAGGATCTGCAGCGCACCCTTGCGGTGGCCTCGGCGGGACCCCAACCCACGTACCAGTCTGGATCCTAGCTTTCCAGTCCCCGTAGCCCCTCTGGTTTCCTGCAGGCGCTGCCACACCATACGAAATCGTGAGACGTTGTTTACAGTTAGAACTTGTGCAAACCCTCTCTTCTCTTCACTGCAATACATTGTGTACGTTCCATCCCATCGCATAAGGCTAATGCGATGTAGCCAATATGGAACGCATATACGACCCTCGCTTCGCCCTTTCTTTGAAGCACCAAGTCACAATGAAAGTTTATTAAGATATTATAAGCAATTGTAAGTAATTATAAGCAATTATATTACAAGCAACGGATACGTGGTATATTAAAGTATAAACCTGTATAATAAATCGATATTAGGTGGCCCTGCAAAATAATTCAGGTTGCGAAAGGTGTGAAATTGAGCAAAATATATACCACATGTTTTGTGCATCCCTGATGCGATTCCTTCTTGTGAAAGAGGCATGGCTTATGTTACGACACTCTATGTGCAACTTAAGAATATACTTTACAGTATAATTGTGGCAGATAAAGACAGAGGAGAGTCAGGGTGAACGCTATATTTCTGTTTTCAAGGAAGTCTGCTTATATGATATTAAGATCACCGCACCATGACGTTATTAGAGTCGCAATTTTGTGGCAGCGAGTAATGCCTACTGATTAAACAACCTTCTAATGGTGGAACATTTAGCAGCAAGCCGCTGCTAAGTCGCATAGCCGCGTTCGGAGATTACCAAAATAATAACAGTGACAAGAACTCGGGTGTAGCGTGCACTTTAAGAGTAGGTCGCACATTAATATAGCTAAGTGTTGTGCTCAGGAAGAGAGCGCAGTCTCAGAAGTTCCTTTGACTTCCTGACCTTCGTTGCAGTCGAGCCAGACTCCACGCCAAAGACAGAACCGCCTTATGTTGACATCGGGAAGAACAAGAATGCACGTGGACTCCTGTCGAAAAGACATTCCAGCAACGCGAGAAAGAGGTCCGCTGACGCAACAGATCCTTAGGTGGCAAGGATCTCTACAAACAGCACCCAAGAAAACTAGTGCTCCGTTCACAAAGAAAACAATTTCAAAAGAGATGGACCAGGACACCAACCATGAATGGAGCTAAAATCATTTTTATAACGTTTCATCTTCCCTACAATGATATTGCGAACAAGGTCACGGAATTTGAAAAAGGCTCCCGTGGGGGGAGCCCAATAGTTAAAAAGCAGGTTCAGATCTACTTCAGCTTGATGTCCTTCCTTTAATATGAATGGTCCCCACCAGACGGCCTTCCGTCACACACTCGACTTCACAAATACAACGAACGTTTCTCTGTATAAGCTACGAGGTTCTTAGTCCGTTTTTTATGCTCTCTCAATATCCGAGCTGCAGAGAAGGGCAGTCCGGCATATCACACTACAATTTGTGCTTCGCCAGAGCATTCTGAAAACGCGATGCGTCCGCAGATCAACTGCGTCTTCCGTAACAATGTGCCGCCCAGCTATATGATCTGGTCAAACTCATACGCTGTTGCCAGGAGCGGGCCGGGACAGTGTGTCGGGCGGTGCGCATAGTCACAGTATGGAAGCGAAGCAGCGAAAAAAAAAATCTTCAGCGGTATCACATCCGCGCGTCGTTCTACGATGAAGCTAGCGTAGTTATTAATAGCTTGTTAGCTCTGTACCATCTTGTGCAGTGTAGACTCATTCTAACGAACGTGCTCATGCGAGGTGTGTGGACAAACCGTGGAGTGCTCTTTCGTGGCCGGCTTTGCTACCGAAGTAGTACTGTCAGAGACGAGAATCAAGAGAATAAGGCGAAGGTCAAAGTGCAGTTGAACGCGAGCGTTTCAGCGCCATCTAAAACTAAAATGGCCAGTATTTGGGATTGAAGACGATGTCCCACCGAGCGGCCGCTGCTTCTTCGGTGAGGTATTATTTTTTTCTCTTTCTTTACGAACAATCAGTACTGTCTAGAGACTTTTTGCTATTGCCCAGGCAGGACAGACATCCCGTGGGATACCTATGTGCAAAAGATAACGCACAATATCGCGCGGTGTTGCTGCGCTCTGCAGCGCTTATCTGCCTACCACAGCGGTAGGCAGCAAGCACGAGCCATATGTCCGACAACCCGTTCCGAGGCGCATGAGTGCCACAGAATGGGCCCCGCATTTGGAAGTGCCACAACACCCGACTGATGTCATCAAGCCGGCGGCGCTAGTTTTGAACGCCGCATTGTACGTTCCAGTGCACCTTCAATGAATGTGACCGAGACACGCGACGGTGAAGCCAAGAACCCACGGGTTGACGAAAATAGGACGTCCACCTATGATAGAAGCAAAGAAGACATAGACTATGAAGATACACCGTTCTTTTTGGTAGCGTGTAAAAATAAACGACCTGAGGGGAATTCCAGTTGTTCTTCGGCTCTCACAGGAAGGCTACAACTTTTGGCAAGTGAATCCAAAATGCGCTGCGTCATAAATTGTTCCCGTGGCAAAGGAAAAGTTTCAATTATTCCGCGTGAATAGAGATGGAAGAGTCTCTGTCAACGTTACTTCGGTCTCACCTGCAAGGCATCTACTCTCGATGAGTGAAGTGGCTGGTTCGGGAGTCAAGCCATTTATTCCGGCATCTTATACAAAAAATGTTGGCATGATACGCCATGTCCCAGATCAGTGTACAGAGGAACAACTGGTTGATTTCCGCTGTCAGGTGCGCTACAATCTCCAAGAAGACGGAGCGATAGAATGGCACCTTCTGAGAACCGTTATTCTCTATTTCAGAGAAGTCAAACGAATGCCGCAGAGAGTGCACTTAGGCACATTCAGTAATTTCACGAGGCATATCCAGTAGAAGAATCTCGTGGTCCTGCTCAGAGATGCTGCAACTGCCAGAGATTTGGACATTTAGCGAAGAACTGCCGCAGTCCACGTCGATGCAAGATATGCTCAGAAGGCCACAACCACTCAGAGTGCAAACCTGTGTGTCAACCAAAGTGTGCCAACTGTGGCGGAAACCACAACGCGGCCTACTGCGGACTGCCCTCGGAACAGAGCTGCCTCAAAGTAGACACGAGTTGATATACGGAAGGCTGCCTCCTCACAATGCGCCCCCACCTGACGTTGATACCGTAAGATATGCGCCGCCAACTCCCAACAAAGAGCAGGAGCAGGCGGGCAATTTGAACTGTTCTGCAGCTCTAAAGAAATCAGGTGGACAACGTTCCCACAGCGAGCGACACGGCCCATCTTCAGAGAGTGCTGCTCCTTTTGCCTAGGCATCGCGTCAAAATGGCCGACCTTCTCATCAACGCCTTCGCCATCGACACAGCAACCTCATCTAAAATCTCAGCAACTACCCCAGAATTCGCCCCAACCACACCAGTAATCCCAGCGACCATCTTGGCCAACTCTTGAGCGATGTGCTCCGATCTTAGATGAAGCTTCAGTGTCGTTTGGTGATTAGGCGTCTGTACCCGTGGCACAGATGATTTTGCCCACGCAATTCGCAGCTCTGCGTGAAATTCTAAGTGCCATTTCACAAGCAAACAAATTGCCAGACCTAAAAGCACTGCTGTCTATGGAGTCGTTGGTGCTTCCACAACCACTAGCAGCTCCACGGCAGGCCTACAATGAATAATCGTTACAATGTTCTCATATTTCGGTGGCTAGTTGCCCTCCTAATAAGTCAGCTGATTTTCAAAAACTACTAGCTCAACATAACTTTCCTGTTTTATGTATACAGGAGGCAGGCGTATGAGATGATTTTCGTCTTTCAAGCTATGTGATACATAAACCATCGCGCATTGCTGGAGATAGCAGAGCGATGCTGTGCGGGAGAAAAGACCTGCAGTCCTATTTATTACAGTCGAGTGATTCAGATATAACGGAGTTGGTAGCATGCAAGATACCTTTTAGAAATACGTGCGTCCCGATGATAAGTGTTTATCTACAAGGTACTACCAAAATATTTTTAGACAGCTTAGCGAATGTGTTTGGCATCGCAAACTCATATGTGCTGGTTTGTGGGGACTTCAACGCACATATTGTCATCTGCGGCAGTCAACGTAATGATTACCGCGGAAGCGTTATCGATTACGCAGTAGAAAAGTATAATTTGATTTTGTAAAATAACAGTTCTCCAATGTTTTTGCGGGGGTTTCGTTACTGCAGATGTATAGATGTTACGCTCTGCCCACGTCCTTCTTGATAGCGTTGAATGGTCAACGGACATAGAAACGCATGGCAGTGACCATTTCCCGGTTCCGGTAAAACATCGTATCATACGGAGTCAAGGGACTCGGCGCTACTCAAAATATACTAATTGGCAATATTAACGTCACTATTAGCTATCTCATTGGGAGAAAATTCGAACTTTCACATTTTTGCAGCTATATTGTGCGAGTCTTACAAGATGTGCGCAAAGCAAGTCATTGTCGCAAATGAATACGCTGCAGTTGACGGGGAATACGAATGCCTAAGAGCAATTAGAAGAGGAGCAGAACGTACTTACCGTCGCAGCGGAAAACTGGATGACTACAAGATGGCACAGAAAGCTCACTGCTCGCAGACGCTTACAGAAATTAAGTACCAGACGATGGCGAGAATACCGCGCGTCGTTGTTTCCTTTTTTTTAATAGTAACAATAATACTTTATTGACACAGGAATTCCGCCAATACTAATACATAATAGGCCTGCCAAAGCCGCATTGGGCTCCAGTTCCTAGAATATGGTCAGTTGTACGATCTTTTAATGGTCCATTTACCCAGGGCTATCCTTTCCGACCCCTTGACGTAGCTCGAAATGCTTCGTAAGCATGTTGCTGGCGAATTCTGTCAAATTATATCCCGACCAGAAATTCCGTTTACTTGATTACAATTTACAAGGGTACCGCGAGCTACGGCTGAATTCGACGACGAAAAAACTGGATTTTGCACCGCTTTACGATTCCTTAATGATTGGGAAATGATGGCTGAAGGTGCACGAGGGACAAAGCGCGTGCGGGCGGCTATTTATTCTCAAAAGCGGCGTTTTCTTTTCGTGCACACGTACTCCCACTACATTCACGCGGGTACGTAGAAGTGTTATACCTCTGCGATAGTTCGCAAAAAAGTATGAACAGACACAAAATAATACCTTTCACCGAGCTTTGCAAATATGTTTCTGATGTTGGCTTTGTCAGCTAATGGAGAAACCTAACTCGCAGCTGTACGTGTGCCAGTTCAAAAGGAAATGTTAGAGCTGATGTGTCACTGATTGTTGTGTTCATATAGGAGGTTGTGGCCAAGTACTGCACCAGGGTGGCCAATCCTGCTCTGGTGAGGGAGTGCGTTACCTGTTATGGTCACCGGGATCAGGCCACACTCCAGGCCTGTTTATGCAATTTTATCAACACGCTGATTTTGGAGAAGTATGGGAGACGCCTTTGCCCTGCAGTGGGCGTAACCATGATGATGATGATGATCATGATGATGATGATGATGATGTGTCACTGAAAAATGCAAACGCACGATGAAGATTTCAGCTAAGCCGCAGCAAGCTGTCAGGAAAATTTCATCGCGGATTAAAGAAAACCCGTATGCCCTGCTGCGCGCGTTTGAATGCCACTGCCTACAGAGGGCAGCTTGAATGTTGTATGGAGCGAGGCGAGACATTGTGCGCGAAAGTGTGAAATAATAAATTAGGCAATGCTTTGTTCGGTTATTAGAACATGACAGTTTCGGTACAAATAGGAATCATCGTTATGAAAAATTTTAATTACACCGAACACCTACATTCGCGCGTCCTCTTACGGCATGTTTATTTTATTAATTTTAAGCAAATAACTTTCCTACGTATCTCACAAGCCTTCATCAAGGCGTTGGGTAAGGGGAAAACTACAGTTACATCAACGTAAAGCAAGTGTTATGCAACAAGGCAAAAAAAAGGCACGGACTTAACAAAATACTTATTCGCACAACGCAATAGAGTGCAAGATCAATACGGTCAATGCAAAAAGCACAGTTACAATGAAAACAAATATGTCATGCAGAAACTCCTCTGGGCGTTATCTAAAACATATGTCAGCGTTTGCTGCTAATCGGCTATGTTTCACCGTCGTATGCTGCTGTGTTTTGCATAATAGCAAGAAACACCGCGAAAGCCGCACAGAGAAACGCAGAATCGCGGCTGCAACGCCCTGATGTTAACTAGACCAGCATAGGGGGACGAAGAAGAGGCGAGTAGCAGCAATATTAACGCACATTATCAAGAGGATTTACGCGTGACAGTGTAAAATTTTGTCTTAAGGAAATGCAGAGCATTTTCTGACGTCATTTATGTACACTGCCTTCTTTTTAAGAAGCAATCTGGAGCGAAAACCTCGCTCCCCAACTCTGGGCCGTCCAGCAGGTCCACGACGCCACCAGGAAACTCAACCTCCCGGATCCGTCGTGGGAGACGCCCACTCCATGAGAGCCCCAAAGCTCTCGTGGCCTGCAGGACCTTGAATAAAGTTGATTTCTTTCCTTCCTTCCTTCCTTCCTTCCTTTGTTGTTTAGTTCTTCTTGCGTTCCTTCTTTATCTTCGATCGCCTTGCGCTCGGATGCCACTGTTTCTTCGAGAAAGATTAGCATCGGTCGGTGCATACTGTAGTAGCACGTGACGTAATTGAACGGTGTGATGCTTGAGAAACCTCGTACGTAGACGTGGTTGATGACGCTGCCTCTACTCGACGTGGGCATGTGGATATCGGTTACGAGTGGCAAATTCACGCCATCTGCGCCGCCGCGTTGCTACGGCTGCGAAACGAGATGAAGATGTGGCTTCGCGCGCCGCTTTGCGGGAACGGATGGGTAACGCACACTGTGGCACCAAAAAAGTCTTTACGAAGATTTAATATCGATGTTGTTCCCGTCACGGTTTTATTGATAAATACACGTCAGATTACCAGGACACGATGTACTTTGGGTACTGTTGCAAGAACAATTTCCCCCTCCTATAAAGCCCGTTTACTGATATGTCAATTATATGGCGTATTTCTGCAGTCGCCGTCGGCGTGAGGTTCCCTATAACCAAGGGCAATAAAATCGTCGCCGCGCGCCGTATGCTGTATGTGCGAGTGAAAACGTGCGAGGGTGAGCCCGCGATCGCGGCTCAATCTCACGCACGCAAGCAAGGAAAGCGGGGAGAAAGTGTGCCGTCTTCCGTCGCGAACGAGGCTCCCGAAGGAGGGAAAGGAAAGGGAGCGTTCTCGTCCGTGCGGCCCGGGCCGCGGTATTTTGAAAGCCATCTGCGACGGGGACAGAGTTCCGCCCGTGCTCCGTGTTTTCGCGGCGTAGTTCGCGTTGATGCGAGACACAGCACGAAGGTCAATTCGCTCGCTGCTGCTGCCGCGCTTCCTCACTCCAGCATTGCGACAAGTTTCTGTGGTTATCGAGTGGGATGTGTTCATGTTGACTTGTGCGCGCCTGCCCCCATGCATAATTTAGTTAGTATTTCTATGTTTACTCATGGCTGATTAAACTACTATCCGTACTACGTATAGCTGTCCATTAATTTGCTATCGCAATGGATGCGATTACTTTCGAGTGAAACTGCGACTCTTTTTTTCTTAGAAGTTACCACACGGAAACCTTGACAGAACATGGATTCGGAAGAAGAATATTTTCGTTTTGTCAATTCACTGTAGCCTTTCTAACGTACGTGAAGGTATTGAACACTAGTTTTATTGATTATAAAGACGTGTGCACGTCATAAAAAGTGCACGCTTTGCAGTGGACATGTCTAAAATAGGAAAACACCTTCAAATGACCGCCACTAGAAAGTAATGGGCCTCACATGAGCTCTAGGAGAGATACTGTGAACGTCTCTACTGCAAAATGAACGAAAAAAACGAACCCTTTTAGCCATACTATTTTTCTCCAGAGTAAGTGAAAAAAAAATTAATAAGAAACGGCTCAGCTTGCACACAAGAATCATGTAAAATAAGGTTAGAACAGTCGACGTTGAAAGAATAAGGGTCTAATCTGTAAAACATTCGCAAATACATGGATTTCCAATCAGTCGGTGTTACACTGCAGAAATCGAAAGCCAGGGGGAGAGATTTGCGTTTTACAACAATCGTTTTTACGTATTCAAGCATCCACGTGCACATTTCAGTTTTCACCTAGCCGGAGCGGGGCGACAGAAATAGGCAGGTTTGGATCAAACGTACACGATGCTACGACTTCCGTCATGACGTAACCATACTTTATCCAATAAGGCCCCACAGGCTGTAGTAAAGCTATCGGCAATCTCATACATTAGTTGCGCTGGTGAAACGGCTTCCTGCATATTTATACCAGATCTCTATATATGGGATAAAGGATGTATAATATACAAGAATGACATGACAAAAAAAATTATGGGGTTTTGTGTACCAAAACTACTTTCCGATTATAAGGCACGCCGTAGTGGGAGACTCCGGGAATTTAGAGAATCTGGGTTTCTTTAACATGCACCTAAATCAAAGTACACGAGTGTTTTCGCATTTCGCCCCCATTGAAATGCGGCCGCCATGGCCGGGACACAATCCCGCGACCTCGTGCTTAGCAGCCTAAGCAACCACTAAGTAACCACAGCAGGTAATGACATGACACTAGCAATCCTGTTGAATAAAAAGCTTTATTCATTCATTCGTTACAAATGAAAATTGTAGGTAAAAATATGACATCCCAATATAAAACTCATTTGATATCAATTAGTCAGACGAGACTACGCACCAGAAAGAACCACATAGGGCTCTTCTGAGTTGAAGAGAACATCTCTTTCCGACACAGCATTAATACACGATTCCACATATAATTATTCATGGAAAAATTTCTTTAGTTGTAACGGTATTACGCAACGAATTCGGTGCAGAAGATCGTAAGGCTGCTCGAAATACAGAGTTCACTAGCCTGATACATGCAAGGATGCTTTCTTAAACATGAGCGCACAGAATTTGAGGATTCAACCACAGGGACACTTACAACCCCTGCATCGCTGCGCATTTGCATAAAATGGTAAGATAACGTATTCCTAATGGTTACACACTGGAAAGGCCGATTCTCCGTTTGCTGCTTCAAATTTAAACCACGTGCCGTCATGGATTGCAGTTATGCATATGAACTCATCTAAATTGAAACGAATGTACTTAACGTACAATTCCCACCGCGCGACTTTACAAGAAATTTGGTTGTAATCCTAGTAAGTGCGACACCCAGAAAGAGTTGACAAATATATTGCACTCTGAGCGATACTGATGTCTTCTAGTAAACAGTAAGCGCAAAACTAAAGGCTACATTTGTAGAGCATGTTTTCCAGAGAATAAACAAAAGTTTGTCCGTACGAAGCCAAGGTTGCCATCACAAACGAATAGCGACAGTACAGCATTTGGGATCCTGCTGCAGTTGCTTGTGTTGTTAAACAATGCGGGGACAATGAGTTAAAATAATCGGCAACCATTTTTTTGTAGGTCTGTCAATTTAAAAGGAAGAGAGAGTCAACAATGCAGATTAAAATGTGCTTTTCAGGTTAAAGCCTTTGAATTTTCACTGCAACGGTGTTCGCCCCAAAAGAAATGGTCGAAGAGAAAAGTCGTTAATCGTTCATCGTCTCCTATTTAACATCGCGAAAACAGTTATTCGGCAACTAAGGACCTTTTGAGACCTTCAATATATGTTCGCAAGAATATTAGATTGCCCATATTGTCTCGAGGAGAGCAAATACAAAGTTCCATTGGACTACTTGCCCCTCCACAGGGGTAATCTCCCGCTTGTCACGAAAAAAAAAAATGGCGATGCGTGCGGTCTGCAAAAACAAATCGTGACCTGCTGAGAGCTCACGTTTTCCAATGCTTATTTTTGTTAAATTTGCAGATATGTATTCGGAAGGCTCTAATCATGCGCGTTTTTTTTTAGTAAGCACCTCAGCGCTGGACTTAAATACACTTATCACCTATCTCAAACAAGTAGACGGGACAGAGAGAGAGAGAGAAATGAACTAACTTGCAACGGGGTTCTACACGTGGAGCGCCTTATCGCGCTTTCACAAAAATATTCGGCTAGGGTGTCCTTGGTCAGCTGCCAATCCAAGACGATGATAAGTAAATGCATGCACGAATGCTTTAACTACAGATCTGCGACATAGCACCTCAATTCGAGCAAGGGTCTGAGTGTCACTGTGGCTCTCTCTTGCCTCTCAGTTGTTCTAGAAACTCTAAAAAGGATTGCATATTTTCGGTCACGGGTATATCGGGCGGGCTGTCGCTTGGAAGCAGAAGCCTCTGCAGCACGTACAGGACTCGTTGGTAGGCTCTCGGGTACGCAAGGTCCATCATATAGTAGAGCGCCAGGCAGTATACCAGCACTCGCTCTACACGGACGTCGGTGAGCGAGATAACCCCTGTCGGGCTGCTGATATTAATCTCAAACTCGGAGGGCCACGCGATGATATTTGGCGAGCCGTCTCCGCCGGTCGCCCCGCCTTCTTTCTCTTGCATTGATTCTTCTCTTGGTTTCTCTTGATTCCTCTGCAAATAAATTGCGCAGCACAGCAGTTATCGGGCTCGTGGACTCGCGAGGCGGAGCTAATGAATAAAACGTGTTCAATGTTGTCGACTTTGTAGACGCAGTAAGTGCACTGCATACAGATGGAGAAGCTGACGATAATACCTCTTGTAGTATGAAGGAGTAATTTCCGCAAGGCAAGAAATATTGCCAGAAGTTCGGCATGAAAAACTGATGTGTAATCTGGTAGGCGTAGTGAAGAAGACCAATAGAGGGATGGTGAGTAGATACCCACGCCTGTTTTCTCTTCACACGAACAAGCATCAGTCGCTATTTGGTTTTGTGCCTGTAGATATAGCACAACCCACTACGGGGGATTGGCCATGAATCGGGCGGCAGTGGGTCGAAAAAGAATAAATACCTACTGAAAATGAGATAGTAAATGAATTCTAATCGCTAATAATAATTTTCATGCTACAGCGTCTTAAAATTAGAAGTTAATATTTTTGGTTTCTGGTTGTGGAAAATAAAACAGTAAAGTTTGCATGGAAGTCTACTTGTTTTCATTACAAAATTATATGTGGCATCACATACGTTCCTATTACACTTAGATTACTGTGGCAATTTCTGTTCTTTCTTCTTTTCTACTTTGACTGAGAGGTTACTTATCAAAATGTTTCATTAGTGCAATTCTTTTTATCTCACATTCCTCAATACGCATTTTATAACTGTTTCATTTAGTATGTCTGCCAGATGACCGACTTGTACTTTTGGCGCTTCTTGCATTTTTCCCCTTTTAGTGTAGTGGTTTCTCTTACGTTTCCTTTCACCGGTTAATCCTTGGCTTACCACGCTTTGTGGGTGCGTGCCATAAAGAATAATCATCGATCAGTTTATCATCATCAAGCGCTTTTATTTTGAACTCTAGGCCTCAAGGCAGGCTTAATTTTATCGGGCATGAACTTCACACAACTGCAGAATTAGTAAATGCCAAAAAAATGAAGTGGAAAGGTGAAACATGCAATTACAAACCACTATCACCGCTTGCCATCAGGTTGAGACCTTACTACTTGTTTCGCAAGATTCGCTCTCCATGCGATGTGAGAATGGGCCTTACTCGGGCAGAATCATGAAAACACCGTTCAAAGTTTAGAAAACTCATTTGATTACGAGCCCATTATCTGCAACTACAGTAACAATTCATGTTTTCTGCAGTGCAACGTTCTTACGGGCACGATGTCTATACTCCGCTGATATATGCTTCATAGAGGTTTTAACTGTTCATCAGTACCAACCAAGCCCATTTTCTTGTTTTAGTAAGCGTGTGGTATTTCAGTTTAGCTAGAGGATGCGTTATAATAGTTTTTTAACGCACATCGCCTGTCATAATTTCGACAGCAGTGAGATGGGCACCTGGGAAGCATTTCTGCCGTCGTCGTCACTGTGATGTTCCGTATAAAGTACAAGGGTGATAACACTGTAGCCGCGCGCCGTATGCTGTATGTGCGAATGAAAACGTGCGAGGGTGAGACGATAGTGGCGGCTCAACATCGCGCACACAAGGGAGGATGGCGTGGCGGAAGCGCGCCGTCTTCTGCTGCGCGCAAGGTACGGGGGTAGGAGAGGGAGGGGAAGCGTTTTACTCTGGCTGCTGCTGCCTATGGCGCGGCCTCCCACGTACCCTATATAGAAACTGATCTGCGATGAGTACAGTCTAGGTGCGCCGAGGGCGCATAGCTTCGTATGCGCTATGTTTTCGCCGCTTAGTTCGCATGGAAGTGTGAGGCAGCACAAAGGCAGGTTCGCTCGCTGCAGCTGCCGCGCTTCCGCACCCCGGCGTTTTGACAGAGACTTTCCGCAGTCACCGAGTGAGATGTGATCATGTTTGCTCGCGCGCGCGTGGCACATTGCTTGTTTAGTTAGTAAGGGAACGTTTGCAAGTTTATAGGGCCGATAAAACTGCTATCCTTAATTCGTACATGTGCCTATGAATTTGCTATCGCAATGGATTATTCGCCATTCGGACGAAACTGCGGCTCTTTATGTTCGCACTGAGATTATAAAGTGCAGATTTGCACGTAGCCTTGCAACAATTCATCGTAACACCGCTAAGCTTACCTTGCAAGCGTCGTCTAGGTTTCAAACAGTAACACTATAATGGAATAATAAACTACATCACATCGTACAGCGAGATGGAAGGTAGTAATTGATGTTCTGTTTTATGAAAATACAAAGTGTCTGCGTATGTGAAACGCATTCTAGTTGTTTTGAGGTCCCCGTGCCTTACAAAGGCAAACTAATTAGATATCCATGGTTTGGCGGAATCGAACAGCAGCTAGCTGTTTTCACGAAGTTCAGAGTTGCTAAGAACAACGGAAAGCTTGTTGACAAACCTCAGTGATTAGTTGAGGGTAATCACCCTCTTCCAAGAACCGACAGAACTCCAGAACTGTGAGCTGTCGCTGCGGGAACGTTGAGCTGATCTTTGGGAATAGGTAATTCTCCGAGAACGCTCTCACTGCATCAGCTATCTTCTCCTCCAAGACGCTGATTTCGGAGCCAAATCGAAGTTCAGCTTCCTTGCAGAGCTACAGAAGAAATGATCAGCGAAATGAAGTTAATGGTGTGGTGAACGTTACACGATGAACAGAGCAGACTGCCGCAAAAAAGACAGTGAATGTCGAACAATGATTAGCGTTTCTTTTTTGTTTATACGACATGAATTTCTATACTGATTTCGAGCGCTCTGCCAAATACGAGGTACTAAACGACAGGAACTACTCATTCGCTACGCATTGGCTAATAGATGGAACTGTGGTCACGATTTGCCTGACCGTGTTTGATGAAACTAGGGCCCAGAAGTGCACCGTTAACCAGCCAGTTTTTCAGAGTTGATAACATTGCTTTGGTCGAGTTGTCAATAGCACCATTCGTGGCGTATGCTTCTGCGGCTATAAACAACTGCTGCCGAACAGTGTAAGTGCAGGCATGCCTTACGCGCGAAAGAAAATAACCCCGATATTGTTAAAACATATGCTGCAAGGTCGTGCGAGACACGTGAACGTCAGCGATGCATGCCGAGTGCATGCGCGGAGTAACCACATGCGCCGATAACGGCAGCAGGCCGTGCCATCTAGCCATCATTCATTCCACTCCACCCACCCACCCACTAGTGGCCTGGGTGGGCCTCTAATTTAAGCGTGCTATTTTGTGCCGAGCCAGATGGAGCGCGTAAAAACCAGGGCATGTCGGGTGCGGAACACCGGATGGTGGTTTCCTCCGTACTAGCAGCGACTCAAAAGCAAGTGGCTCACCACGTGCACGCCAACAGGCTCCTGACGCTCACAAAGGAGCTCCTGGAAGGCTACAGCTTCAAAGTGCGTCAACTCGGACATAGCGTTCCTCAAATGTTTACTTGAGCTGTTCGAGAATAGCGTACCGCTGGGCGCGGCGGTATGGTAACATGTTCGCGATGATCTAGCAGCTAGGCAAGCCAACGTTCTTTGTTTTAGGTACCACTATTCACAAACCACCACTACCATCATCAGTCTATTTTATGTCCATGCAGGACAAAGGCCTCTCCCTGCGATCTCCAATTACCCCTGTCCTGCACCAACCGATTCCAAGTAGCACCCTCGAATTTCAGGATTTCATCGCCCCATCTAGTCTTCTGCCGTCCTCGAATGCGCTTCCCTTCTCTTGGTACCCATTCTGTAACCCTATAATGGTGCATCGGTAAAATGCACCGATTATACACCTTCCTTTCCAACGGTAATGGTAAGCTTTCAGTCAGGAGCTGACAATGTATGCCGTATGCGACCCAACCAATTTTTATTCTTCTATGAATTTCCTTCTCATGATCAGGGTTCCCTGTTATTAATTGACCTAGGTAAACGTACTCCTTCACACACTAGAGGCTGACTAGCGATCTTGAACTCTTTTTCCTTTGCCCAGTTATTTATCATTATCTTTGTCTTCTGCATATTGATCTTCAGCCCCACTCTTACACTCTGCCTGTTAAGGTCCTTAATCATTTGTTGGAACTCGTCCGCAGTGTTGCTGAATAGAACAATGTCATCGGCAAACCGAAGGTTGCCGAGATATTCGCCGTCGATCCTTACTCCTAAGCCTTCCCAGTTTAATAGCTTGAATATTTCTTCTAAGCACATTGAATATCATTGGAGAAATTGTGTTTCCTTGTCTGACTCCTTTCTTTATAGGTACCTTCCTACTTTTCTTGTGTAGAATTAAGGTGACTGTGGAATCTCTATAGTTATTTTCCAAGGTATTTACGTAAGCGGTCTGTACTCCTCGATTACGTATTGCCTTTACGACTGTTAGTATTTACTGAATCAAATGCCTTTTCGTAATCTATAAAAGTCATATAGAGAGGCTGAGTGTACTCTGCCGATTTCTCGATTGCCAGGTTAATGACACGGATGTGATCCATTGTAGAGTACCCCTTCCTACCTCTTCCCTTGGTTGGCTAAAGTGCAGTGTTGCCCTTATTCTATTTCAAATTATCTTTGTGAATATTCTATACAATACTGGGAGTAAGCCAATGGGCCTATAATTTTTTAATTCAAATTTCGAACGAAACTGGCTTATTGCGTCTTGTTAGTTATTGACCAGTTTGGTGGTACACTTCTGAAATAAACGCCGACAGTAACTTTCGAAGCATGTTGCTGGCTATGATGGAGACGAAGATTCAATTATACGTCAAAACGTAATTGGCAAAGGACTACAATAAAACAATTCATTCACTGAATCGCAAATGAAAAGGAATCATCGTCGTAAACAGGCTCTTATCAACACAATCTTGTTTCACCAGCTGCGCACTAATAGTATACACTTACGAGAGCTTCGTGGAAGAAAAACTTTGGCAGGGAGCCACAATAATATTTGAGCCGTTCTTCATAGGTGTTTTCGAGATGCTCTTTCATTCTTTCGATGTCCGACCGCGAGCTTTCGTCTATTGTAGACCACAGTTTCTGGAACGTATAAAAATAAACAATATTACTTTTTTTTTTATGAACTATACTGCAAGTTGGGCAAATCAGTAGAAGAGGGAGAAATGAGATGAGAAAGACAGGGAAGCTAAAAAGAAAAGAAGCTTCTGGTTGGCTACCCTACACATGGGGGAAGGGTCAGATAGTAAAGAAAGGCGGAAAGAGTAGAGAGAAAACACGCAAGAAAAAAAGATTGAGCGGTTGGGGACACCCTCGGAATATCGAAGTTTCCTAGTAGGCTACTCGAACGTAAACACTTCGATAGCGCCTTGACTTGATTTTGGTGTAGCATTGGGCACGGGGACACTCCGGCGCAGGCTGCCGCCAGTGCCTGCATGACGTAAATGCGGTTCACGTGATGGGGTGTCTGCATCACCGTATGCTTCTTTTTTTTTTTTTTTTGTCGTACTGTCACGAAATTTCGGTTGCTTTTGAGTAGTTGTAGGTACGCACATCTGTTCTTTATTTTAAGGCATTACGTACACGCTGTTCGAGAACACAGCGTTTCTTTGAGCTGATGTGGGCAGATATTGCTCTACGTACTATCGCAGAAATAGAAAGCAGAATAAATTTACGACTGATCGATTGATCTCCATGGCAAATATTAAAGCGCACATATACCGAAATAAAAAGTTACATTAGCAAGAGAAGCTGCCGAATACATTACGCGAGGCAAGTACGACTAATGCAGCTAGCCATGTATGCACGTGGCACAGCGACATATCTCGTAAATTGACAGCATTTAATTGGTTTAAACACGTGAACTTTTTAACCCCATTCAGGCTGCCGAAGTAATGTGGCCACTTTAGTTTCGCATAGACTAAGTCTCGTCGCTGCATTCTAAATGAATAACCCGACCAAAAGAATGAACAAATTTCAGTCTTGGCAGGATGTATTCCGTGATGAGCGTAATCCAAAGGATTTAGGAGGGTTCGGAACGAAATCTTGAGAGCGAAACTTGAGAGCGACTGCGAAAGATGAAAGAGCGAACGCGGAGCGGCAGATGAAAGACGCGAGCCGCGAACGGCGGGGACCAATGAGAGCGGCCCCTCCAGTGACGTGCGCGCGCGATATTGGTTTCATGAAACGTGAAATAAATCGTATTCATATGCGGTTTACACGACCGCTCGACGCGTACTGGTATCTGGTCTCAGCCGGACCGCTCGCTTCGTACTATCGTCTACTCGCGTCAGCTCTCGCTTGTTTGGTTTGTTTGCTTTGGTACCATTCGCGCTTGTTTCGATTGTCATGGTTGGAGATTGTTTTTTTAATCTGATTGTACGCGCGACGCAAATTGTGTAATACTTTCTGGAAGCCAAGCGGCACCTGCGATGGCACTGGAACATTCCGCGAGGAGTGTACAAAAGCCGACGCGCTTGATCCGCATATGCTGTTTTCGACGATTTCCGACTGTGCTACATGTCTCAAATTTTTTGCCTCAATATATTGCGAAATCAAAACACGCATACAGCGTCGCTCAAATTCGCATTAAGGATTATCTTATTCGTGCGTGAATTTTTCGCCTGATCTAATATGGCAGTGAGTAATATTCAGCGATAATGGGTAATGTTTACTAACCATCGAAATTTAAAAAAAAAAACATCGTAAATTGTGGGACAAGATCATCGTGGCGAATCGATGTCACGTGATCCCACTTTTGACGCAAAAGCGATGGCAGCGCGACGGCGCTGCTAGCAGCATTCCAGGATTGCCTGCTCCGCAAGCAGCCAATCGTGGAGACAGGCGCCAAAGCATACTTCGGCCAAAGCGGTCGCGAGTCCCTGCGTGTGCTAAAATGTTCATTAGTTCCTTTGCGGCTGCAGTCGTCACAACCCAGCGGTGTTCATCTAAAAAGGAGCGTCGGAAAATCTAGTTCAAGTCTAGACTGTTTTATTTTTACCCAAGAGCAATAAGAAAGGAAAGAATCAAGCAAGGACATAGCACAAAAAATATTTTGTTGAAGTTCGTAACTGCGAGTTGAATATTGGTAAGGCTTGTTTTATCTCTACCACGTGATGTTCACTTGACGGCCCTACAAGATGCCTGTACGTGTCTTGAACAATCTTAGGTAAGATGCGCAATCGCGTTCTTCCCAATTTAAATGCATGCGCTAGCGGCGAAATAAGTGTCTTGTGTCGGGCGCAGCGCTCTCACTTTTTCTTTGCTTGATGCCATCGTCTCTTTCACAACGCTGAAGACAAATACTTGCGCCTTGAACGCAAAGGAAACTGCTTGACGGGAATCAACAACTGGAAATATTCACAAACGCCCATTCATATGTGCATCGCCTGGAACGGAGGCCATTTACTTAACCAACCTGAAGCATGCGATACTCTGGGCTTTCGTCAGCGGAGCGAAGATTAACAGCGATCTTCTTTTTTTGAGAGTTCTTCCGGGTTTTCTTCACCGAGCGATTTCTTTCGACATTCTGCAACAAAAAGAAGAATTACTTGCACTTATTCACATTAAATGCTGGGGGTTCCGGTACTCCGGGTCGCTTGAGGCCGTCACTCAAAAATTTAGGCGCCCACTGGGCCAGCGGTACAATGTCATCGTTCGATCCACCTGCTGAATGACTCGCAATATTCAGTTTGATTTGCTCCAACTCTAAGAATTTCTTAGGCAAGCGATAATTTGGGACATTGTAGGGATATTTTAAAACACTTACGGTCTTAGCTGTAAGCGGAAGTTTTTGTTCGCCACTTGGAGTGCACTAAACTCGGCGCGTGCAGACGCCTAGCCCAGCGATTCTTTTTTCTTTCAAATCTAGAACTTTTATTTAAACTAGAACATTCATCTAAACTCGGTCACTCCAGGACCGTTCTCATATGAAACAACTCATCAGGTGCCCGTTTTTCTTGACGCACTCTCATCATTTTTGGCAAAAAAGTATATCAAGTCACGATCCTGAAGTAGCGGTTGATCCTTCCGGAAAGGGCTAACATATCGGCGAGGGTGATTGACCGTACATATATAACCGGATACGAATCATGATTGCAGATGAGGTGTCTCCCCTCCCCTTAAAAGAAATAGAAGCGTGACTCATTCTACAAATAATCCTTTAGCTCTTAGAAACAGCCCATTCAGAAATATCACTACAGCAAAAATCTCGAAGTGTGTCGAGGAATAAGCCAGCTCAGCGCACAAGCGGGTAGTTTGGGAGAGAGATTACGATTTCACTGGCCTTGCGCACAGAGTACCGCCTCGCCATCAATCGCCCCTCCCCCACCAGTTTCTTTAGGCGTATACGCGTGAGCCGTTGGGATGTGCAAGCAAAACCTCACCGTACTGATTGATCCCTTCACGGACCCATCACTGGCACCCGGCACAAAAAAAAAAAGAAAGATAAGAGCGCCCACGGCAGCAGGTCCAGTGCTTTTAGTGGCAAGGAAGGGTCAGAGAAATCGAAAGCAGCAATCATGCACACAAAGCCTAAGACAGAAGAGGGGGACCACAAGACGAGGCGATTCGATAACTATGATTACAACGAAGGCACCAAATAATACAACATCCGTTGTTTTATTTGGCGCCTTCGTTATAATCCTACATAACCAACTCGCCCACCAGCACGTGCTCAGTAATTCGATAACGCACCGTATACATCTACCTTCTTGCTCGGACACTTGCGGCGACGTTCTTTACTCGTAGCGCGTGCTTTAGCCCGCAAGGAGGATGGTGTTTATCGACATCCTCTTTGTAACGGGTGGGCACAAATAATTCCTTAGCCTGCCTAATTTAATTAGGTTATACTACATCCATCGATATCTAGCCTTTCGCCTATCTTTCTCGATCTTGCGGATTTAAAACCTCTCACTGTACTGCAGCATCACCTACAATTGCAATTAATCCGGTTCTATCAAGCTCTTCCCTGCATTTCTTCCACTAATACTCTATTTGCCTCTTATTTCGATTGCTGACCAATTTTTCCTTTCGTATTCTTTGAAACCCAATTATACTGGAAGGCGGACATGTCCTATGGGTCTCGCTGGGTCAATATTTGGGCATTCCATTACGGTACGCCGAGTCGTTTCCGAACTTCTATTTATCATTTTTTTTTCAGCGTAGACATGCCTCACACTGTGGCGCATATTTCCTCCACTATGTTCTTTCTTATCCTCAGGCAGCCAATCCGAGCCTAAAATATTAAGACGCGCCCCTTTGCGTTATCACAGTTATCCTGATTTCTTGCCGTTTTTGTAAATCTACGTAGTCTATTTCCTTCCTTTGCATCCAATTTACCACCTCTGTTTCTCTCTTTACTGATCGTCTATTTACACTTTCAGTTACCCTGCATGAATTTGGTTGCCAGCTTTCATGCCTTATTACTTCATTGCGTGTCCACGCTTTTTAAGTACAGATACTTGTGTATTTTAGCCGGCCTTTTGTTTTCAGTTACATTCCATGGTTTTTCTTCAAAACTAATTTTGTTTTGTGCTTCTCACTCCAAAAGAAGCCCAAACCATGTCACCTTGGACATTTGCGACTTTACCGTGAGATCCCAAAGGCAGTCGGCCCACCGCCTTCGGGTTTATCTCCAACCTTGACAAGATTTTCGCAGTGTCTGCGTGTAGAAAAAGATCCCGAAGATAGTTCAATGCCGGGCCGGCTCGCGGCGCAGGTGCAGTTCGCCATTAAGGGGACCACATACACAGTTTCCCTGGTCATTCTTCACAGAGTGGAAGGGCACTGAGTTTTTTTTATTTATTGCAGATAATTCAATTATCGAACGTTAGCATTGGAATCGCTACACTTTTCCATATTACTGGAAGGCCTAGATTCATCTATTCATTGTAATTTATAGTCACAAATTTGTAAATCATTGTCATTTTCCGCTAGAAGCACTGTATCATCCGCATACATCAGCCCAGGCGTCTTCTCTTGCATCCTCGGTCCATTACAGGTGTAAGGTAGATCAAAACCTAATTTGCTGCTTTCCAGTCGTCTACCTATGCCCTTAACATAATGAACAATGGAGGCAGGACACCCTTGCGTCAGTCATCCGTGAGCTTCCACAAATTTATTGCCTTTCCGGCCTTCCCACACGACTTATATTCGGTTGTTTATATATCTCTCTAAACAGCTGCACAAACTCGTCGTCTGTGACCTCGTGCTCGAGAACATTCCATAGGAATTCCCTATCTACATTGTGTAAGCTCGCGTAATACCTATAGATGCTATCCCCAAAGGTCTATTTTGAGCTATTGAAGTCTATGCATTGCGTTAGTACAAATATACACTCTCAGCGTCTGCTTGGTCTGAACCCAATAAGTAGTTCCCGCAGTACATCGTTTTTCTCCACCCCCACTTCGAGAGCTTTGATTTTGTGGCTGGTATTGTCACTATGTATCGCTGATGTTACTGTACCTGGCCTGCACGAGATCGACTTAACCTTATCACCTTTGCCTTTGTAGACAAAGTTCGTGCTGCTTTCACGTCACTCAACAGGAATTTTCTTCATTTCAATCAATTGCTCCATGGCATTAGTAAACAGTGCTTTGCTTTTGTAGCCAGCTGCTTGATTAGCTATAGTGGGATTTTATCAGGTCTGCAGCCGTGTTATTAAAGCCATTTCTTTTATCTTTTTTTCCCAGTAAGAACTTTTGACGGTGAATTTTGATCTCAAGCTTCTGCGTTGCTGGATCTAATCGAGTGTAAACTATATACGCTCTTTTTTTTTTTTGCAAGTCATCCCTAATAACATCTGATGCACTGGAGCGCGTCGTCGCATTCGAAGACCTTACCGTCTAGATCCCTGACAGCCGTTTCCGAATATTAAGTTGGAACTACAAGTGCTCTTACATGGTTGCAGAACAGCCTTGGAGCACTTTTGTCTTTCTTGCGAATGTCATGCACCGAAAATTCACTTGATCTTTTTTTGTCGCACGAGGTCGCTCTTTACCGTTTCCTTTTCCCAGCACCTGTTCCATATAGGCAGTACCTATGCTACATGTAATTCCAACTTGATGGCTTTCCGATGATCCCTAGATGCCTGCTGACGTTCCTCTATATAGCCTGTTTTATTTCCTTGTTCCACCACTTACGCACTTCTCTTCCCACTCTAACAATTCCTGCTTCATGTCGTCTACGAGTTCCTTGTAATCCCAGACTTCTGTGGGAATTGCCACCATCTGTGCAATGTATTGTGCTATTGCTGCTACTAGCTTACGTTTAGTTTTCAGTGTTCTGCTGATATTTCTTGCTCTTTTGCATAGGTGCCTTCCCCAGAAGTCAAGGTCACGCATTTATGGTATGTGTTCCTGTTCACGTGTCGTGGTTCGGTCTAGACGTTCGTAAGCCGGTTCCGGGACGAAGGCGCAGTCGATACATGACTGGGTATTTCCGCATTGCCACGTTACCTGTCCATGGTATTTCTTCTCCCTGTCAACGACTACAAGGTTCTGTTTCACGCATAGATACAGCACTATAGAACCACTGCGATAGGTAAATATGAATAGATCTTCGATGTGTGCAGTGCGCCCTCATATCACTTAATATCACCTGGCCCGATTTTGCGAATTCAAAATTATCATTTCCGATAGTCATCCAACTCTATTTCGATCGCTGCTATCACTACCTGCCCATAGGCAAGCTACTCCCAGGCACGTCATTTGGAGCTCTGCACTTCGCGCCTGTTCCTACGGTGAGCGTCGGCGTAACGACGAACGAACGAGCACAGCGAAAGACAAGAGCGAACGCGGCAAGCAGCGTGGGGTGAAAAATACGGAGAGAGCAAAGATGCGCGAGGAGGAAAGCGGAGCAGGTTATGGCGAAAGCGCGAGAAGAAAAGCGTACTGCGGCGACGATGGCTATGACAAGGCGGCGCCAGAGCAGCACGCGTCGTCTGAGAGGTATGTCGGCGGCGGCTTCCGAGAATCGGGCCCACGCGTCAGTCACACGTTGCCTTTCGCGATCTCCCGATTAGCGAGGCAGTCGCGGCACACTTTGCTCGGTTTGCAACGTGCCACACTCGACCGATCTGATTGTCCACGCCACCCAATATATTGCGAGAAGAAAACACGTGTAGAGCTGCGCTCAAATTTCGCCTTAGGGAGTATCGTATAATCACCGGCGAATTTTTTCTCTTCCCATGCGGTGATAATTCATAAGTGCTCCTTGCATTTCTCTTTTGCCCGTTGAGCAAAACGAGAACAAGGTTCCTGCAGCATATTTTTTCTCGTGTATTATCTCGCTGTTTCTTCTATTGCGAGTAGCACTCATTCGCACCGACATAGGTTGTCAATTCACTCGGTCATTTTGGTGTTGAAGTTTCTTGATTAACTTGTGTAACGTAAACTAGGTATATAAGTTTGCGCCCAACTGTAAAATAACGCATATTTAAGACAGACACTGATGCCTTGAATTCTGCGTTCTACGAGCCAAAACCCCGATTTGATTATGGAGTACACTGTAGCGGTGAACTCCGTATTAAGTTTGACCGCCAAGGGATCTTTAACGTACCCCCAATGCACGGGACGGTGGCGTTTTTTTTTTTTGCATTTAGCCCCCAATGAAATGCGGCAGCCGCATTTGGTCCCCTCGTGCTTGGCAGCGCAACACCACAACCGCTACGCCACCGGGCCGGGCCAGATACTGATGCCAAAACGTCTGGCACTGACTGCTCCAGTGCGCCTGGTTTTATAACACGCTTCACGCGCGCAAATAGTTGCACGTTCTTGACGCAGACATCTTACTACAAATTTAGAAAGAGGGAACGCTGGTGGCTAATATCTTGGGGGAGGTGCCACAAACATGGCTTAAATAAATACGATAATCACGAGAGGTACACGGGTTTGCCAAAACTTAGTCATTTTGGCTTCAAACGACTTCGCAAGTTAATCACTTTGAACGAAACAAAAATGCGTTTGAAGAGCAAGAACTCGCAATGATAATGCATGCGCGCATAGACCCATTGGCTTATGTCTTGAAAACTTTTTGAAAGATAAAAAGTTGAAAAATGTGCCCATAAGGCAGTCTAAGGCCCAAGGCAGAAAGATTTATACTATACAAATCGCAACTAAACAATCGCAGCGCCAAACTTCCCGGTAATAATATTCTAAGAAACATTAAGGATAATTGCTGCTAACGTTTCCGATCATTCCGGTAATTCCAGGGGCTCTCCGCATAAATATTAGGGAATCAATATGTATTCCATACAAATTCCGACCGTTTCGCATAATCGTACGGAAAACATGGAGGTATTGGAGTGCTTACGCTAACCTTTCAGTACAGCGTTACAGCAATCAGTCAATTGCGCGCAAAAAGGACAGAACGTGGCTGAAGTGGAATTCAACAAGTGGTGCGTCGTTGGCCTTTCGTTGATTTGCGTCATCGTTCTCTTGCACATTGTTTATATCGAGCCCTTTTTTTCACCTACGACTGAAAGAACTGCTTCGCGGCAATGTCAAATAGAAACGCAGTCAAACGCCCATTCTTTACCCCTCACCACGAAATGAAAGGCGATACGTTTAAACCAACCTGAAACTTGTCGTCTTTGCTTGTGTTCCCGGAGCTACGTCTCGCAGGCGTAGTGTTCTTTTTTTCCGAGTCCTTCTGTGTTCTTTCTACAGGAGGAATTTCTCCAATATCCTGCAAGACGAATAAAAATCAGCGACGATTAGAGATTTTAAATGCTGGATGATCCAGGATCATGTATCTACCTTCTGACGAGCATTCAAAACGGCAAGTGCCCTGTTGCAAACTAAGACGGTGCGCCGAGCACGAGCGGCAGCCACTGTTTGCGCAGTTGCTCGCAAGGCGACGAACGAGTCGGACGTCCGGGTCGGGGCCGAATTCCCGTCGTTGTTTAGCTACATTTAAAGCGGTGTCGTTTCAAGTGGCGGCCCCTGCCGCGTCGCTCTCCCGCGTTGCCCTGCCAAAGCTGCACATCCCGAGCTTTTCTAGGGAGCGGCGCGACTGGCGGGTCTTTTGAGACCAGTATCCAGGCACGCATCCTGGGCAATGACTCGCTATCGAGAGAGAGAGAGAGAGAGAGAAAGAAACGTTTATTGTACGAAACAGTGTCCCGAGCGAGGACGGGGATCACCCTAAGGTGGGAAGGCTCCTTAGTCCAGGAACCCTCTGGCTTCGACTGCCCTCTTGGCCCTGGCGACGAGTTGTCGTTGGTCTTCCAGGTCCCCGAGGGTTAGCTTGGCCTCCCACGTTTCGAATAGGTCGTTTGATTCTATTGCTCGTTTTGCGTGCGTCTCTAGTTGCATTTCGCTGCCTTCCTGCCACGGGCATTCCAGGAACAAGTGTGCCAGAGCGTCGGGTACGTTGCAGAGTGCGAAGAGGTATCCGTAGAGCGTCGGGTAGAGGCGATGCATTATCATTCCGTGCGTGTACGTATTACTTTGCAGGCGTCTGAGGATCAGGCTTTCTTCTCTGTCGAGTTTAGGGTGCGGTGGAGGGTACACTCGACGCTCGAGCCTGTAATGTTGCAATATGGCCGAATAGTTGGTGGGTACGGCCTCCGTCTCTTCTGTCGCGGGTCCGAGAGCGTGTGGGGAGAGGGGAGCCCGGCTGACGTGCTCGCGGGCAGCGGCGTGGGCCGCTTCGTTCCCCTGTAGTCCCTCGTGTCCGGGTACCCACGTTACGGAGGTGTACGGGAGCCGAGTGCCTCGTCGTTTTAGTATCTTGAGTGCATCGGCCGAGATGCGGCCCCTCAAGAAGTTTCTGCAGGCGGCCTGAGAGTCAGTGAATATAACCACTGAGTCTGTGCATGTAGTGGTGGCGAGGGCGATGGCCGCTTCTTCAGCCGTTTCCGGGTTGCATGCCTTGATGGTTGCCGATGCTAGCTCGGAGCCTTGGTAGTCTACCACGCTGAGAGCGTACGCGTTTCGATGCGGATACTTGGCTGCGTCGGTGTAGCGGGCATTCGGG
Organism: Dermacentor variabilis; assembly: GCF_050947875.1. NCBI lineage: Eukaryota > Metazoa > Arthropoda > Arachnida > Ixodida > Ixodidae > Dermacentor > Dermacentor variabilis. Next base: position 117,874,851 of record NC_134573.1, read on the forward strand.
TCATGCTTGAAACTTCGTTGAATGGCGTTGGCTCTAGCCTGTCTTCTACTCTTGTGATATATGGGATGCATGTTGTGCGGGACACGTGCGATGCAAATGCACTCTCGAACGTCCGGTGGTATTCGCTCTTTCTTGTCCGTGTCTGCGACATACGTCTCGCTGTAGTTCAGGTGTCGCAGTACTGATCTCCCTGTGGGCGTGAGCTTGAGGCGTTCTAGCTGGCTGTTCTTGTGCGCTTTGGCGAGCTCTTGCCACGTGTTGTGGACGCCCATCTTAAGGAGATGTGATGTAGAGGCCATGGCGGGTAGTCCCAGGGCGACTTTGATTGCCTTCCTTATCATGATGTTGAGCTTTTCTATTTCACCGTTCTTTAAAGCCAGGTACGGCGTGCCGTATGTGATGTGACTGGTGAGCAGTGCTTGTATTATGCTTAGAGTGTCTTGCTCCTTGAGCCCGCTTTTTTGGTTTGAGATCCTCTTGACAAGGTGCGTGAGTTGCGAAAGGGTGCGTTCTAGTCTCGGTAGGCTTGCAGCTCCCGATCCGTCTTTGTGGATGTGGAGTCCAAGTATTCGTATGGTGTCGACTTTCGGGATTGTTGTCCCGTTGAGTGTGATGGTAGGGTCGGGCTCTTCGTAGTTGGGTGGTCGGCCTCTCGTTCTTGCTTTCAGGACGAGGTGCTCAGACTTCTCTGGGGCGCAGCGGAGACCGCAGTCGCGGAGATAGCTTTCGATGGTGTCGACGGCTTCTTGTAAGCTACTTTCTTGCCTTCCAACGTTCGTAGCTCTGGTCCAGAGCGTGACGTCATCAGCATACATCGCGTGACGCAGATCTGGTATGGTCTCGAGGAGTGGGGGTAGCTTGATCATAGCTACGTTAAAGAGTAGCGGTGAAATGACCGACCCCTGCGGGGTGCCTCTGTTTGGAAGTAGGAAGCTTTCACTGCGGATGTTGCAGATTCCGACTGTTGCCGTGCGGTCCATCAGAAAGTTTCTGACGTATGCGTAGGTCCTAGCGCCGCAGCCGGTGTCTTAGAGATTGGTGAGGATGGCGTCGTGGCTAACGTTATCAAAGGCTCCCTTGACGTCTACTGCCACTATGGAGTATTTGCTTCGATTGTTTAAGTGATCTAGAAGGCCTTCCTTTAGTTGTAAGAGAACGTCCTGCGTTGAGAGGTGCTGCCTGAAGCCGAACATGGTGTCTGGTAGGTGACCGTTGTCTTCCAGGTACTGGGTAATGCGATCGTGAGCCATATGTTCGAAAAGCTTTCCCGCGCACGAGGTGAGGGAAATTGGGCGTAGGTTCTCCAAGCTGAGAGGTTTGTTGGGCTTGGGGATCATGGTAATGTCCGAGTGTTTCCACACAGCAGGCAGTTCTCCTTTCTCCCAGCACTCATTGTAGTAACGGAGGAGAGCCTCGGTGGCCTGCGGCGGTAGGTTGCGTAGGTGTTTGTTAATGATCCGGTCTTTACCAGGGCTAGTATTTCTAGTCAGCTTGGATAGGGCTACGTGGATTTCGGCCTGCGTGAAGGGTCGGTCGAGTTCTGTATTCGGTTTTCCAGAGTATTCTTTGCTGCGAGTTGACGCGGTAGAGGGTGCGTCTCCGCATAGTTTCTTTTGTAGTTCTCGCAGGAGGTGTCGAAGATAGACGAATCTAAATGTCCACTGACGTACCTGTCCTGGTCAGCAAAGGCGGCGATTCAGGGCGTCCGCCTCGCTGAGGCAAACTACGAACGCGACTGGCCGCTGTAGGCACTTTGCGCGTACTCGCGGGCTTCTTTCACGCTCGAAAATGAAAACGCTTATGTAGCATGTATCCACCAACAGAAAGCTGTAGCGGGGGTCTCGCGTTGCTATACAATTTTCTCATTGACGCGTTTCATCCAATTGTAATATTTGAGAAGTTGCTTAACTATTTACCACTCATTATGTAATCAGGCGAAATGCAGCAAATAATATGCATATTACCCGAGCGACGGCAAACAACATTACCTTGGTTCTATCGAGCAACGTAGCATTCGCGTATTTTTAAATCTTAGTAGATAGTAGTTTGGACACCTTGCATATGCTTGCGCAATCTGTCAGTAAGACAGCGCCCCGTTACCCGATGTAATATTTGCCACAAGGTATGGACCCTGCACACCAATAACAATAACACACAAGCCGGTGATTTTCTTGCTTCTCGCTCGAAGAACTTTTCCTTCGCCCCCGAGTCGCATAGAGGGGCTGTTATCGGACAATAATAAGCCCGCACGTGAAATAACAGAAGCTGATAGCGTATTAAATAAGCTCGGAATATATAGCTTGATCATGTAAAGGATTTATGTTTCTTTGTCTGCCGGTACGAGTAATAAGAGCTATGTCTGTTTTTCGCTTGGAATAAAAGCTTTCACAGGTGTCACGAACTAAACGGTTGAAAGTTCGACGCCCAGATGACTTCTGTTTCTTTTTGTTTGTCTCGTTTCCTTTACGCGTTCCGAGTTGCGCTAACTGAACACAGATAAGCATCACAGGAACACCTACTTGCCCGAACCGCCACTTTCGTAGGCAACGCTGTTTACCAGACGCGTTGCAGCAATAAATCATCTGCATGCTAAACAGCGGGCATGACGAGGCTCGTATCGTAACGATACAACGCCAAAAAAGTACAGGTAACACACCGCATGAAGTTATTTCAACTTGAGTCGGACGATTTCAGTAATGCTGTTGTAACAACATCACGAATCACTATTTGCAACGGGCGCCCGAAAATGAATGTCGCGGCTATCGGCATGCTCCGAATACTTTTAAAACCATGTGTAATACTCTTCCTCCTATATCAAGCAATCTTTCTCTCGTGAATATCGTAATACATCGCCAGATCTAAATCGTAAATGTAAACCTTTTGAGAGAATAGACGAGAGTTCCTGCTTTCAATAAAGACCGGAGTGCTGCACTTGTGTCGGTATCAGAAACCGTTTGCCAAAGTACACTACACGACTTGCGTTGCCAACTTTTGCACACGACAGGTTGTTTCTTTTGTTTTACCTGAATCCACTCAAACAGAGGACAATTGTCGGCGAGAACTGTGCGTAGTGAGTCGCGCATCCATGTGCGCTTGCTCTCTTCGTCGGTTTCCCTCATACTGGAAGAGATAACAAAAGATGACTGCATTAATAAAGGTCATTTTAAATTAAACCAATACGAAGGCATATCGCAAAACTCTTGCATAACATGTAATGTACATGGTGCCCCGTTAGCATGCGCAAAGCTTGAAGTAAAACAAAAGAATGCCTTTTACGCGAAAGAACTCGATTTTATGTTTTCAGTAAGATTAAGAAGCCGATAGTTTCTTTTGTGTTTTCTTTTGATGGGTAGCGACAATATTTTCAATCTATACACATTTAAGGTAACTATGACTGCGTGAAGGAGTACGTTTACTTAGGTCAACTAATCACAGGGAACCCTGACCATGAGAAGGAAATTCACAGAATAAAAATGGGTTGGATCGCATACGGCAGAAATCGTAAGCTCATGAGGGGGAGCTTACGTTATCATTGAAAATGAAAGTATACAATCGGTGCATTTTACCGGTGCTGACACATGGGGCAGAGACTTGCAGACTGAGAAAGAAGCTTCAGAACGAGTTAAGGATCGCGCAAAGAGCGATGGAACGAACAATTCTACGCTTAACTTCAGAAAGAGTGCGGTTTAGATCAGAGAGCGAACGGGTATAGACGATATTCTAATAGACATCAAGAGAAAAAAATGGCGCTGGGCAGGTTATGTAATTCGCAGATTAGATAACCGTTGGACCATTAGGGTGACAATGGGTACCAAGAGAAGGGAAGCGCTGTAGAGGGCGGCAGAAAACGAGGTGGTGCGACGAAATTAGTAAATTTGCGGGTGCTAGTCGGAATCTGTTGGCGCAGGCCAAGGGTAATTGGAGATCGCAGGGAGAGGCCTTCACCCTGCAGTGGACATAAATAGGCTGATGATGTTGATGACTGTGCTATGTTTCAGAACAGGCATAAAGATATCACTACCGTTTAACAGCGGCGCGCTATCTTATGGACGACATTCTGTCGGTGCATAAACAAAAACGGAACTTTTTTCCCTTTCTTTGTTTTTAAAGAATCGTGGGAACTTCTGGCTTGCGGCTCCCAGCAATGATGCTCACATGCGTGCGCTTCCGTGTCCGCAAAAAAATACAGAAATCGAAACGAACGGCAGAAAATGAACTTACATGAACCTTTCCATTTCGATGCGCATTTGACGACACCTCTTTTGTAGGGTCCTGCTGGTTACATATCCGCTATTTATGTCGGAAACACATTTTGACAAGTCCCTTATCTCCTTAGCCGCGGATTCGTAGATTTGCTGAGAAGAAAAAAAGAAAGAACCATCTTAGTACAAGACAGGACGTACAAGAGAATCAAAAGCCTATCCTGGGCAAATATATATAGCTTAAATCAATTAAGGCAAACGTTTTCACTAAATACGTGACACTATGCTTACATAAAAAGCCCGTTTTAGCATAGGGAATTAGTGGCGAGAATGTAAGATTACAGGAAGTAGGGTCTCTAGGCTGCATCGTGGCATCAAAAGAAAAAAAAAACGGAGAGAAAAGTGCATTCGAGGGGGGCGGATTATTCTGGATACCATCTATTCACGTGTGAAGGAAATGAAGCTGTCCCCTGCTAAAGAAAAGTTTATCCACGTTTGTCAAACCGCTTCATATTTTCTGCAAGTGCTACCACGCCACACACCGAGGGCGACATTATAGATGCACAAGGCGCGGACTCAGCAGCACGGGCAAATGTTAGCACCCGAAGAACCCCGGTTCTGATCCTGCAAAATTGGAAAGGAGGTGAAGTGCGTGTCGCATTAGCGGAGAGAGAAGAGAGTGACATGGAAGATCGTCGCGCAAAAGAATTCAGCAAGGAGACAGACTACAGCTAGGAGAAGCGCTTATCCGGACCGTGACTGAAACGTCGAAAATAATGTTTGTTCTTGCTTTTCAACGTGTACCCGCGCTTCTGCAATATATTATATGTGTATATCTACGCACAGGTTCGAATCCTGTCGACTGCGCGATGGCCAGTGAAATTTAAGCGGAATTCCCGCATGGACATATAAGCAACATCGCAGTCGTACCACGTCGCTGTTCATGCAGAAAGCACCCGCCGATATCCTCGAAGCTCGTGAAGCCGTCTAATAATTAAAGTCCCGACGCCTGTCCGGGACAGACCGCGCGTAGATCGCCTACGGATTCTACATGTCAAAAACACGCTCACGCTTAACAGAAGGGATCAACATATGAGTCAACAGAAATCGGTGAAGCTCCGATTCTATGCCACTCCAGCTACCGGCGTGAAATAGCCACATCCAGTATGGTACGCTTCCCCGCACACCAGCTTCCCTAATCTGAAAAGCGATATTTACCGGTTTACTACGCATATAACAGTGAGCATGATACATTTCACGAAACACATCGAGAAAAGCAAGCACGTACGCCTGATCGCCGTGCTTCTCTTAGAAAACACGAAGACTACAGCTGCCCAATTAGAATGCTCGCGAAAAACTCGCATGACTACACACAGAGCACCGATGTAACAGAAGCGATAGCCGAGTGCACAGTATCTGCCGTCTGGAACGCGCAAAGCACGCAGAAGCACACCACGTGCTTCACAACGTGGTGTCAAACTCCGCGCGCATCTTTTTTTAAGACAGCCCTCGTCTGCTGGCTGCTTGCGCACGCAGAAGTCTGCCGACAGCTCCGAGAGTCAGCGGACATTCCGCGACTTCCGGTCCGTGAAAAACGAACGCGATTCTGGCAGCTCTCGGACTAATGAGCGGAGCTCCCGAAGCTGTCTGAGAAAATCGAATGCGGGACAGCAGTACAAAGCAGTGCGGAACTTTCAGGGGCTGATAATTGAAGAGGCCCAAAGTTTTTCTCAAACAAGAATGAAAGCCTCCCTTAAACCAATTCTCACAGTACGTGTGATCCGCAGACTCTTTCCTGCGTCTTTTCTGTGCGCACCATTAGCTATGAACATCTCCAAACTGGTCCATTTGTCTACCCTTTGTCAGGAAGCCCTAATCAGCAGTGCAGGCTATGTATTCGAGTGAGGTTACGAAATGCTGCTTAAAGAGAAACTGAAGAGAAGCACTGAGGCAGTTTACATCCATAAAGTGTTTTTGAAAAGCTCGACTCCAGCTAATTTCGCGGCAATAGGCTTATTACTAGATGAGAGAATGTCGGTAAAAAGTTTATCTTTGAATTTCGCGCCCACATCGTAGGGCGGGTACCTCAACGCTAGGTCAGGACACGGTTTGCGAATTAACTTATTGCATTTTAACCATTGTGTTGCAATAAAGTTCTGGTAACTTCGTAGCTACAAACATCGGCCCAGCAAATAAAATACAGGCCCCCATTACTGATCAGTCTAGCCACATGAAAACCAGGTTGTTTAGGGGCCGGTAGGTGCCTAACTGTCACTTGCGGACGCGCTAAAAACGCGCGCCGCAATAGTAGCGAGAATCTGTTCCTAGCGATTTTTTTGCCTTTGCGGTGCGCGCCTGTTTTCGTAGATGCATGCTGGAATGCTTTTCTGTTTACTGCAGATGAGCGATTGCTGACCTGAGGTTCCGGAAGAGGAGAGTCTCTTTCCTCAGATTCCATGGCGAAGACGTTGGCAGAATTTTCATATGACGAGCCTGTGGTGCAAAAAAAAAAAGAAAAGATTAAATTCTAGGCCATACATAATTTTGTTAATCTGTTTGGATAAACACGCCCAGAGCGACAGCGAGTTATAGATGCACACAATAAGACAGAAATTATCGGCCACAAAACAATATTACTAGAACGTAGCTTCCCTTACGGTAACTGTTGAGCAATCAGTATTTTGGCAAGTTCTTCGAATTTAACGGAGCACGACTCAAGTCATTTTTTCTTTGCAGTTATTGTCCCCCAAATGACGTGTCATCTATTCTGTACCTGAGTTGCTTTCAACGTCACACATTTCTTCATCTGCAGAGGTGTCATCAGGGAAGTCTTGAACCTCGGACCCCGGCATGTTCACTGCAATAGGCATTTCAGAACCTACCTTCATATGCAAGTTTTTAAACCTTACCTTCCGCATACTTTCTGAACCACGTAAGCTGAGAAGCGGCCTAGGGAAAGGCATATACTCCGTTGCGATCCATGATATCATTCAAGATAGGAACCAAGTTAAAGGTGGCGGTTAGCTTAGCCATTTTCAAAGTGGTTCATCGAGCTACAAAGCTCAACCTGAGCCCGCTTGCCACAGATGACGTTCAAAATGTGAATTACACCTCCTAGTCCTGGCAAAGTCCCTGGTTTACTCACTAGACTTGCTAGGATATCTACGAGGATATAACTGATAAGTAAATGTATGCAGACACTTGCATTTTAGACAAGCAGATCAAGTTTGATGAGAATTTAACTCCGCAAAACATGAAACCGTTGTGGCTCGCAGAAACAAAAGCCCCAGAATTTATCTGGACTACAAATTTGTCTAGTAGGGAGGGACAGATTTTCACCCGCGAAAAACAAGCCGCACGTATTATATGTATCACGTGTGAAAACGGCGTCGTCCGAAAATATATTAAAATCGGAGAAACTATCGCTGCAGAATGTTCCAAATATGCCTTCTTTTTCCGTCGAGTCATTCAGCAAATTGCAAAATTTATGTTTTTATTTCCTAAAAACCTATCGCCTAATGCATGGAGCGTAGGAAATAAAAATGGAGAAAACGAGGCAGAAATACATAGCCTCAACTTTGACTTTATTCAACTTTAACTTTGACTCAGAGAAGCATTGTTTCGATCAGATGAAGATACGTCTCACAAAGCCGCACAGACATATCACAAAACTGGCAAAATGGAAAAGCAGGTGTATCATTGTGTCTAGTGGAAAGGTGGCATTTTGACATAACCAAACACACACTTTTACGCGTTTTCAGTTCAGGTGTCCAAATTCCTTTTAGCTATGAACCAACTATCTCAGTGGAACACTATACCGACACTCCTTAATTGTCACATCTCTTGGACATGGTGAATTATAAATTGAAATTATGAATCTAGACCAAGCTATCTGCGACAAAGGTTAGGACAGAAATGTCAATACACTTTCATGGTCGAGCTTTAACATACGTTGCGAACAGGTGGGCTGCGACGCTTCATCGGTAATGGAAACCGCTGCGACCTTTGCCTCAGCCGAACCGTTGGCCCATGGCACGCTGTCTGCAAGAAGCATTGAGGCGCAAACATTCAAGGCATGGTTGTTTCGAGTCCCGCTTCCTGCATACCTTCTGAAGAACCAGACTGTGAAGCTTAATAGGGAAGGGAATAGGGCAACATTCCTTCCATTTCGGCATGGTCATCCGATTGAACGCTTTCTGCAAAGTTATTTCATCAAAATACTTAAGACATGCGACCTTTTGAAATGTAACCCCAGCGTACTGTTTGAATAGCCAGGCTCCGAAGCTTCCCGAGGAGTGCAATCCCCTGGAATTTCTTTCATGGCAGTATTTTCAATTCGTGATATGCCATGTGCACAGAGACTTTGGCATATATGTTCACATGAGAAAAATTCTCGACTCTAGTTCCACGCCCTCTGTGAGCCAGGCTGTGAAGCTTCCTGTAAGGTATAATCTACTGGAATTTCTTCCATGAGAATGTCGCCCATTTGTGATCAGACGTCAACGAGAAGTGGGCACAAATTGCAAGATTTGACAATTTATTTTACAGCCCCCATATATTTTACGAAGAGTCAGGCAGTGAAGCGCCTTATGCATAACAAGTCACTAGGTTTTAATCCTTTGATCCTATACTTAAGCAAGGCCATATCATCCGAAAGAGGAATTTGGGCCCAAGTGAAGCAATTCAGTTTAGAGACCCACAATTTCAGAAAATCCAGGCAGTATACTTTACTGGGCAAGGTAAGACACTTTTTTCATTCAAGACCTCTATCTGAATTTATGTTAGCTGAAAAGCATACTTGAGCATGAAGCTTAATACAATAATTTATCTGCAATCTTAATCTACCTAATTACGTACTACGCATGATAATTGATCTAAGTACTTTTTGAGGAGCCAGGCTGAGACGCTTCCTCGCCCGTGGGGGCCACTCGGTTCTCAAGCTTGTCACCAGGTTGCCCTGAAAAAGAAAAAAAAAACGACCAAAAGAACATTAGGCTTGCTCAGCTGACTTGTTCCACAACCACATCTTCACCAATCTGCTTGTAGAATCGGCATGGTTGCCATATTAGCAATTTTTCGCTAGATTTAGCCACTTTTGTGTGCCTAGCGACAAAATTTTCAATTTAACTGCAGGTGATTCTTTAGCAACATGAAAATACGGTTATCGACATTTTAGCGACTTCGAAGTTAAAACATTTGCTTTGAAAATAGCCGTCTAAATACCCTTTATTATTCAAAAGGCATGTGTAACCGGAAAAAATTGACTGTACCACGCGGAGGCTGTGTAACCATGATGAAGAAATTGTTTCCTTCACAGGATTTGCATAGGGCTCACAAAATGCACGTTTCACTTTTTTCACGAAACCAATTTGAAAGCGTCATAACGCTCCGGGTTCTGACCTTTCACAAAATACGTTGTCTAATAGATACAATGACTGTTTAAAGGGGCATACATAAGTAAACGTAGGCTCGTTCAGGCGAGCCTGACACTGCTGGCTTATTGCATGGGTTTTGCACAAATCAGTACTGCGGAGGTAGACCAAGGGGCGGAAGCGTAGTAGCGGACCTGCATGAAGGTCGCGTAATTGCCAGCGCCGTGTTAACATGCGACCTTGGGCGTCCCTTCTAGAATATTACAATACTTTCAGGAGCGCCGAGTACTAGAAAATTGAGGAATAACGTGAAGCAAGCGTCTGAGTGCTAAAAAATGCTATTGCTTGCATTCTATCGAATCATGCTGCGTTTGAAACCTCTGAATCTGTGGGTAATTGCCGAATTTCAGCTGTCATCATCCGTTATGCATGTATAATAGTCGCAAGTCGCAGCTGATCACACGGTTGCAATTGAAGAAGCAAAACAAAGTACTCATACGAAAAAAATCGTCAGAACCTATCTCACCACGAGAGTCGACGGTAATGCTTTAGCAATGAATCAATAAGTTGACAACTCATTTCCAACGTCGAAATGTTATGTACGAGGCGCGTAAGGCAGCGGGACTCCTCTCTCGCGCTTCCCTAAGAACACTCGGTGCCATCTAGCGGCGCCGTCGGGAAGCATGCCCATGGCCTCCGAAATGCATGGCGCGCCGGTGCGCGGTGAACGCCGAGAAACGCGTCAAGCGGCAGCCGGGCTCCTCTCTCGCGCTTCTCTCTAAACACGCTGCGCCATCTAGTAGCGCTGCCGAGAAGCCCGCGCGTGGCGTCCGAGACCAGAACCGCGGATCGGCAGTGCGTGCGAACGCTGAGAATTGTTACATAGATGACCCCTGTACCCACTGGCCCACACACGGTGAGCCAAGTTGGCGAGATGTGCATTGAAGAGGGGCAAATGCCCAGTGCATTCGTGGTGCAGCTCGCTAAAGCGTTGGCGTGAAAGACGTGCATCGAAAAGCGCCACCAAACTAGTCCGTTTGTGGCGCACCCTGTTAAGGCGCCACATTCCTGTTCTTGTCACGTGGGTTCGATTTAGATCAGCATCGGAGAAATGTAAGGCTACCTTTTGTGATTGTAGAGCGACACATTCCAAGCGGCACGTGCACAGTTACACAAGTTAGCGTCAAGGACGTTTGACGTCGAAGACACATCAGCAGACGTGTCAAAGACACCTGCTAGTTCATACCCAGTCCCGCAAGCTGGCATCAAAGATGTTAACTGAAAACCAGCACAGAGAGACTGGCACACATCCAGTGCTCCTAGTCCGTGTCGAATAGTCATTTCGCAAGGGGACCACAACACCGTGGGCAAAGTTTTGGGGCATCACCAACCCAAGATCAAGCTCGACCGGAAGTTCAGGAGGGATCTCGTCAGAAGAGCAACCGCATGGCTAACATACGACAGAATACGAGCACACCGCAACCAGTCGGTAATGAAACAGACGAACGCCTCTGCGTCTATATGTTGCTGAACTTGTCAAACCAATGTTGTTTTGTGCTTTAAAAGCAATAGTTGCCGCTATTCCACAGGCTAATAACCTCCCGGAGGTCAAGGCCGTATTGATTATGGAAAAAGTGATATTGTAAAACACTACATCAGCCACTGAGCAGGCAGGGAATAAATAATTGCTGTCAAAATGTCGCCATATTCCAGTGGAACGCGAATAGCCTTCGCTCTAGGTGTGCGGATTAAAAAAAAAAAAAAAAAACTGGTCGCCCATTTCTCCTTTCCAGTGTTATGTGTTACAGAGCCCGGTATATACAACGCTTTTAGACTAGCTAACTACGTTGTTTATACGTCCTTTCGATCTTCAGGACCAGGCAGGGCGATGATCTTTGCTTGAAGAGACCTGCCGTCAGTGTTATTAGGTGCCGCAACGTCAGACATCCCAGAATACGGAGCATGTGAAGTTCGGTTTGGCCGAGTAAATATCACCATAGTCAGTGTTTATCCACAACCTTCTACAAATATGTCGCTTTCCACATTGACTGGCCTCTTTCAGAAACACACAAAAGTAATATTTTGCGGAGATGTCAATGCGCACTATGTCATGCGGGAAGTTACCGCAAGGAACACACGATACGAAGAAATCCGCTTGAAGGAAACCGCTTCGTGCTGTTCCTTTCTTCAAGTCTCGCGTTTCTTGCGGCAACTACCTAAATCGTGAATCACCAACTGGTCTGCACCGACACTCTGCTGTGCTTTCTTTGCCTTTCGTCCCAACATACGTGCAGCGGGAGGCGATTGTGCGTTTGGCAAGGGCTGTGTCATAAGCACAGCACCTGCTGGGCTGTAATAGTGTAAACCTTTCATTCTTCCAAAGCATTAAGACAGCGCTTGGGGCTGGCGTCTCAAAAGCGTGCTGGCCACGTATGCAGAAGGAGCACGCACATACAAACACGCACCAGCAAATTGGCTCCAAAACGTGCATTTAGCGCGTAGGACAACCACGCCCGAAAGAAGCCTCGTGCGAAACTGGAGCGTCTTCGCTACTTAGAGAAACGTGGTGCAGACCGATAATGTACTATATCATCTACACATACAGTTATCGTAAATTACGTACAGCCCCATCACTGAACGAAAGCAGCACTTTTGCGGTGATGCTATGTGAGGCAATGATAACGCTCAACCTTCTCAGAGATTACGAACAATGACTCACAACAGCGGCTCAAGCAAAAACACGCCTCCCTGTGTGTTCTGTGGACCACGCTGACAAACAGCAGTGGTGCACGGAAGCTGACGTGTAACGTCAACTCACCACTCTCGTATTAGAGTGAACGCTGAAGAAATTACCCGTCCGCCAATAACATCAACGCTATTTATCGTCAATCAAAGTAAACAGTGTACGAAACTTCGCTCACATCGACTCCCACAGTGAGTGGAATCCGCCGTTTTTTTCCTTTTTGTCGCCGTAGCTCGCGTCCTTGCAGGCACAACGTGCTCATCAAACAAGAAACCAGTCCTCTTAATTTATCGCTCTCGCTCCGTGGCAGATCCCGTGACCTCGAACCACAGGTGCATCGGCACGCGGGTTGTCTATGCGCCCCCCAGATGTGCGCCCGTGAACGCGCCTCGATTGTGCACGTAACTCCTAATCCACATTAGCTAACCAGCGCAGAAATCCACACTCACGCGATAACAAAAACGTGCACAGCGCGCCGTCTCTCGACTGTCACGGAAGGAGCGCGTAATTGCTATCGCAATCAAATGCCCGATTTCATTACGAGGGTGTCCACTGGAAACGTCACTCATTCCTTTTATTCCTTTGATTACCAAATAAAATGCTCAAAACAGAGTTGGCACGATAAAATCTTATGATCCTAAGTTTGCGGTCGGACAGTTCACAGAGTACGCGGACCGCGTTGACGGAGTCGTGCAGAGTTTCACGCGAACAGCTTTGGCACACTCTGCTTCGGCGACTCACTGATCTGGGGCGACGATGATTGCGCGAAACGGCGCAGTGGGGCGCCCCGGATCAGTTCGAGGCCCTGCCGCAACGCCGTGTCGAGGGGCTCGCGACAGACCGCAAGCATCCTGACCGGAACGTCCGGGAGCGCCGCGTCCAGAGCTTCGTTCACTCGGCGTCGCAACAAGCCTGGCGCACTGACAGCCAGAAGCGGCTTGTCGCGCCACGTGACCAAGTAGACCTCTTGCAGCTCCAGAGACGGGTACCGTCGGTCCTTGGTCAGAAGGCACGCGTAAGCGTCGCCATCTTGCACGACGCACTCCAGCGCCACTTCGCAGTTACGAGTCTTCAACTCCGAAGCAGAGACCTCGAAAACGGCGTCGTAGTCGCGAAGGGCATCGGGCTTCTTGATGTGAAAAAGCCGCCAGGAACCGACGCGCCGTCGCACTGCCAGCAGCCAGCAGTAGAGCCACGCGACGCGTCGCTGAAGCTCGTCGTTCGAATCGACTTGGCGCATAGCCTCCACGACGACGGTGGCCGCGGCGGCGTTCCTCGCGATCTTCTGTGCTGGAGGAAGCCACGATTGCTTCTCGCTCGCGAGTGATCTCATCTCTGGCTCCGTCAACTGATTCAGACGTAGACGTAAGCTTGTCAATCGTTCCTGGTCCATCTTGACAGCAGTGAAGTAATGCAATAAGCGAACGTCGTGTCGCCTTCGGTGTCTGATCTACGGGAGCAATCGCATGCTGGGCCGAAAGCGAACGACGCGTCTTCCAGACGAAAGCGAACGCCTGCAGAAGGACGCCTCGATGCGTGCTAGAGATTAGCAAGCGCACTATAGAAACGCCCCCTTAACGCTTCGAGAGCGTTTCCATACAGCGTCCGCAATGGACGCACTGCGGCGCTGGCGCAGACATTAGAAAGGCATTAGAACGGACACCGGACGGACGCCGCGTGTACGCTGGTTACCGCGCAACAAAGTTCTATACATTATCTTCGGGTTGTATAGCGCAGACAACCAAAAGGACAAGACACACAAAGCGCAAACTGCCAACTAAGGTTTTTTTTTCAGAGCACAATTCTATACGCGCGCACAAAGCTACCGCGCACGCGCAAATCGTTACCTCATAAGATCCTTATCAGAAAGGTTAGCAGATAGGGTGCGTATGCACTCGAAACGTAATCGCAAAATATTTTCAGCCGCAATGATTTCTCGTGTCAGCTTTTCGTGCATTAAGCATGCAACGAGGCATGCGCTGCACAAAAAGAAATTTGTTAGTCATCTGAAGCTCCCGTTAGTGGAGAAAAAGTATGCTCGCCTCGCGTAGGAACTTTTATACAAAAACGCAACGTTCGCTGCTCTCATTACTTGATAAAAAACCAGTATGGTCTGAAAAGCGCCATATAACATAGCGGAACACATCGTATTGCACTGAAAGCAGGACGTTAATTCAGGATTTCCACGCAGATCAGACAGATCACGTCCAGAATCTAACAAAAACCAATATAAGAAAACAAAGCTGGCATTCAGGCTTTATGCCCATCTATTTAGCACACACACAGTTCTTCGAGTTTCGCCGAGAAGTCGTACACTCAAAAATAAAGCAATTTAGCAATATCGGTATACAGCACCGTAGCCTGCTGTGACCTTGAAGAGTTCGTGAAAAAGGGTACTGCGTAAGTCGGTTTTTTAATGAATGCACTTTTGTTAAGCTACAAATTTAGGTTGGAAAAACTGCAGATTACATCACTTTACAAAGCTCTATACATATATTCTTTTTGTGAGGTTGAAGTGAGGCAGTCTAGTAAACGGGACAACATTAAAGACAGAAAATGAAGGCCCAGTGTTAGCGTCATAAAAAATTCGAGCAACATTTTTTTGTAGGAAAGCCAATTTACAGATGTACATTGAGATTCCATTCTCCACACTAGGTTGCAGTAATTTTCGTGGGAATAGAATATACGGGGACCGAATCTGGGGCGTCCAGAGAGCCCACGATTTGGCGGCCAGGCCCGCGGTCTGCCCGTCCCAACGAGGGAGCGGCTCGTTGCGCGATAATGGCGTACCTCAGGAGTCTCAATAAAGTTTTCCCATCCATCCATTCACCGAATATTGCATTGTACAACAAGAACTTTATTTTTTTAGGGAACAGTGCCTCGTAATTTGCAAAGTATGCCTGGTGCAGCTGGAATGTTTTCTGCGACATGCTCTATGGGCTCATTCCATTTCAAATGACGATTAAAATTTACCCCCAGTGTTTTCACGTCATATACAACACATCTTCATCTCCACTTTACGCTCTAGCATCACAGAGGGGCAAACAAAGCAGCGTGTGTTTTATTTGGTCATTTATGTCTAATGTATTTGTTTCAGACCATAAGGATATATTGCATAGCGCGTGATAAATTTCTTGTATCATACGAGCGGAAGAAAAGGACTGATCAGCATATATTGTGAACTGGGCTGCGTCACTAATACTTAAGTCATTGATGTTTAAAAAGTACAGGGGCTAATACACTCCCTTGTGGAACGCCTTCTTCTAAACCCGACTGCTCACCTCCAGTACTAACGTATAATTTTCGTGTCATCAAGTAAGATAAGATGCTGGAGAGGCAGGACGCGATATCTGTAGTGCTCCATTTGCACGAGCACTGAGATATGATTACTTATATCGAAGGCTTTACAGTAGTCAATATAGATGCCAAGTGTGACTACTTTTTGCTCGAAACCAGTGAACACTATATCTTCGTGTTGAGAGACATTAATGTTGACATACCTTTACGAAACCGGAACTGCAGTTCCGGTTTCGTCAACGCAGCATGTTTCAGGCAGAATGACGCGACCCTTATGCTGCCAATTTTCTGTTGTCCCTTTGAAATGATTGAACGCGCTGATACTGGACGATAATCTGAGAGGTTGTTCCTATCACCACATTTGAACAAAATATTCGCTATTGCGCATTGCGTACTTGACAAAAATACCCCATTAGACAGCAAAACATTATATATGAAGGCAAGCATTGAGAGCAACATGTCAATAGCGAACTTGATTGGCTTTATCTGAAGGCTACCAGTGTCACGTGCCAGGACATTTTTTGAACGACATGAAAATAGCTTAAGCTTCATTTAGTGTTGTAGGCTGAAAAAGTTCACTGTTCGCGCTTGACGGTTCCAAACAGCTAGCAAGCCTTACTATCGAGCGAGCTGAAGACTTGCGATATTCTCATTGAAGCGGTTTGCCAAGTGTTTGCCTGTTTAATGCTTTTTTATTTTCGTCAATTGAATTTCGATATTTCGGCTCATTTATCATTTAAAGAGCCTCATAATAGCACGCCACGCAGTATCGCTCCTTAAATCGAAGAAGTTCCGGATAGCGATCTGACGCATTGGGGTACGGAGTGAATGCCAAAGCCTTTGTAGTGCAATATGACATTCGGCTCCCCAGCGATCACCGAGTGCACAGACCGTCTTGCGCTCATTGTATCGTGTTTTTGCCGCTAAGCACTGTACGCGGTACGGACAAAATTGATCGAAAAACAAGAGCTGTGGTCGAACCCCAGTGCCGCATAGCAGACTCGGGGTGGGCGGGTGGGGGAGCGGTGCCGGCGCTCACAGCCGGTTCACTCCCTTCGATTTGCTGCTTCTCCAATGGATCGAGCAGCCGTCGACCACGTTCGCAGCTTCTGCGGGAAAGCTAAACGCTCGCTCGCATGATGTCGCCCGATGGCGTACTTGCCCGTGTCACGGAGCCGTGTTTAGCGCTTGCTAAACACACAAACAGCGGCGCTATCGGTGCCATCACGCTTTATCGAGTGTTGAGTCGTGGAGGCTGCGAACCTTGCTTCGGTGCACGGATAGAGACAAACGCGTAGATGATAACCGGCTATGAACGCCAGGGTATAAGCACATGCGCTTCATCCACTTTCCAGCCGACACGGCTAGAGAAGACTGAGGTACAGCGCCCAGCGATTGAAACGCGATACTTGGGCAGCATGGCAGCCGGTGCCTTTTGCGCCACCAGCGATCGCTGGGTGTTCACTGAAGAGGCCGAATGCAGTTACGATCCGTTCCCGCTTTCATGGGACACAAAAATACATCATCTCAGTATCACCAACGCTCGCCGGTGCCGAGAAAGTACCGGCCGCCACGATGTCCCAGGTATCGCGTTTCAATCGCTGAGCACCGTGTACAGTTCGACCACACCTCCCGTGTTGCTAACAGCTTTTGTCCACACCTGTACTTGTGATTCGCTTGCCAGCGCAATCTGCTTTCGTAGCTGCACTATCGAGCGTACGTCTCGCTAGCTCCTCAAGTTATTCCCGTTTTTTTTTTCAATAAGAGGGAGTAAGAGGCCTTATCCCTGTTCCTTAGCTCTGCCAGTGTAATGTTACACCGCATTACACACTCCCGAGACCTGAATATAGCTCAGGGGCATAAAAGTCTTCTTAAGTCAGTTTTCATTACCGAATAATATATTACAAACGTTAGACTAGTTCAGGTTATAAGTCTCGTAATACACGGGGTGCAGCAGTCGGCCGAAACGAAGGCCACCGCCTCCAAGTCGGAAACAGATCTGCAGGCCCGCGAGCACGTTTCTTAAACGTTCAGTATTCGTCCGAGTTGCAGTCGGTGACTGTTCTCGCCCCTTCGTGATTGAGTTCGGCACGCTCTACAAACGCGGCTGTTCGCTCCTGCGCCAGAAGGGGCGCTGCCGTCGCGTCAGCAGATAAGACACGCTAATTAAAAAAAATTGCACTGCTCACCTTTCAGCAGACCTCGCACCAATGTGGTTAACGTCAGAATGATCAAATCCTGTCTTAGCGGTAATTTTCGAAGTGCTTCAATGACTGTGTCGGTCATGCTTGCACCACTCGATGTCGGAAGGTGCGGAAACCACGACATGTTGTTCGGATACGCATCCCGCAGCTTCTGGAAATCCTGTTCCGTAAGCTTGTCCAGTTCGGAGCGCAGTCGCGCCAAGCGATCTTCGTTCGCCATACTTGGCAGCGGGGAGTAAATGCGGCGCACACGAGGCGAGAAAAATTGGTGTGGCAGGATCAGTCGCCGCTCGGCCAACGCCGCGAATGACGCGCCACCCGGCTGGCCTCTGGTCCTTTTGAGCGTGATCGCGAGGGCCCGTGGCATTCGGTACTACAAGCGCAGTCTAACGGTGGCGCCGAAGAAAGACTTTTGCGCATTCTCAGTGGCTGCAGAGTAACGGAATTACTACTACGCGCGCATGACGTCATGCCATCGCGCTCGTCGTCTGCTACGTCCAGTTTTTACGGCCGAGAAACGTAGCATTAGCCTCTGGAAAACGTATACCTGGACGCATGAAAGGAACATTGGCGGAACGTCGATTTCTTCTACCGCTAGAGTTTATAGGTGATCATTTGCTTGCGATAAATTGGGAAATCGAAGAGCAGACATGACTCCGTGTCGATTGTGTACTATTTACTTCCGTGTAGAATCGCAGACATGGTTCCGGGTCAACAATAGACACTTTTAGTTCATTGTTAGCAGCCAAACGTAAACGCACTTCGTCTGTAAAGAAATAGCGCTGTCATCAATGCGCATGCTCTGAATGTTACTGGGATTCTGTGGCTTACGTGCGCTATGATAACGTACGTTATTTGGCGACTTTAACGTTTGCAATGTTTACGGGCGCAAGAAACGGACATGGTGGCACCCACGGCTCCCGCTTCGGCGTGAACATTCGCGATGGCTACGCTCTCGCTCGCGTTGATCGGCAGCATTAATTGAAATGAGCTTTCGCTTTCTCTAAACTAACCTTAAACGTTAGTTACGAGCGCAGACGGCGTCCATTTTCTAAGATCGTTCGGCGATTCCGGCCCCCGTAGGCCTAATCAGACGCGTCTGCATAGCAATAATGGGATGGTTGCTATGGATTGTGT
Source organism: Dermacentor variabilis (assembly GCF_050947875.1). Lineage (NCBI taxonomy): Eukaryota > Metazoa > Arthropoda > Arachnida > Ixodida > Ixodidae > Dermacentor > Dermacentor variabilis. Next base: position 117,893,806 of record NC_134573.1, read on the forward strand.
TTGCTTGGATATGTTTGGCACGAGGCACTGGACGGCACCCTGTTTTACAACGCCTTCTTTACGTTTGCGTTCCCGTACGGCAAACTAAATCTCTTGAAAAGACGCAAACCGGAACGTCCCGCAAATGCGCTTGCGTTCAACGTACGTGAGGCGGCAAACACTCTTCTAAAGCTGTCTAATCTTTCGCCAAGTATTCTCCCGATGCAAGCAGTAGTTGATCCCAGCCAACAGCTATTGAGTTTGCAATTGCGCCTAAACTATTTACAAACTTGAGCCAAATGTAGAAAAGTGTGTTCGCCCACCCTGTTTCTCTCGCTTTGTAAGATTCTCGTACGAATAAATTTGCGGGCAGAAGTAACAGCAAAATAATACTCCATGGTATTTTGTTCAGACCACCAGGTTGGGGACCGTGCCGTTTGGTCTTGCAGCACCGTGGTCCTGCCTGCGAGTCAGCTGTGACCCGCACCGAAGGAACGAAAAGCGCCTAGCAGACGACACGCGAGCACTCCGATGACGTAATGCGCGCCAAACAATGCGACTCTCGTCACGCATGAGCACAACGATTCTGCGGCGCGCTGAGAGCCCCGCGCTCCCGTGATCACGCTCAAACAGATCAAGACAGCACTCGTCAAACTAAGTTTGCATGCGGGATGGCAATTTCAAAATGAATCTGAGCTCGATAGACACGCAAGAACCTGTCAACACTGGGGACTGCGGTCTTTTTCGAGCGACGGTGACGTTACGCGTGAACGTTCGTTGCAATATTTTATTTTATTTTCACAACGAATTCATATAAGACATGCACAGTGGTGCGTGAAACGTGATCACGCAGACGGAATACTGCGCATCGCAGACACGCGAAGCCGCTACAGAGTAACAAATATCAATGCTTGTGTACCGTCACGTGATACACGAGACCATTGCACGAAAAATAAAAAGAGGAGCTGCACACATTAGCGCAAACGTAGTTTTCGAAGGCGATGAATGTGATAGCGGAACGCATTGAAAACTGTCTTTTCGCGGGGCACAGGGAACCAGATACTCCCTGCACTGATCTAAAAAGAAAATCAAATTATGGAGTTTTACGTGCCAAAACCACTTTCTGATTATGAGGCACGCCGTAATGGAGGAGTTCAGAAACTTCGACCACCAGGGGTTCTTTAACGTGCACCTAAATCTAAGCACACGGGTGTTCTCGCATTTCGCCCCCATTGACATGCGGCCTCCGTGGCCGGGATTCGATCCCGCGATGCAATGATCTCGCCTTTTAACCTAAATGACCAGCCTGCTAGTAACAGCGCGAAATGTAGACAAGAGACGAGACAAGAAGACACCACAAGCGCTGACTTTCAACAACGTTTATTCCGAAAGAAACACGGCTTCTTATAACCATTGCCCACACGTGTCGCAGTCACGTGATCGCACATCATGTGAAACATACACTTTTTTCTTTTTTGCACTCAAGATAGTGGTTGCACGTGCAAAAGCTCAAGTTCTTTTTTTGTCAGTAACAAGGACGGCGTGCTAACGCATTGGTCACGAAGTCTGGTAATCTCGGCTGCCTCAATTATCTCCCGGACCAGCTGGTCATTGTGTTTCTTCAGCACTTTACAGCGTCTGAATTCTGCGGCGCAATCTTTTGAGGGGCAATCCCTGATATGGATGCCTAGATTCCTGTTAGCCTGCTCGACGCTAAGTTTGTGTTCCTTCAGTCTTTCATCTGTGCATCTCGAAGTTTGCCCTATATACCTTTTTCCAGATTTCAGAGGTATTGAATACGCCACGGCTTCTGTGCACTCCACAAAACGATTCTGGTGATTAATCGTGCACCCTTCCTGGTTTATCGGCTCTCCAGCATTGACGCGTCGGCAGAGGCTTTTTAGTTTTTTCGGGGCAGTAAGCACTACATTAACTCCAGCTTTGCGCCCAATCTTTTTCAAGCGGTGAGATAAGTTGTGCACGTATGGCAGGGCCACTGTCCGTCGCTTTTCTTTCATTTTTGGCTTCTCGCCACCTGGCTCGCCATGGGCACGCTCGAGTTTTAGGTTCTTGCTCATTTTTTCCGCAACGGTCACAAGAAGGTGCGACGGGTAACCAGCCCTAGTAAGCCGGTCAACCTGCGGACGAAAACTTTGTTCCATTAGAACTTGTTGCTGGGCGAGTTGGTTGGGATCTAAAGAATACATTGTTGCGCCAAAAAACGAAAAATAAAGACTTGGGAAGGAAGAGTACGAAAAGACAGATTGTGGCAGACAGACAGTGGCGACAAGGCGCCACTGCCATTCGAATCAGCGCATTCAAAACTGGTGAAGAGAGCAATTGCAAACCTTTGTCTAACAAATGCGCTAAAAAATCGTGCATCCACGCAATGGAACAAAGTTTTCGTCGGCAGGTTGACCGGCTTACTAGGGCTGGTTACCCGTCGCACCTTCTTGTGACCGTTGCGGAAAAAATGAGCAAGAACCTAAAGCTCGAGCGTGCCCATGGCGAGCCAGGTGGCGAGAAGCCAAAAATGAAAGAAAAGCGACGGACAGTGGCCCTGCCATACGTGCACAACTTATCTCACCGCTTGAAAAAGATTGGGCGCCAAGCTGGAAGGAAGGAAAAAGTAGAGAAGGAAAGGCAGGGAGGTTAACCAGTGTAGCGTAACCGGCTTGCTACCCTACACATGGGAGAGGGATGGGTGCGATGAAAGATGGGGAAGGGGGAGAGAGAGAGAGAGCACATAGCACAGCACACAAACATCGTCCGGTAGAGTCTATCAATCTGGCATTGTACGTGATAACACTGTCAGAGCCGCTTGTCCAATCCCGTCTCAGCTGGAGTTAATGTAGTGCTTACTGCCCCGAAAAAACTAAAACGCCTCTGCCGACGCGTCAATGCTGAAGAGCCGATAAACCAGGAAGGGTGCACGATTAATCACCAGAATCGTTTTGTGGAGTGCACAGAAGCCGTGGTGTATTCAATACCTCTGAAATCTGGAAAAAGGTATATAGGGCAAACTTCGAGATGCACAGATGAAAGACTAAAGGAACACAAACTTAGCGTCGAGCAGGCTAACAGGAATCTAGGCATCCATATCAGGGATTGCCCCTCAAAAGATTGCGCCGCAGAATTCAGACGCTGTAAAGTGCTGAAGAAACACAATGACCAGCTGGTCCGGGAGATAATTGAGGCAGCTGAGATTACCAGACTTCATGACCAATGCGTTAGCACGCCGTCCTTGTTACTGACAAAAAAAGAACTTGAGCTTTTGCACGTGCAACTACTATCTCGAGTGCAAAAAAGAAAAAACTGTATGTTTCACATGATGTGCGATCACGTGACTGCGACACGTGTGGGCAATGGTTATAAGGAGCCGTGTTTCTTTCGGAATAAACGTTGTTTAAAGTCAGCGCTTGTGGTGTCTTCTTGTCTCATCTCTTGTCTACATTTCGCGCTGTTACTAGCAGGATGGAAAACCAACAGGCCCCAAGCTGCTATTCTAGCTAAATGACCAGGTTTTACATGCCATAACTGGGATCTGATTATGAGGTATTCCGCAGAAGTAGGCTCCTTATTCATTTTAAACATCTTGGGTTCTTTACCAGGCACCCTGTTAAGGCTTGGTACACGTGCGCTTTTCACACTCAGCCCCCGTCGGAATGTGACCGGGATAAAACCCGCACCTCGAGAACAGTATATAGGGTAACGCCATAACCGCTGAGCTACCGCTGCATGTACTTCGATTCTTATATATATATATATATATATATATATATATATATATATATATATATATATATATATATTGCCGGTCTTCGACATTGTACAGGGTACACAAATGGGTACCCTGTACTTCAGGAAAACAAATACGAGACATTTTGAAAAATACCAAAGCCGTCGGTCCCATCTGCGGGTGTAATTGGCTTATTACGGCGGAAAAGCTGCGATATCACGTGAAAGACATAGCCGGACATGCAAGAGCGTCCCTCGAAACTATGTTTGTCTGGCGGAAACAGGTACACGTATACTCCTTCGACGAAGGTGCCCGCACACGCGCACGTATTTGCGCACCGAAATCAGGCCTTGCAACAATGTAAACAAAATTACCAAAATACGTGCCTATTCTAACAGGCATTCGAAGAACTGATTGTCACTGCTGAGCAGCGGTTAACACCCGCACTGTGTCCCCAAGTGGCACCTGTGTGTCACCTGTATGTGTATTCACTTTACGGCCCCACCTCTAACCAACTGGGAAGTTTCGGAACGTCAGAGCCTATATTTTATGGGAAATAATAGGAAAATATAGCATATTCAGCCTGATTTCACGACGCATTAAGAGTGTCGTAACAGTGCAGCGAGTTTTTGTGCCGCATGCGGTGGTAGCTCAGTGGCCGTGGCATAGCGCTGCTAAGCACCAGATCGCGAGGTCGATCCCGGCCATGGCGGCCGTATTATGCAAAATAATACGACAAACAACAACACCAACAACAACTGGTTTGCCGTGCATTGAGTACAGCTTAAAGAACGCCCATAAGTGGTCAAACTTAATCAGAAGTCCTCCAAACAGCCTCACGTAATCTGTTGCACAGTTTTTGGACGCTAAATCGCACTTTTTTTTTTTTAATGCGATTAGAATTCTTTGGCTGCTTCACCCACTTTAGGGTTTGTTTCTATGATCTAACCGTTGTCCCGTCAACTTGGGTCGCTTGGCAGTCTGAATATTGGGTAGAGCATTGGGCTGCCGTGCTAAGGAAACCGCGCTTGAAAACAACTGTTGAACCAACTTGGGTCACTGCGAATATGACGCTTGGAATGGGCCGCACTTCAATGGGAGACGCTATGGCCATTGCCCTGGCGAAGTTAAATGTGTGTGGATGAATCATACTGCCTGTGAAAAAAATTATTTAACAAGCTCTCGAAACCTTGATATGTGGGCAACGTTTCAAACGGGACAGTCACATACTGGCAACGTTTTCGAGTTTGTGATTAGCTACACGCAACCGAGACTCTTATTTCAACTGCTCGAAAGAAACAGCTTCGCTGACAATTCGGTTGTGATCACGCAATGTCGCACTAGTCTGCTGCCGTGTTTTTTTTATTTGATTGCAGAATTTCATTTTTGGCAATTCCCTCCTAAAGTGTATTCGACATGGTTCGAGGTCATCATGACCATCATCACCCGCAGCAGCACAAGCACTTGAAGCAAAGACGAAGAGGTCGACGCGTTCTATTCTGCTGCCTCGCTTCGCCCAGACAGCTTTTCGCCACGCCCAATCGTAAGTGTTCTCTAAGCGAAGTTAGGTGAGTCAGCGAAGTTCCGTGAGTCACACAGGCATCATTTACACTTACAAGTAGCATCTGGTTCATCCCGCTTGAGTGAAATTAGTAAAATTAAGGGGGCAGTGGAGGTAGTCATCAAGACGCTATTGTGTTAGAGGCACCAACGCGGCAGTCTGTGTTTATCCTATCGCTACCAGATATTTTTGCACTCAGGTTCCGTTGGAACAGCAAACCCGTCGAATCAATCAAGGTTATGCCATTTAGGATGCCAACCAAGGGTGTGGATTTTGTAGAATTTGCTTTATTTTTGTTTAATTCTTTTGTTACTAGTCAATGGTTTGCATGTAACCGTGCTGCCGTTATGAACGGCTTTGGTGAACTAGATCTAGGAGTGATATACAGGAAATATTGCTTTATGTAATTATGTCGAAGCGAGTTTTAAAATATTTACTTTGTACGGGACATCTTCGTTTCTGTCCCTCAGTTATTTGGCCAGGAGGTACGCCAGGAGATGACAAATATTACAACCACGTACTGGTCTGAATTGATTGTTTAACTAGGACTTTCCTAATTATCTGTTTACATTATGCTCTGAGGTTCATGTTCGTACAGAGAATTCCGCGACATCAACCACGTGAGCGTATAGTTCGTATGTGTAACATTCCAAATCGACCACGTGCGATCGCGTTCGTATGAGGCGCAACACTGGGCTCGGGGTCAAAGGGGCTCCAGATTGTACGATGGCGGTGGCGTGAAAAAATTGGTTTAATAAATACCCGTAATTGTAATGGTGTTCAGTTCTCCATTTTTCAGTTTATATGTTGGCACCGGCGGGGCAGTCTTGAAGCCCTTGCGACTCTGTGCATCCGTGTTGCAGCTCGTATTGAACGCACGTGTACGCATTTCAAATTCAAGTATTAGTTGCGAGTGCCTGTACTATCGGGCACAAATTTACGAGCAGCATCCACCGAGAAAACTCTGAATGCAGCCATGGGTTATATGCCCACGCAACTTCCATCTGAGAAGACCCAACAAAGTTTTCCCACCCGAGAATCGTAATGCTTCACTTGGGTTCCTGGTCGTGCATGCTGAACGCAACAAAATTCTGCTTGCTTTTTTCTTTCCTTTTCGTCTCGCGTCGTCCCGAAACATTGTATTTGTAGCCGATTGTATATCTATTACCGTTTATCCGAGTGCAATGCGTGATGTGAGCACCTTCCTTCAATGGGAGGTAGGTCACATGGCAGGCGCAAAACCGCAACGCACCGGGATTCCTGCCTTACGTACTCGTTGTATCACCGCAGTTAGATCCAGAAGAAAAAAAAACTTAATCCTAAAGAAAGAAGGTGGTGAAACAGGTTTCACCACGCACATGCGTTTTCTTGCGTGTACCTGTAAGTTCAATATGACTAACGAAAATCACAATAAACGTTCGTCTACCCCTTTCTTCTGAAAGGGCCGGGAAGATCGTTATCCTGCACTGATTAAACGTGCTGGCGAAGTAGCGTTCTGCTGGTCACGGATTGGGGAGTTCGCTTCAAAGTGGCAGTGGCCCCGTCTCTATGAAATACGAGATATCGGGCAAGAATGGGTAACTAAGCGCAAGTGGTAAAATGCAAGGGATTCTAAGGCCACGCGTTCTTTCCTCCTCCTCCCACTTTGCCCCGAGCACTGGCTGCTGCAGGATTTCACGATGAGCCAGTAACGGATTTAGGGCGGAGGCCCAGGCTGGCACCAGATGTACGTAAGCGCAGACGCGAGCTTCAGCGCAAATGCGTCGTCGTCGTCATGGCCGTCATTAGTTTATTTCCACGTCATCGTTCCGTTGTCGTCGCCATCGCGTCGTCCTCATGTAGTCGCCATCAATCGATTGTCGTCACTCCATGCAGTCGTCATAGTCTTGTCGCCTTCATTTCATCGTCGTCATCCGTGATCGTCATTCCTTCGTTGCCTTGTCCTCGTCATCGTCCCGTCGTCGATAACCTGCCGTCATAATTCCGTCGTAGTAATTTCGTCGTCGTCAATCCGTCGTCGCAATGCCGCCGTAATTACGCGCTAAAACTGAAATTCTGGCTTGTTGGTTATTTACGATCGTGAAATATCAGCGCGTGAAAAACGAGGGAGAAACGTAGAGACACGCACAACGCTCATACGATGAAGCTGTACAATGACGTAGTCGTCTAATACAATGGTGCAGTCGTCATTGTTCCATCATCGTTACTTATTGTCATTTCATCGTAGCCAATTTGTTCTCACTCCTCGTCTTCATGCCTTCGTGATCAGACCGCTGTCCTTATAGTTCGCCGTCGTCAAGCCGTGGTCGTCATTCCGTCGTTGTAACACCACTGTGTTCATTCCGTCGTCGTCGCACTGTCGTAATAATGTACTCTTTAATCTTTTCACGCCTGCCTTGTTATCGCTCCATCGCGCTCGGTCAACCGTTATCATTTCTGCTTCGTCACGCAGACGTCCTAGTTCCTTCATTAGACTGATTTAGAATAGGACCCCCCAAGTATAGGGGGCCCCTAACTATTAACGTCTTGCCATAGCACATGCGGCGAACACAGACGGTATCTCTTTGTTTGGGTTATCGCACGCCCCTAACGCTAAATTAAAATAGCGCGGGTGCCCCAAACCTGCTTTGCGTCGGGCCAACGTGGCCACGAACATATCAAAAACGTGTCAATGCCTCCTCATTAAAAATAACAAACCCTCAGGTTTACTTTTCATCCTGTAAAATCTTACGTATTGCTTTATTTTATTTTTTTCTGACATGGTTTTATTTCTCTTCCGCGTGCAGAAAGGGCACTGCAATCGCTTGACGATAACGCCAGCCGGGAACCTCATCGTAAAGCACTTTCCTGGCGGGGCATGCAGAACGCGAATGCATAGCGGTCGCTTGTTGGTGCACCCTAAGCTCTAGACAACTGTTCTCACCCTCCCTATTGTCACTCGGCTGTCACGGGCGCGATTCGCACGTTGGAGCGCCACAAGTTAGTCGTGGGCCATATACCATATACAGAAGCAATATCACGAACGCAATGATTTCAAAACTTGCAGGTGCGCCAGCCATCCATGCGCCAGCCATCACCTGTACATGTTATGCCTGTACATTCACTGCCTAGACTCAACTTTTTTTTTTTTTTGCTTCAGCGCAACCTTTACAATGCGCTGTTACGTGCACCTCCAGTTGTATTAGTTAAGCTCACGGTGGCAGTCATTCAGACATCACTTATTTGTTTCATGTATGTTGCAGCAACAACAAAATAAAAGAATAAAAAAACAAAAGAAAGAAAATTGAGTGCCAGTCCACGCTGTGCAAGTGGTTGGCCAGCGAAGCTGTGGTATCACCTGATATCACCATGTGACGTAGCAATGGACGATTGAGCAATGCACTGCATCAAATACTGCGCGGGGCTTGCTTTGGGCTGGAACCGCTGCGTCTTGTGCATATTGACGTTGCTGTTCTCGCCGCCGTTCATCCTGCTCACGCTGTTCTTCTGGAGTCCTAAATATGCGTGGCCTTCTCATAGCGCTATCACAACACAAGGGAAATCATTCAGTTGCTAAGGGGCTCTTTTACATATGAAAGTCGAGTGACGTAACTGCCTGCTTCGTCTGCTACGGCTACCGCTTCCCGGCAACTGCAGCTTATGTAAGCGTAATCATTACGGGGAAATGTATGTGGTGAACGCTGCATGCTTCGCATTGTTCGAACGCGCCTTATTATCTATTATGTGGTTTTGACACTTGTTCTGCGCTTTTGCTTATTGAAACGAATGCTGGTGTGTGTCTTGCACGCGTAATTCTAATGGAGATAGACGCATTTAGCTGCAATTCGTGGAATGGTTTTCTGTCGATTGTTCTGTCGACGGAGACGAAGAAAACCGGGGTCCGAGTCATTTACAACTTTGCTGTAAATGTGTATGCAACTTTCTTGTCGCATTCGGTAAAACGCGCATGTACATGGACATCAGTCATCTTGACAACAATACTGCTTGTCTCACCATTCTGTTTCCATGATTTTGTGTGTGCTGAAAACTTTAATAAATGTGTGCCATGTTTCCGGGACATTTTTAAGGCCCATGGTGGTCAGAATATTCCAGAACCCTCCACTCCGTCGCCTCGAATAGCTCCTGATTTGGAACGCCAAACCCCGTCTAAGAATCGGCCGAGTGCATCAGAGGTAAAAAAATTCATCGACGATCTCTGAGTCCACGAGTTCGAATTTTCTCGGGTTGCGGCGACATATTCTGTATAGTATTCTGGCAAGGCACCACAGGATTCCTGTGACAGACACCAGTGTACATGAAAGCTGCACTGGGGATGTGAGCTCATAACAGCTATCCTTATAAAATAATTGCTAAGCCTTTGTATTATGACGTATCTCAAAAGCAGGAGCTATGCTTTGGGGCGTTAGAACCTGCGAATAATTGAACTGAAACACGAACGCTTTTGTGTCCATGTTGATGAGACTTGCTTACGTAATGAACGCTTCTTATTTTCAGCCCCTGATTCCGGATAAGAGAGAAGAGGCAGCGATTTGACAACCATGCTGCGTTTCGCGGGCACCGTGACGCTCCTCCTGTTCTACACTGCGCTGTGCCACTGTGCACCTGGTGTAATGTAAGCGCAGCACAACTACAGTTTTGTGTTTCTTTACGTTTCTTCGGCAACAGGCTCGTGAAAGTCGTTCTCAGTGGCAGCAGTTGTAAGAATTTTGTGAAATTCGTAATTTTTTTATTTATTGCAATCGGTGATGCACTGAGGCAGTCAAACTGCCCACGAAGGTAGAACTTTACTGCGACATAGTTGAAATTCGCCGAAGTTCTCAATATAGCAAAATATTATTTTGATAAGCCAATGAAATCCTGACCCATAGCGACGTTTCTTACAGAGAACCGATCTTTTGAACTCCGATGCGTTATTCAGGTACCGACACGGCCTCCGAGATCATCCCCGCGCGCGTTTCTCTCTGGTCGTGCCAATCGGTGGTGATCCGGAGGCCATGGTACAGAGCGCCGAATGGACAATGGCACCGAGAGAGGGCGCCAGGCTTCACGCGCTCCTCGTGTACCACATTTATGATGATGCGGTCTTCAGAACTATGCAATTTTTTTTAAATCCCAGGGCAAGCAATTGCACCGGGGATAAGGAGATCATATCACAAGGAAATGATCATTATCAGGGTTTGCGCTTCAATCAGCTTACTTAGTTTTGCTAAAAGCCAGCTAAACAGACTATCTTCTTCGCCCTTCAACATTTATTGAGCTGGACATACGTGCTATTATTTCATAGCAGGCTGGCTAAGCCATGTGTCGCTCTCTCTCTCTCTCTCTCTGTCTCTCTCTTTACGTCTTTCGAATGTTTTTACTTTGGACGACAGTGTAATACCGCTTCTTGATCTCTAGCCCAGTGCTGCGCCGCTGGTGTACTGTAGGAAAGTAAGCGAGAAATGTGCTCTAGAAAGCAAGTGTAATCGGCACCTTTCATGTGCACGCACTCTTTCTTTTTGATGGCCATATTCTTGAGAGAGCTTTTTTTTATAATAGCGTGTAATAGGCATCAGCGTCGTCAGAAGTTTGTGTTAATTACTATGCTATTGCGTAATAATTTGCGATACTTCCGTATACGAGGACAGGTGGTGAAAATGACACTTGGAATACCTTCACTGAGTTTTTGGCAGTTTCTGCGAATGGCTTAGCCCGCTACAAACTGGCACTGGAGGTAGACTCATATAGGCCTCTACACAGCTTAGAAGAACTTAGAAGAACCACAAATCTAGACAGCGAGGGACAAGGAGGGGCGCAAGGACAAGGACTGCGCCCGTCCTTGTCCCTCGCTGTCTTTGTGGTTCGTTTGTTCGCGCAGTTAAACAATGTTCGCTAATCTCTACACAGCTGTTGGCATAGATGGTACAATGGTCGGAACTGAGTGTAATGGCTTCTTTTTAAATATACGGCCTCGCGGGACGTTTGATTATTCGTTTGGCTTGCAAACGCAAAGCGCAGTAATAAGATCACTCTTCTAGAAACAAATGTCTCGCTCGTTATCACCTATATCTGCCAACGAGCGTTCAATATCTGTGTGTCCTGGCGCCACAGCTGCGCTTAGCATTAACTTCAACTTTCCGGTACTTCTCGTAACTTCCGCCACTTGCCGTAGTGGCTCGGTGGTCATGGTGCTGAGTGCGAGGTCGAGGGCGCTGTTCCCGGCCACGGCGGCCGCCCTTTGATGGCGGCCAAATGCAGAAAAAACGCTCGTGAATGTTGACTTGCCATATGCACGTTGACACAGCCAAGGGGTCAAAATGAATCTGCAGGTTTCACCAACACCCATCCCCTCGGCCATATACTACGGCGCCTCTGGCCAACCCCAGTGTTAATTCGGGACGTTAAACCGCATGAGTTGTGAGATTTTTTTTGTCGTTCATATGTTCTCAGCATTGCCATTTGTTGGGCGTGTTGGTAAACTGAAAGCATATTTAGCGCCAGCAAACAAGGACGGAAGGGAGACGACACCACAATGCGCTAGTGGTGCATTGTGGTGTCGTCTCCCTTCCGTCCTTGTTTGCTGGCGCTAAATATGCTTTCACATGTTCTCACTGCTCTCGCGCTTTCAATATCTGTTCTTTTTTTTTTCTATTCATGCTTCTAGGCGCTCCGAGGCTTGCGACGCGCATTCGTGCAACGCAAGCTGTACGAAACACTTAGAAGGTTGGCCCGTCCCGGACGCTTACGGGAAGTGCGATGAGAAGGGCGTATGCCGCTGCTACCAACGGTCAAGTGCGTATACACCAGAAGGGATAGGCTGCGGCCGTCTCTGACGTCGCGCGTACTATTCCATCTAATGAATTTGCTAATGCCCACGTTCGAAAGTGGATCTATTAGGATTCAAACATTGATGTGAAGGAAACTAATACCTGTAGATTTCTTTTTTTTTAAATGCATAGGTAATGTTCAAAGCATGACATTCAGAACGTTATCCGGTGAAAATGTGTGCGCTCATAATAGTGTTGGTTTGTCTCGCATGGCTAACACCTCCCCCCCCCCCCCTTGTTTTTTTTTTTGTTAAGGGGTACAGTTGAATGATTTATAGCGATAAATAAATATTCCTTCTGTCCCGCCGCGGTGGCTTAGCGGTTATGGGGCTGCACTGCTAAGTACGAGGTCGCGGGATCAAATTTCGTCATTTCGATGTGGCGAAATGCGAAAAACGCCCGCGTCCCTCACATGGGGGGCACGTGAAAAGTCGAAAGTAGTCAAAATCCATCGGGGCTCCCCCAATTTGGCATGCCTCATAATCATATCGTGGTTTTGGCACGTAAAACCCCAGTATTAAATTCAAGATTCTCATTTTTTTTGCGAATTCCATACCGAAAGTAAACATAATAACAGCTCCGACAGAAGGTATCAAATATACCTTCCGCGGTTGCTTAGCGGCTATGGCGCTACGCTGCTTTCAAGGTCGCGGGTTCGATCTCGGCCGCATTCCGGTGGAAGAAGTATAGAAAAGCTCTCGTGTACCGTGCATTGGATGTATTTTAAACAATCTCCGGTGGTATAAATTATGCCGGAGTCCAACCCCTGTGGCGTGCCTCATAATCGGGTCGTGTTCTTGGCAGGTAATACCATGGAAGTTAGGTTTTCTACATGAAAAACTGCCTGAAGCAAACTTTACTAGCTATCGCTGTCCACCCTCTCGATCTTGTTGGATATATTTCGGCGCACACCAAGCATTCAGAATTACTATGCAGTTTCCTACTGAGGCTTCTCGAATGTACACCGAAAAAATGTACACAAGAAGATGTACACAAAAGGTCAAGGTGTTAGCCATTTGACAAGCTTCTACACTTAGAGGCGCCAACATGTTCACTGTGTTAGTGGTCGCATTGCGGACCCGTAGTGCAACAAAAGCATGGCAATTGAATTTGACTTCGTTACTGCATTGATAATGGGAGCGATGTTGACCTCACCTGTTAGATGCGTTGAAAAAAGGATCTGAAGACTTGGGCGAGTATAACGTAAGGATTCAATTCTCTAGGATTTTTTCCCCCGTTTTATCATCCATTGCTCTTGGCCAGCCGTTTCTACTGATAAACTATAGCTCTGAGCACCTGTCGAAGCAATGATGAATAATTTGTCGTGCGAGTGTTCGTAGGTCAGAAGGTAAGCGCTAAGCAACCAGGATTTCGTTTAAAGCACAGAGGAGGTTACCTAAGAGAAAATGTTACCTGGGCAGCTCCTATCTGTGAGGCTTGTTGCATTTAACGGAAACGTTATACCTAATAGCAAAAAAGAAAAGCCTAAATCATGAGGTACACAACTCCAACTCAGGGATAAGAAAATATTTCGTAATTCTGCACGTATGGACAGCCGTATGTATGCATGGGACAATGTCTTGGCAAGTTATCTCCACTTTTGTCATCTCGGGCTTGTGTCTCAAGCGTTTTTTTTGGGCGGATCCCGGAGGCAGTGCAATCGAAAAATGTGCGCCGACCTCGCAGACAGTGCCGCCTAAATGTGTGCGCGGATCTTGAAGACGGTCGAAAGCTTTAAGCAGCCCGACGCTCCTCCTCCTCTCCTAAGGCGAGGGGCGACGTGATAGAATGCCGTGCGCATTGACGCCGCCCCATTTTCACCTCCAACTCAATCACAAAGACGCTATCTTTGATCGAAGTCAGGTAATGGTTAAATTGCCTCCCAACATTAAAAAAAAAACACACACACACACACACACACTCCTTGAATTATTGGCAGCTTTCGCAATAACTATGAAGCACTCAAGCAAACTCAGACTTGGCCCCGTGCTTGACAGTTGCATTTACGTATGCATTTATTGCGTGCAAGGAAGGCAAAGCGACAAATTATTCATTACGTTGTTTAAAAAAAGAAAAAAGAAAAATTACACCACGCTGGGTTAATGGCGCTCATTTTTTTTTCCACATAGTGTGCGACGAGGCGAAATGCGCGAGTACGTGTCATGAGAAGCACGGAAACGAGGTCAATCTCCGTGCTGAATGCATCGATGGCGTCTGCACCTGCAAATGGAACAAAAGTAAGAGTCACGCATTACTCAATTGCTCTGAGCTCTTGGGCACGTGGAACACAGGCGACTTCAAAAGTGTCCGTGTTCAATTTTCCGAGTTCTGCGGTACACAGAGTCGGTTTTGTTTTCTGGCCAATAGCTGAAAGGCACGGATAATGGTGCGCCATAAATAACTGTTCTAAAAAAGCGTCTTTAAAGCATCGCAAATGTCGAGAATGTGAGGTATCGCAAATCATTGAGTGTAGAAGTCACATCTCTCTACTAAGGGATCGCGTAAACTCGTTTTGATTTCATGGGCGGGTGCTACTTACCTACACGACATAAGACGCGCGCCAGAAAGCCTAAGTATTTATGCTTGCTTCTATGGCAAATTGGAAGGGCCACAATCGTGTGGAATTTAGGCATAGCCTTAATCGAGGCGGCGGCGCAGCATCTATCAGCTGCCACCGCGAGCAGGTTGACGAGCCAGCTTCCCTAAATTTTAAGGTAAACAAACCTAATGTTTAACCTAGACACGAGTGAAACATCTTTTATAAAGAAATACTGTCGTTTAGCTTAAATTTGGCACACATCAAATCATAGTTGCCGACACTGACGCTAAAGCTTCTGCTACTATTTTTCTTTTCTTGAGCGGGTTTACAAACAGGACAATTGCTAGCGGGCACACTACAGAGTTGTTCGAATTGGTGCGCCAACGAAATTTTTTGCCTAACAACTTCCGAAAGCAACACGTTTGGCTGATAGATGCACGCCTTGGCAATTTATTCTACTTATATAGTATTTTTCAAGGCCCACCTAAGTCGTACACAAGTGCTTCTGCGTGGCGCCCTCGCCAGAATGCAGCTGCAGCGGCGAGTAAACGAGCACCCCCGACCTCAGTACCGCAACCATTCACCCGTCGCGGTGGCTTGACAGCTATGGCGCTGCGCTTCTATAACCACGAGGTCGCGGGTCCGACTCCTGTCCACGGCGGCCGCACTTCGATAGGGGTGAATGAAAAAGAAAATAAACACGTATCGCGTGCATTGGTTACACGTTAAAGAACTCCGGGTGGTCAAAATTAATGCGGAGTGCCCCACTACGACGTGCCTCGTAATCATATTATATATGGTTTTGCCACGCACTGTAAACCAACGTATACCCTTCAATTGGTGTGTAAACCGCACCTTTACACGTGCAATGGAGTGAGTTACAAACGGAAAGCACTCTTAACGGCGTAAATTGGTTCGCATGTGCTTAAAACGCCAGAATTAAATTAATATCTTCTGCGACGGGACGTACCGACCTACTTTTAGCTCATTTATTTATTTATTCATTTATCGAATTAGTTATTTACTTAGTTATGATACCCAGATTGGGTATCATTGGGTAATAGCGTTCGAAATTCAGAGAATGCATATGCATTAGAAAACACGGATCGAACAGTTCATTCAGACTTGCGAACAGAACAACCACCATCATGAAGTTTAGTTAATAATAATTATAGGTAAGAAATGGTCGCAAAAAGGTTAGATATGTATAAACAATGGATACAAAGAAGGAAAACAAAGAAGCACTCTTTACGGTGGCCAGTTTCACCGAAAAGAACTATCTAAAGAGAGGGAAGAAAATGCCGAAGGAGAATCTCCGGAAATTTCCTAAAGGAGCTTACTCCGTTCGCAAATTGTGCGGGAGGAAGAGCGAGTTGATCCTGAAAGTAGTTCCTTTACGGGTTTTCTTTTTGTTTTTGAATACCTGTATCACCGTGAAACTTTTTTATAGTACCGAGACAACATCACTAAGTTTTACTGAATTTTTGTTTGTTTTAGCGAAAATTCAATGAAGATGCGGCGTTTAAAGGACCTTATGCCTTTAGTTGCTTTACTATGTGCTGGGTAGTTTTTTTAGAAGACATCATTGTTTCAGAGAATGGATGTTGCGCTGCTGATGAGGACTTTTCTTGCTTTGCAAATTGATGAGGAAGTTTTGTCAGCAGCAGTGCTCTTTTTTTTTCCGCTGGCACATTTAGCAAACCGCTACGGTTTCCTGACCCTCCACTTTATAAATATGCGGAGAGCATCTTGATTATTTCATGTGTTACGGCTCTTTAGAAATTAAAAGGTCGCTCCTTTAGTGCACAGAATACTGAACTCAAGTTTCCCCTTTCCCACATCCCATTCAACTTGCCGTGCGCAAACACTATATAGGCAAGCAAGCATTGTTGACTCCACTCTTCTCAGTTGCAGCCATGTGTTCCATGCACAATTTTAACATAGGTCTTTCACGTCATAACTGGGAACGTTGTGCTTGCGGAAATGAAAGTAACTAGAAAATTTAACTTACATTGTGAATGCGTCCACCTGTCAAATCGAATTTCTTAACTCTTCCTCGATTAAATAATCCTTGTTCATTTAAACAATGTTCTAGCTTCTTATTCGTTTATCAAACATGTGCGGGGTTGACCAATATGCATTTCCAGTGTTGGACCCCACACTAACCTCACATGATATTGGTCCAACGATCTTTGACGTATTTCTTCACTTGTTTAACTTGGCAGTGTGCAACGCATCAAATACAGGTGTGTGCTATGCCGTTTTTATTTGTACACGGGAAAGTTAACGCATAGCTTATTATATAACATATGATATGTATATAGCATAACTGTATTAATTACGTTATAGCTAAATTGTTTTTCTTTTTTCATGCATGCAGGCTCTTCATGGCCAGAAACTAAACGCGAAGAAGTTCTAGTTTTCTTTGATGTGGAGCTGTCTTTGGACATTACAGGGTTAAGCAAGTTAATGTTTTGTTTTACTGTGATTGATTCATTCTGTTTTCTTTGCTTTGTTTTGTTTTCTTCCTTCTCTACAGAATGCGAGCTGCCTGAATGTGAAGCCTCTTGCAAAGAAGTTTACGCCGGAAAGCCCAACATTGAATGGCACTGCGAGGATGACATGTGCTTCTGCAAGTGGCACGGAGGTAACTTCGCATTATATATCTCTCTCCTTAAATAAGAACTCGGTAAATATGGTGAGCTTTGTAATTCTAGCCTTTCTCAAAAGATGCTAAACAGCGCGTTAACAATAAGGCGTTAGTCAAATAGCGTGATACAAACTCGCTGCGCGTACTGCTTTTACGCCGCTCTTTTCCACCACTTGTATGTATTTAGCCTAAAACGTCGTTTAACACATTCTAGTTGGAATATTGTTTTTTAAATTAATTTGTTTATATTGCGTCCAACTGAACGAGGAATAGAGAAAAATAAAATTCCCCAAGTACTTTTTGCATGATAGGCGAGAGAAGACTGTCACCAGATTGTGTATACCCAACCACCGTAGCTGCCTATAGAGGCTATGTTGCTGGGCTGCTAAGCACGAGGCCGCGGGATCGAATCCCGACCATGACGACCGCATTTCGATGTGGGCCAAATGCGAAAACACCCGTGTACTTAGGTTGGGATGCCCGTTACAGAAACCCTCGTGGTCCAAATTATTCCGGAGCCCCCCACTACGGCGTGCCTCATAATCAAATGGTGCTTTTGGCACGTTAAACCCCATAATTTAATGTTTAGTTGTTGGTAGCTAGCGATGCTTCAAACTTCCAAATCCGCCTCCTTCATGGCGCGACGGCGCATGCGCCCTGCCCTAGCGGATTAGTCGCGAAACGTTTTGGAAGGGTCGCGCGCGTGGCCGCGCGCCGGAAAGTCCCCTAAAAAAAAAAAAAAAAGGAAAAAGCGCTCGGACGCGCGCTGCTGCAAACACCCGTGCCGTGTACCACGTTGAAACTCTACTGGTAGCTCGACGTCGGTGCGGAGCCAAAACCGTGCGTAGCGTAAGTCCACAACTCCACTTTAAAAGAGAAAGCGCTAGTGAGCCAGGCAGTTGCCGCCTTCCATGAATGGCTTGCTAATTCAACGTGAAACCCGTGCGTTACACTTGGGCGACACTTAAGTACATCACGTTGCTGACGAAGTCTTTTTGCAGCGCCGGTCCTCACTTGCTGGTGGTGGCAGGCGCGTTCCTTACTGCACGTACTCGTAAGGCGCGGCAACACTCGGTCGATACGAGACCGACAAGACGCTCACTCCAATGATTGACCGACAGTTGTGCGTCACTGAAACCTTCTTATCATACCAGCTCGACAACGACGCAACCGAGGAGCGACAGGCTTTGTACTGTCGTACTTTGTACTTTGTACTGCGACAGGCTTTGTTGTCGAAAGCACCGGCAAAATCAGCGTGCCAACCATCGTTCGACCAAACCCCGCGCGATCGGCCCTCGAACCGACAACACAATAGCGACAGCGTCTTCGCTTGTATATATAATTAGTCGCGCTCAAAATGAGTCATACACGCCTACCAACTTGAAATGCATAAGCTTTAACCCTCTCAAGCCGTGCCCATGAAGTTTGAGTCAATGTCCATCCTGTTCAGCGAAGGTTAACCTGGCGCCGTCGAGTTCGTGCACTTGCTAACGGCGGACCTGAACTGAAATGTGAGCAGTTAGGTCGAACGAAACTGCTTTTATAGTTCAATTCTGGCCTTAGCGATTTGAAATCAGCTACACTTCACTTCGCACGGCGCGTACACAATAAGCGGTAAGCGGCGACACAGCGCTGTGCCAACATCTGTACGTCACCGTACCTATAGGCTGTCGGCCGCATTCGCTACGTATATGGGTGGGCCTGGTACGTGTTGCTTTGCGGACACATTTCTCAATTTCAGAGATGCACTGTTTGCATGTGCGTCAAGCGGCAAACAGTAAACGATGTGTTCGGTATACAACAGCATGAACAACCACCTCGCTCATTTATACCAACACCGTGCGAGCGATGGCATCGGCGCGTTTTCGTGAGAGAACAACATGGCCTACAAATGAGCACTTATGCGTGCACAGTTTTCTCTAATAATGCTCTATGGCACGCGAAAACTGTAAGTATGATGGAGTTAGAGTTAATTAGCAGCCCGTAATATACGTATCTGGATCACAGTTGCCGTTGTTTAACTGGTTCGGCCGCTCATATTGACTCATCGCAAGGTGTAACAACATGGCACATATGCGCAGATATGCATGTTTTGCTACATTTTGACACTATTTCATATCAGCGATGGATCTTTTCCGCAATATTTGACGATAAAAACGACCTGCAGCTGTAGATGTCGATGTAAACGTGTGCACCGCTTTAATAACTTTGACGCTGAAGGCTGCGCTCGAAGACTTTTTGAATATGCGAAACGTCTAAATAATGTGTAAAAAGAACACAAAAAGTGATGTCCAAGTGCAGCAATCAGTCACAAATTCCAAGGTAGCCGTGCCGCCAAACGGAACTCAGCGTGCCTTTATCGGCCGCACTGTTTGCAGAACAGCGCACTCAGGCCTGCTCAACTAGTAGTCATTGAGTGCTACATGGCTTCAGGAACGACATGCTGTCCTGAAGAAGCCGTTGATAATGATTCGCGATCCTCGAAACGCACAACCGACGCGCACTCAACGTGGGCGCAGGAACACACATCAACCGGCGAAAGCCCCGGGACCCTTCCAAAACGTTTTCAGCGGCGTGCGGCAGAGGGCAGCACAGGAAAATGAAAGAGGCGGATTCAACCTCGATTGTGCGAGGCATGGCCGAGCATAATTCAGAGAATGTTTTCATCTCGGAGCCTAAACATCTAGAAACCTTTAGGTGGCAGGCTCCAAAAACGAAGCTCAGTTGCCTAATCCTAGCGCACGGCAACGTGTAGCATTTCTTATAAATTTCACAGGGAACCTACGGTAGGCGGCTCTGATTGAAAGTGCTGATCTCGCCTCCCCACTTTCTGTAGCACTGGTTCACATTAGAAAAAAAAAAGTCTGCAGCTATAAAGTTTATACTTATTAGGCTTGCTGGTACTTTTGATTTCTCAGTGCAAACCCCTATTTAGTTACTTTCCATGTCTATTATTGCCTGGGAAGCACTGCGGTTACTACAGAAGCCATTGCACCAGAGAGAGTTAAATCATTACGCATAGCCTGGAGCTGGCCCTGGAATTATTTTGCCCAGTTTGGCCCTCTGATGTCTATCTTCCGACTGGAGAGATGCAAGTACGCAAATACTCCTAATGTGACGCCTGCGTCGTAACAGTACCTCGCATAAGGGGTCACGCAACCGTTCAGAACATGAATCGATATGATGCAAAGATCGTGTCACGTATTGACCGAAACCATCGCCATTTTCCTCATTAAACGAGGGCATATAATTGTATTTTTTTCTAAACAGGTCGCGAAATTTTTTTTTTCCGCTGCAAAAGCACAACAAACAGGATGGCCTATCACATGACCTATCAGTGCATGTCACTCCTGGGCCTTTGTTATTTCTTTAAATATTGAAGTGTAATAAATTTTTGTTCTATTATAAGTTTTTCTCTAACTTAGAACTCACCTCAATCTTCAATTATTATACAAGTGAAAAGTGGGAGCCATGGCCCCCAGTATAGCGCGACGCACGCTGTAGCCCGATCTCGGAGGCAAAGCGACGCTGTGAAAAGTTCCGCCATTGGCCAAAGGAAGGCGCCACATTGCCTAGCTATGTGGTGTCCTCTCTTGAAAAGTTAGGTAGGCAGACCCGTAGAGGATATCTTTGTAGTAGCGCAGAGCATGGAGATTTCAATAGCTCAGAACAGACCTTTATGGATAGCATTCCTACATATTAAGGAAGCTTACGACAACGTAGACGGGAATTGTTATGGGATATTCTCAAGCATAAGGGCGTACACGACGATTTCGTTCAGCTGTTGAGGGAGATATATGGAGACAACCTAGTACGAATCGCATGGGAAGGCTGGAAAGGCAATACAGTTGTGGAAGTTCACTGAGTACTGAAGCAAGGATTTCTTCAACCTCCATTGTTCATGATTGTATTGCGCTTAGTGTTACACTGACGAACATAAAGAACAACACGCGGATGTACGTGGCGCCAGTGTGTAACACTAAGTGCAATATACAATCGTGAACATCAACCAACTAGCCCCGTTCATTGCTTTACTAAACTCCATTGCTCACACTTTATGTTAAAGGCTTACGAAGACAACTGGAAAGCAGTGAGATAGGTTTGGATCTATCTTACATCCGTAATGGGCAAAAGGTGCAACATAAGGTCCGTGGGCTAATGTAGGTGGAGGACGTTGGGCTACTAGTGGACGAGATTTACAGACTTGTGAATTTAAGTGGCAATGCATCGACGAATCTAGGCCTTATGTTTAGCACAAAGAAATAGAAATTTTTAAGGAAGAGACGAGTGACGACGAGGTATCAATTCAACAGGAACTCATACCTATAGCCAAGCAGTAAGCATCAGTAAACAGTATGCATCAATATTCAAACATAGAGCACTTCGTGGCTATGATAAATACTAGCTGCTGCGAGGTGTTTAGAGAAGTGTAATGGTGTGCCAGCACTAACGTTTGCAAACGCAATTCTGTAATTAAAAAAAAAATGTTGCCGGGGGTTGAATATTAAGCAGAGGTACGGGGGGTGACTGGTTTTGGAGGACCACGGTAAAATTAAAATCAGACAGTGCAAGGTGATATGGGTTGTAAGTGAGAAAAGCACATAACAAAATTGTTTTTGAATACTAAGGAATATGGATGGAAAGAAGTGGCTGGCTAAAGTGCACAAATATCTGTACCTCAAAAGCGTGGACGTGGAATAGAGGAAGAGGTGAAGAAAGTTGGCAACCAAGGACTAGGATAATTGAAATTGTAAATAGACAATTAGGAGTCATAAAAAGAAAGTGGAAGAAAGGGAGACAGCAAATTGGATACAAAGTATGGGAAAAGAAAGACAACGGATATTTGCAAAAACAGCAAGAAAGAGATTAGGAGGAAAAACCTGTATGATAACGCAAAGGGCAGTTCCTTGCTATTTGAGGCCTAAGCTGGCTGCTTGAGGTCAATAACATACCGGAGCAAACATGCGCCACAGGTTCAGGCACGTGTGTGTTAAAAAAAAAGCCTGAAAACCACTCCGCACACCGTGATGGCATACCAAGATATTTACCCAGCGAGACACGTAGGGAGTGTCCACCAAGGAGCGTTGGGATTCAAAGAGAGAAGAGAAGGATCAACTGGTCAGCAGTCAAGATAAGTAAGAGACGATTAGAGTATTGGTGGAAAAAAAAGCAGGCATGAAATTGATAAAACCGGAGTCACTACAAGCGTAGATAATGGCACAATATAGTGATAGAGGTTTTTAATTACGAAAGCCGAGAGCGAGATGAGATAGGTGAAAGGTTGAATGGCGATAAAGGTAGTAAAACCTGAATAAATAAAGGAGCCCAGAGGACTGTTTGTCTCCGTCCTGTTTTAAAGGCGATGCCAATGATCATCATCATCATCATCACCACCGCCACCACTTGGATTTGCAGCAGCCATAGATAGAACAATTTATTTTAGCAGCTTTTTATTTCCAGAAGTGCATATTAAAGAAGTTTAAAATGCGGATGGTTAACCAACGTTGCCTCACTCTTCCGTCAGACGCCTATTGTGCAGCTTTGCCAGCTTGCGAGGCGGGTTATCGGTATTGCGCTCGCTTTTCAGGGTTTCTAGCGTCGGCACTCTTGTGTTTTAAAGATTGCTCTGATAAAAAAAATTCTGCTTACAAAATTGTTACGTGCTTTTGGAAGCAACCACTGCCAATTATAAACGCTTCCGATGGTGAACTTTTCATTGCGCCATAGAAGAGTGGTTCCTTAAAGATAGGTTGTATAGGTTGTCGTCTATAAGAACTGACGCGTAAAGGTACCTTTCTTTTTGTTAGTGCTAAGGGGCGCATGGGATAAAACCGGTGTGGTTCGAATCGGCGCCGCAACCCTTTTCTGTGCCTTTATAATAATACCTTGCAGAGGAGTTACGAAGTCCGTTGATGTTAATAGAAAGTCCCAGAAACACATCTTGAACATTGTAGAAAGACGTCACCGATCTATTAACAAGGCTCGTGCGAATATGCGACCTAAACATTATTGGTCTGCACGCAGTAGGGAACTTATAAGCTCGTGTCAAAAGCAGTGAACAGTTGCTTGCTCTCGCATCCGCAACGTCGTCATTGAAAGCAGTTGGCCCACCAACGCTTTTCGCTGATTTCGTGATCGCCAGAACAATCTTAGTAATACATAATTGCTAATTATGAGTTAAGTAAGCGAAAAATAAATATGTTGGCGATCGTAAAAGGTCAGAAAAATTATTTCAACTTCGCACTATGCGTAGCTGCCTCTGCTGTGCGTGGCCTCCGAGATTGGAGAGGCGTGCTGGTTAGCGTAGCCTACCGCGGCCGCCACGGGGTGCCGCGACGAGCCCTTTCGCCACCGCGACACTCAACTTTCGGCCGAGGCTTGGCCCTCTTGGTTTCGCTGTGTAGCTCCTAGCACGCTAACAGAAACGAAGAGATAGATAGATAGATAGAGAGAGAGAGAGAGCCGTGTATCGGTGCGATAACTCAGCGTGCAGTTGAAGGATCCGAAAACATGTTGCGGCATGAGATTCGTCATACGGCGTCCTTTAATAGTGGGGCCAGTCTATGATTAGTTAGAAAAGTGTTTCAGGGTCCCTTTGATTATCTTTCGAAATTTACCTGCCATGGTGGCTTTGCTAACTGGTATGTTCTTTAATTTGGACACGTTATTTCTTCGGTCGGGGCGTCGCTTTGAGGATGGTAGAAGTCTGTGAAACGCGCATATCCTCGCCCGAGGCTGCCGCCTTGAACAGCTTCTTTATGCCGTGTTCATCCTGGCTATAGGTGACAGTTGCCGCTTCTGGCAAAAATTCCGGTCTGGACGAAGTCGAGTTAGTCTTTCGGCCTCATCCTCTCTCTCTCTCTCTCTCTTTCTCTCTCTCTCCGCGTACAAAGTGGCTGGAACAAGGAAGTTTCGGACACCAGAAGAACGTTGAATTTTTTTCATCAGCGCCGCTATATCGCAAGAATAGCATTTCGCGCGATCAGTCCACCACAAGAGGCCACCGCATGCTCCTTGCAAAAGAAAAGACGGCCCAGTGAGTAAACCGCCAAGGTAGAACGTGATTCCGGCGCACTTCAGGCGTATTTCCGGTATACTCCGTCCGTATTTTCGTTGTGACCACGCCGTGCGTCTGCGCGCGTATTTTCTTCAGGCATAAACAGCACTCTTCTAGTGACCGAAATTGGGACCGTAGACTATCCGGACCGTATCTTACTATGCGAACTGTATTTGCTGCAACGTTAGTGCCAATTCATCCCGTGGAGCAATACACACGACGCGCCGACGTCGAGTGATGCAACGTTAGATGCAGGATGAAACATAGTTTCTCACAAAAATTAGTAACGAAAACTAGCGCTGCGATCGCATAGCTACCGCAGGAAGGATGCTTAGTATGCGATTTCTCTGATCTTCGTGCTTGGGGCTTCGGACTTTCTTTATTATACGTTGTATCTGCCTTCAATTGGCCCAAAATTTAAAGCAGTCCTATTTTACTCTGCATACAAGCATAAGAACGGTGAATGGTTGCGTTCGTAAAAGAATATTTTGTTGAAAATAATCAATTCCAAAAGTCAAAAAGCCGTTCGAAGCCAGAAGGGCAAAGTTTAGGCAAATCCATGCACTAATCATTATGGCCATGCTGGCTGAACCGCCTTGCAGGTCCCGAATCCCTCACTGTAAACGAAATGCCCCTAAGGGTGCAAATCAATTATGACTCACACCCTGGCACCCTTGAGGGTGTCAGGGTGTGAGGCTCACACAGAAAGCACTTTTTTGAGGTGTAAATCGGTTTACATTGCCGTAGGATACTTTATCTGTTGAACGTGCATCATACGTCATGGCTACTTAAGCTACTGAAGGCTGCACTTCAATGCTGCCCCGAATGTGTCATACATAATGTTAGCGGGCAGAAATAAAATCGCGCGGTTCACGTTCGGACAGTAAATAGTAGGCGAGACATAA
Source organism: Dermacentor variabilis (assembly GCF_050947875.1). Lineage (NCBI taxonomy): Eukaryota > Metazoa > Arthropoda > Arachnida > Ixodida > Ixodidae > Dermacentor > Dermacentor variabilis. The sequence goes on from NC_134573.1 coordinate 117,919,042, forward strand.
TTGCCGCTTAAGGAAGGCGCAGAAACCACAGACACGAAAGAAGTACTCTGACAACGACACGGGTGGCGTCATTGCATTTTTTCTTTAATTTTCTTGTGTCTCTGGTTCGTGTATATTTCCTTTAGTGGCATTTATGTCTCAGAGCAAGTACCGCCTAAGCGAACAAGTTTTAAAGTAAATAGTATGTAGCGTTTATTGCGTACGTCAGTGAAATGTGCGAGCCGATGATGTCCAACTCAACAATATATACCGTCGTAAATGCGGTTTCCCCTTAAGGCTGCTTCCCTAGGTATATAGGCACAAATAAATGATATAAAAAAACGAAAGAACAAGGAGCCCATTCCGATTTCCCTGTGCGAATACGAGTGAAGTGCGGAAAATGCTCTTAGTAAAAGAGCGGAACAATATGAAGTTTGTTTGTTTGTTTGTTTGACGAAATCCTCGTTGAAGAGCACAACAAGTTTATCTTCAACGTTTCGGCCGGAGACGGGCCTTTATCAAGGATGGTACTGCAGATGTAACCACAGCTGTTTTATACACTTCCAGTAGAGTAATTGCGGGGCATTGCGCAACCAGTATGTTGCGCTATGTAGCGCAATGACTCGGCCAGGAGTGTATAAAAAAGCTATAGTTACAACTGCAGAATCATCCTTGATAAAACTAGTCTCCGGCCGAAACGTTGCAAATAAATTTGTATATATATATATATATATATATATATATATATATATATATATATATATATATATATATATATATATATATATATATATATATAATTAGTGTTCCTGACAATACACAGGGTGTCCCACATGAGCCAAAAATTTAAAAATGAAAGGCGCGTCGGAATCGAATTGAACCGGACGCATACTATTCGCAATAGCCTATAGTAACTCAACCAATTATTTTTTGCTTTCCACATAACTCACTAAGTTTAATTAACCAACCTTTTAATTATTGGCTGAGGAACCCAAGTATAATAAGTAGATTTGTAGAGCACATTCAGAAACCACCGATCGAGTTGTTTCCTTTACGATATCTCTCACGTAGCCCTTTTTTCCGGGTTGCAAAAAAAAAGCCCGCGAAACATGAAAAGAGCCGCGTGACGGAGTGCTTGAGCAATGGTACCGGGTTGCTCTCAAGCGTGCATTCGGTGAACAATCGCCGAATCAGAATGCCGCAGAAACCTGTTTCAATTATGGCTAATATCGTCTATATAAGACCGTCTGTCCCGCGAAACGTGGCGTGCAGCCAGACAACTGGCCCAGCTTGTTACCTTTACTGCCATGGTATATATAGGGCGTACTTGCGTGACGCCACCTAACGTCACCTTACGTCACCTCTTCACAGATTTCAGTGTGCTTCGTCACCTCTTCACAGATTTCAATGTGCTTCTGGAGAGAATCGGTTCAGGATAAGGTGCAGCCTTTCACCGTAATAGATGTGCAACAATATGGTGGCGTGAATGACGTCAATGCGTACTCGCCCTACCGATACGAACCATCGACTTTTGCGTGTCTCATTATGCCAGCCGTATCGTGTCATCTCGAGGTAGCGCTTCCACCGAACGACTCATCGTTTCTCTCTATTTGTCGCAGTGGTGGAAGGTCCAGCTCATGGCTCGCCTGGTGGTCAGAAACGCGTGAAGAGGATCCAACTAGTGGAAAGTGACTCGTTCTACCCAGAGGAAGGGGTTCAGCCTTCGGATGCGAAAAAAGCCGTACAGTGACCTTCTAACGACTCAGCACCTTCGTGGTGCCAAACATTTGCAACAACAAAAAAAGAAAACATGCTTGCAGTGCTGAATAAAAAGGGTGTTTTTCACTTCTAGATGCTGTGTCTTCTTTAGCGGGCGAAATTGATGACGTCAGGACAGCATGAATTGAGGTCAACTGATGCAGCAGTACGTGTGGTGGAACAGCCCAGAAACTGGATAGAGCGCGATTGACAGACACGACAAAGGTTGGTTAGCGCGGAGTCCTGCGTCATATCGCAGGCATGCGCTGTTCACCTGCACATAGATTACGTCAACTTTAGCTGGAATCATAGGTGTAGCTGTGAACACTATCATCATCGATATGCATAAGAAATTCGAACTGAGAGGTTTTCCCCTCGAAAACTTGCCGTTCTACGCACAGCAAGCGTTAATACTGAGCAAAGGGGGCAGCACACAAAAAAAGGCAGTGACGACATACACTCTAAGAAAAGTTTACACCCTTTGGAGTGCCCCTTCTGCTACACAACGACAATCGTCATCTGCCTTGATGCGTTTCCTTTCTTTAACGCTGCGAGCCCGGTACTTTCCAATAAAGAACAGCATGCGCGTTATCAGCATGATAGCATTCCCGACAGGAAAGTAGCGGGCGCGGCGTTTTCAAGAAAGGAAACGCATCAAGGCAGATGACGATTATTGTTGCGTGGCAGAAGGGGCACTCCAAAGGGTGTAAACTTTTCTTAGAGTGCAAATGCAGCGTTTGTGTCGTCCGCGTCCTCTCTTCTTTGTTCTCTCTTCGTGCGCTGCCCGATACCCCCCCCTCCCCCCCCCCCCCCTGGTATTCGCTATGTCATACCAACTTGCTCAATTATGAACTTTGCTGAGCACAGCAAGTGTTTCATACCCTTATTACACGGGCACTTCAAAGGCCGCTAAAGAAATAGCAGTTGCCCTTAACGGCGGTTGGACGGACTTAGACGGCAGCGCCAGCGCCGTTGAGAACCCAGCGGCGATCGACGCCAACGGGGCTCGCCGGTCTCCGTTCCGCTGCTAATTCCGTCCGTTCCGTCGTCAGTTCGGCAAGATGGCAGCCCCCAGCAACAGCGTGTCCCCGCTGCAGGCGAGCGCTCTGCCGCAAGAACACTTCGTGTGGGCACCGTCGCTAACGCATTTGCTAGTTATTTTGTGGCAGGACCATCTGTTCCAACTGCAGGCTCAAAAACATAACGCACCCGTATACGTACGGATGACGGCACTCTTCAACGAGCTCGTAAGTGAGGAGTGTGGACAGACTGTGTGCATCACAGTGAAGCAAATCAAGCACAAAATGGAAAACTTGACCCAAGCTCACAATTAGTGTATATTTATTACCGGGATTTTTTAAGCCGAAAGGTGCTGAAAAAATTCCTGTTCATCTCTTACGACATAATGAAGTGACTCTCATCTGTACTATCGTATTTTATTTCAGAAGGGCAAACACTGCTGGCACTGGGTCAGAAGCAACGCAGCGGGAATTTTACAAACGCCTTGACACGTTCCTCGGAAGCCTGCCCATAAATGACCGAGGCTTGGTGCAAGAGAGCTTTCAGGTGCAAGATCTATTTATTTTGGCTGTACGCAAACATTCGAAATGGGCTGAAAACATTAAAATTGGTTTTTGAACAGCTAGGTTTTTCGCGGTAGACATGTGGCAGCAAAGTTTAGAGATTTTCACGTCACTAAAACTTTGTCGCGTGAACATGAGGTCTTGTTGTGTCTCAGATTACTAAGAATGCACAAATAAGTGCAATTATAAGTGTCATAGTCTGTGTAACTTCACAATCATTGGTTAACATTCCCGACATAACGAGTGACAAAAGAATACTTGTTACTTTCGTTGGAGTTGTGAAAATGGGGCGAGCTAGATAAAGCTGGTTACGTTACAAATTGGCACCAATCTAGGCCGTATGCTTTAGGGCCTACTAAATCTCTTTTTAGAGAAAACGCCAATCATTCTATATAACTTTGGTACGTTTGAAATGTTATTGCATGTTATGGTGTAACAATTGCACTCAGCATGCAACACAAAAATAATCATTAAATGCAACCTTAGGCAACCTTCCATTTTTTTGTTTTCTTAAGCTGGTACAACGGCTGCAGAAGGTGCAGAGGTTATAGCCTGAGAACCACCTTCAGAAGTGCCCATAAGCCCACACACCAGGAGTGTGGAGGTGTCCACCAGCCTGGCCTCGACCAGCCGGGCGTCAACCAGCGAGGCGTTGACCAGCCGGACTTCAACATCTGTTGCCACAGCCGAGCACAAATAGACACGAAAAGGCAGCAACAGACATCTTCCATAGACAAAGTCTTAAATTTGCCCGAGCGCCAGGACAAACGAGCCGAAAAAAATGAAAAAGGGTATACAAACTGTCAAAAAACGCAGTCCGCCTCCAGGAGGAGGCAAACGATATCCTTCGCGACATGGTGAACATAATCCGACTGTACTTCGGAGGCCAGCAGGCACAACAGTCCGAGCGCCAGGACAGCGTTGACCAATAAAAAATGGGCAGTGGCTTAGTTCGGGTATGCCAGGATATACGGAACGAAAGCTAAGGTATAACATGGTTGTTAGCCTTGGTTAATCTTGATTGCAAGTCCAGGTTAGTCTGGTTGTTTACCTATGTTGCGGCGTTTAGCCAGTCGTTCGGCGCGCTGATCGTCTGTTTCCTGGGCGATTCCTTTTCTCTTCATCTCATTCCGATGTCGATTCCAGGCCTCCTCCTGCATATCAAAATTGTCGCCGTCCATACTGCTTCCTCAACTGTGGTTGCGGCGCACGCGAGCCCGCCTTTTCAATCCTCCGACATGTTATGAGGCATGCGACGCAGCTGGCGAAGCGAGTGGAGGCGAGCGCAACAACGAGGAACGTGGTCTGACGTCATACCAAATGGCGGAGGCGGAAAGGCGCGGCGCTGCGCAGCGGCGGCCCGCCTGTGGCTCGTTGCTACTAGTGGCGCATGTGCAGTAGTGACTAGGGAGCGAGAGAGAGAGAGAGAGAAATATCCGCGGCGAGACGCGCGTTGTGACGTCATGTGCCTCCTCGGAGCACCGCCAGGACGAAATCGCATATTCGCGACCAGTAAAGCTTTCGCTTTGAAAACCGATGCCCAGACGTGCGCTCTGCAAAACTGCTACAGTCCTGCCCATACGTTCCCACAGGGAACGTACCCTGGGCGGCTTGCGTCCGCATCGTGTACAGGAACGCGCGTGCAGCGCACCATTTAGGGAAGAGAGGGAAAGAGTGTGTCAATGGCGCTGCAGCAATGGAGACGGCTAGAGAAGAGTGGGAAAGAGTGTGGCACGGCGTTCGTGCACGTCGCCTACGCTTCTGTGGTTATAACGTCACGCATGTCGGAGTTGCCGGCGCGGCTGCAGCAGCGGTTGCGGCAGATGCGTGGGAGGTGCGGTGAGCGCGGCAGCGCTTGTGTCGGCGTAGTATGGTTCCGTATGAAAAAAATACATGATTTCATAATGTATGCAGCCCATGTATGCAGTCTAAACAGCTTCGGTAATAATCCGTCTCCATATGACTCTTGCGGCCCGAAGATTTTTTTTTTTATCCATCCAAGTTGGTTTCGCTGTATGTAACCGCTATCTCAATGTAAATTATGTATGGGTAGGGCGGATATGCCACATATTCTATGGGCATGCTCGGAGGACGCTCCTTTCGAGGGTCGAAAAATTCAAAACCGGCAGCAGTTGGAGACCTTGCTGCTCAGCTTAGACCAGCGAGACCAGGTCTGGGCCGTCCAGCTAGCCAAAGCAGCCGCGGAGACCCAGGGGATCTCGGCCGTCTGCTACGTGGAGGGAGGCTGTGTCCGCGCTCGTGATTGCTAGCATCAATAAAATTGACTCTCTCTCTCAAGGACGAGACATCGTGTGTTTGATGTCGCCTATCAAACACGCTTCTGAAGGGACACGAAAGACAAACAACGCAGCAGAACAATTTCACAATGACTGCCGGTAGCAACGCGATTAGAAATAGAGCAATTAAGTGAGGCACCGTATTTCTGAAGTCGTTTATTTAACATCTGAGTTCTCATTCTGAGATTACCGTTGCTCAGGCTATATGTTGCATGGTAATCTGGTATCTTCCTTTGTTGCCACGGCACTCACTCACCCATGAGCATGGCGGTATGACGACGACTGTATGGCGCTGACGCATTGACAACTATGGAATGAGGAAGAAGGAATGACGCGTCAGTGGAACGACGAGCGTGGTATGACGACAACGGCATGACGGCAGTGAGATGACTGTTCTTCATTCATGACGATGGTATACCGACTATAAAAACTATAGCGACGCGTTCGTCGTCTTCTTCGTTTTCTTCCACAGCTGACTCCAATGCCGCTCGTCATGCTAGCGTTGCCATACTGCCCCTCCCGCTGCGAAGACACTGACTCACTGCCAGTCGGTGCGGTGATTTCGGTCTGAAATTATTTGCCTCAGTATATCATTCGCGCCTTCATTTTCATCGTCGTCCACAGCTGGCTCCAATGCCGCTCAACGCGACATCGTTCCAATACTGCCACTCCCTTTGCGAAGGCGCTGACAGCACTGGCCCACTGGCAGTCGGTGTAGTGATTTCAGTGTGAAATTCTTTGTCTCAATATATAGCGAAATGAAAACACGTATAAAGTTGCGCTCGAATTTAGCATTAGGAGTGTCGCAATCTTTGGACAATTTTTTTTCGTAACAGCTGTTATCTTACTGCTCAAGGCTAGTCTAGTCATTGAATTCATGCTAGCTGTTCATGGACGACATAAGAGTGACAGGAATTCAGTTATCGTGAGGTGCCATGCTTTCGCTATTCAATTGAGTGCTTTTGATTGTTTTAAATTTCTTTGCATTTTCATTTAACAAATTATTTTTGAGGAAGCGTGTATTTCGTGCCAAGCTGATTTGCAAAGAGCAGATTACAGAGCAAGTAGGAGTTGGGTACGACGTTTGTGTTCGGGTGGTCATGGTTGTAATGACTAGAAAAGAAACAAGTTGGGACTCAACATCTTATTTCTCCGTTCGTTATAAAACGGCCTTAAATGCAACTAAGCTTCTATGTGAAATATTTTATTCCTGCTCGACACGATACAAAGCAGCAGACTAATGCTTTCCTGGTAGGGCCCACAGCCTTCTATCTGGTAAACTTGCAAACATTTCCTAGTGAAACACTGAGTTCCAATAGACCTGTTGACTTTAAGGTGACCGTTGTGCTTCTTGTGGCATGGCGGAGGCAGCTTGCAGACCAGCAATATATCTTTTGTCCCTCTTCCTGAAAAGAAAAATGATGAAGCCCTGACAAACATGCAAGCGCAAAATTGTGACACAAAAGTTAGTCCAGTAAGTGAAGAAATATGATTCTAAGAGAAGTGTTCAGAAGCATATCTTGTGAGGATTCTGGCTCTTGATGTTACTTCCAGTGGTGACACATTCAATGTTGGCCTACCTCCAGAGACAAGACAGTGCAAACGGGTGAACAAATACTATCAGCGTCTTGGAGCCTGGGTCGAAAGAACAAAAAACATACTCGATTACTATGGTGGAAGCGGGGTGAGTTTGTAAATAATGTCCGACTAAGAACAGTGCACACAATGCTGCATGGCAGAAAATCACAAACACAACACCGGTTTTCGTGTGCATTGCTTTCAATGATGTTTTTTTCTGTGCTGTTCTTAGTCATGCCTCGATTAGATGACAACTGTTTCATTCTGCCAATAGTGAAAACACAGTTAAATTATTATGTCTCAAATGCAATAAATCTGAATGTATCACCGGAAGTATATTTGCCACTAATATGGATTGTTACGTTTCGCCTACGACGCGCGGTTTAGCCGGCGCGGCTGCAACAAAGCGGCAGACATTTTGGCCCGTTCGGCGTCGCCGCTACGCCTCCCCGCCAAGCGCGTCCAGGCATGTTCCGATGCCACGTGTCTTCATGTGCGTGTGTGAGTGTATGTGCATATTGGTGCCCACGCTTGTCGAAGCGCGGCAGCCGGGGAGAGGAGCTCCCAACAGCTGTGAAGCGAGGGGGTCTGACCGGCGGCGACACGACAGTATGAGTCACCTTCTCCTCCCCATTGTGCCCGACCGGCGGCGACACGACAGTATGAGCCACCTTCTCCTCCCCATTGTGCCCGACCGGCGGCGACACGACAGTATGAGTCACCTTCTCCTCCCCATTGTGCCCGACCGGCGGCGACACGACAGTATGAGCCACCTTCTCCTCCCCATTGTGCCCGACCGGCGGCGACACGACAGTATGAGTCACCTTCTCCTCCCCATTGTGCCCGACCGGCGGCGACACGACAGTATGAGCCACCTTCTCCTCCCCATTGTGCCCGACCGGCGGCGACACGACAGTATGAGCCACCTTCTCCTCCCCATTGTGCCCGAACGGCGCCGGCACGACGGCTGCGTCACCTTATCCCATTGTTCCCGAGCGGCACAGTCACGTGCTCGTCTATAGAGGGGTTCCTTCTTGCCCTCAACTGCGAGAGTATAAAAGCAGCTGCCCCCGGACGCCAAAGGAGGGCTCCGATTTCTTCTGTTGAGTAAAGTGCACTCCCGTCTCTCTACTTCGGTCAACCTGACCGCCAACTCTTTGCGATGTTAGAATAAACAAGTTGTTTTGTTGTTACCAGTCGACTCATGCTTTGCCGGGACCTTCGGATGCTTCCAGTTGTACCCCAGGCCGCCAGGCCAACGCTACCCTTGGGGCTTGCGACCCAGGTGCAACAACGGGCGTCAGCGCCGAGTTCCCAACAACTCGCGCCAGCGGTGCGATTACAACAGGATTGAATTAATCGCGGCGGATCATTTACACAGAAGCAGCCGAAGATATCCATTATTTATGCTATGTCGCGAATTTTAGCAATGTGACAAAATGACAAGAGCCTGGTTTGAATTGCCTTTCAAAAGCAATAAACATATAATAATTATTACTTTCCACAAGTGTGAGAGAATTTAAGTGCTCTAGGAAATGTCTTTGCAATTCATGACTTGCGCTTCTGAATAGTTGCAAATCTTGAATGTTTAAGAAATGACCGCAGGAATCTGCTTTATCCGCGTCGCATGCGAATAAATTCAAAGCTTAAAATGCCAGGCAGTGTCATTGTATCCACCGTTACGCAAGCCCACGCGACAGATCGTTAACGATGGAAGCCGTGCTGCCGTTATGCCAGGGAAACACCGCAGTGGAAAAAATTCACAGTGTTAAAAACGTTCGCTTGGTGGCGGCTATTAAAAGTCAGACGCATATACTGGCTCAGATATTATTTCTTGCAAACGAAAACGGCATTAAAACGAATCTGCGTGATGCTGCTCAAAGGAAACGGCCACCGGGTTTGCAAATATTACCCCCGTACAATTTGTATCAATAAACGACCCGGACTGCAATCAGTACAAATGCGCTGTGGGTCTGAAAACCTTGATTGAAGTAATAAAGCACATACTTTAATAACAGCTAGAACTTAAATAAAAACAATTGCCTACTTGTTTTGCAAGAAAATGACGTGTTAACTATGTTTATCGCATAATACAGCTACATTTATAGATCAAATATAGATGGTGGTCCACACCCTACGTCTATGACGTGTTTCCAGCTCCCGCAAGCCGCTTTCGCTGCATTCAATGAGCAAAAGCATAGCACTCGAGATCTGAATTTTAAATCTAGAGGGCTCCACTCTACGGGGCGTAGGTTTAGAATTCATTTATTTAGCTGCGTTGATGAGCGCCCCTTGCTGCAAAAATATCAATAAATCTATGCGAACAAATTGCAGCAGCTGCGCTTACGCGTTTCATGCTGTAACGCGCCGCGACTTACTTTTCGCCCTTTGTGGCGATCGCTGGAACTTGAGTGTGTTCGTGGCCTGGTTCTACCTCTGCTCGCCACTTCAAGCCTCCATCTTCCTGTCAACTGCTGTCTTGTTTGGAGGACGAATATAAGGCAACTTGTCGAAAAAAAAAACTACTATATTTCGCAAACAATAAATAACCGTGAATAGATGGATCTAATTCTGCTGGAATTGGCAAAAGGCGCAACAAATGGTAAAATTTCCGACGCAATGCTCTCGTTAAAGATTAACACTACCTTTAAGATATCCAATAAAACTAGTTGGCGCGCCTTATTTCGCGGACTCTCGAACAATATATTGACATAAGTGACTCTGAACCTAGCCTCTCAAGAGTGAACACGCGGGTGCCAACGGGGCAGTGTAATGGAGCCTCTCATATTCGTCATATTTATTAATGCTACACCAAACAGCATTACCGTTCCTTCACTTAGGCAGCGTGGAATCGCATTGGAATTACTGTTACACGGCGATTATTTAATGTTGTATACGTTGTATATAACTGACCCGCATCTGGTTCTTCTTCACCTCCACTACAGTGTAGCAATAGCAATCTAGAAACTCTGGAACATCGGTTCGACTTCCAGGGTAATTTGCAGAATATCGTGAAACGGTGTGACCGATGGCAAATGGCTGTCTCGCTCATCGAAATAAGCTCCTGTGGCCATGTACGTTTGGCATAATTCCGACGGCCTTTTGCGCGCTTTGGGTTCCCGCTGTCATCGTGAAGGACAGACGTGCGGGAGAGCGCAATACACGCGTAGAAAGAGCATTTGTGGGCCGCGCACGCACCCGTGCACTTAGATTTAGGTGCACGTTAAGGAACCCCATGTGGTAGAAATTTCCGAAGTCCCCCAGTAATGAGAAAGTGGTTTTGGCACGTGAAACCCCATAATTTAATAATAATAGCGGCGCACTCTCTCATGCCGGCCGAGTTCAGTTTGTTGTGGCGTCCCTAAACGCGTACAGGGTTCGTCACATAATATGGCCTTGCGAACACGAGCTCCACCACTTGCTCCACGAACTCGTCGTCCACTACTACAAATAACGATGGCGGAGAGAGACCTCGACTGCAGAAGCTACGAACTTTGTCGACTTTTACGTCATACCGATTCCATCAGAGCGGAATAGACGAAAAGAGAGAAGCTATAGCCAAGAAGTTCTGTACGCTTCGGTATCTTGTGTACTAATGTAGCAATCCCGCGTGGTCGAAATGTCGTCTCACAAGCGCTGTAATTATCGGCCACATGATCGAGACCGCTTATCGTAGCCACTGTTCGCCGGCGTTTCATCGTTAACTCACGAAACAAAGCTTTAAGCGAGTGACGCAAGTACATCAGGTAGCAGCATGGCGTATAAAGGGCGCCTTCCGTTTTTTTTTCTCAGTTATATTTTTTTAATCGCCTTTGGCATATAACACAAATCTACTTATTGCTGTGAATTATTCGAAGATGTGCACATTACTTGCACTGGAAGGGAAAATGCATAATCTAATAATTAGAAAATTTCACTAATAATCAAATAATGCACATAGTGCAATACATGAATTGAAGGCAATAATTCCACAAGACACAACCACTTAGAAGAAATTTCCAAACTGTCACTAGTCTTGAGCAGGGTAACGAAACTGAACCCAATTGAAACCCGAGAACCGGAAAAAAAGGAAACGTCATTTTTGCTCAAACCGCAACTGAACCAGAAAGTAACGATTTTTTCTTTTCAATTTGGAGCGCAATTGAAAGGAAAAACAAACTGTTTTCGTAACAGGTTGGCCACCTTTTCTGGAGCTTTCCATGAGTGCTTCGCCAGCACTTGCGGCTTAACTATGCTACCTCGTTTGTAAATAGACGCACGCTTCCAGTGGTTTTAAAAGTTTCAGCACTATTGGAACGACTTTCAGCATAATGCGTTAGGGGCATACTGTGTGTTGTGTTAACGTAACCATATTGCACCACATCCGACGCACGGACTTTCCAGACTGCGATGGGTGCAAAGTGTTGGAGACAGTGCAGCACATATACTTGTTTCTTGTGCCCCGTGTGACTGTGAACGTGAGGCACTGATCTCTTCGTTAGCGCCAGTTAAAGAAGGGGCGTTCAGTGAAAAAGCTTTAATGAGTCATTGACCGGACATATTATAGTAGCGAGCCATCAAGGCTCTCTTGGATATTTAGTCAACACAGCTTAACATTACTGACTGTGAACATGCACTTCTATAATACGCGCGTGTCCTTATTTTAAATGTACAATCGAATCATCTCGCCTGTCCTTAGAATTACACATTAGTTCCACATTTTTATATAGTTCAACTCTAACACTTTCAAACATCATTGTTTTTATCTGCAGTTGTATAGCTCCAGTTCCTGTGAAAAACACACATCTGGTGGAAGAGTGACTTGCACCTGCAGATGGGCCCAATGAATAGCTAAATTTCTGCCCGTTTTCATGTTATTAGCATATTAGTAAAGGCAGTCGTTTTTATAGTAGCCTGTTTGCCCAGTGTAAAAGGCCCTCCCGGGTGTCAGGATCTTGTACACATCTTCAGCTTTGCAGGGGACACAGCATCTGGCACATAGTTTGTCACAGGCCATGTCTTCGGGGCAAGTTGAGTTTACTCACGTACAAAGGGAGAACCAAGCTTGTTGGATATGAAGTAAACCACCTGCACACTCAGTGTCCTTCTTCATATTGTGTGACATATGTGGTTATAGCGACCCTTGCTTTATGCACTTCTTGTCCGGCTGCAGTCTTTTGCTTTTGAAACACTCAGGATAGCTTTCAGGAAGCTGGACAAGAATAACACTGAAAAACCAGCAGATGTTAATTGTCGCATTTACCATGCGGAGCTTCATACAGTATGATGAGGGCGTAAATAAATGAGGGTGTTCCTCAAGGCCTTGTAGCACATGTCATGAGTTTGGAGCAACATGGTGTATAGCACTTTTTTGATCGCATGCTATAGGTTCAGCAGGTGGGGCCATGGTTGAACTGCAGCCTAAAGGCAAGAAAACAGATATCTATGAATATCTATGAGCAGCACCCTGGCGAAGGAGACACTGGGAAAACTAGGGGGAAGCCTGTTGAACATCCGGTTGACCCAGTTACTGGCTTCATCAGGCAAAGTGTGATAAATAGAAGGAAGTCATCAATACATCAGAAGGTTTTTACATATAGACACTGTGCTAAGGTTCTCAGGCAGGTCCGTGTCCTAACATGCCAACAAGTCTTAGTGCACAGGCTATGCACGACGAACTACATATGCCTTCCGTTCGCAGAAAGAACTACTCATTGCAACTAACGAGGATGGGTGGAGAAAAAACAGCAGCTCTATTAATTCGGTTTCACTGGTATCAACAGTCTTTTGTAAGTGTGCATCGCCATACTCCCCAATGCCGTCTTGGCTGACATCAGCAAGGACTAGTTTGAGGCAAGGGGCAATAGACGTCTTTACAAGCTAAAAATGCATGCATGCATGGAAAGCACATTGCGTCCAAAAAGTAGGCACTTCATAGGGGCACTGGAGAAGGAACAGATTATTGACAGTGAGCAAAGACAAGCTTCTCTGCTACTAAACACCCAGCACTGTTGCCATGTAAAGACCTCTGAAACAATCCCTCTCAAAGCGGAAATCATCTTTGTATATCCATAAAGAGGGCACACAGGCAAAGCCCCTTCAGCAATGCTGCCAGCTTCAAAAGGCACCCTTTGCACATCCTAAATGCTTCCTTCCTAGACATAAATCACCATTGAAAATAATGAGCACATTGTAAACCTATGTGCCCTTTCCACTCTTAGAACGCTTTACTGCACGATGCTCATCTCCGCCCCTGTATTGCGGTGTAGCAAGCTAAAAAAGAAACGTTGCACAATTGGGCTTTTTAAGATTACTTTTCTCGCAATACACTATTGTTTTACGGTGAAGCCTAAGCAATGTACTACGATGAAGCATACTAAAAAATGTAAAGGGGCCACCGTCACTGAACATAATAAGAGTTCTTTAGTTATGGACTCCCGCACCCGCCCCCTCTCAGGTCGCCTAAATGGACATATTATGCTGGGTGATAGCGGCCCCCTCCCACTTTTAGTATGCATCACCGCGTATCTACTATGTACCGCGGCGAAGCAGCAGTAATTTTGTATTGAGTGAATAAGCAAATGGTTTTTACAACAGTACATAAATAAACGCGCACCATGCATAAGTCTACCACACGGAAGAGCGTCGCAACAAAAGGTAGCTCATTCACACAGGCCGTGTATACCACTTATCTGTCGTAAATGGTATTATGGGTAAGTCAAAATTTCAGACACACATAAATATGTTTACGTTCGCACTCCTCGCGTAATAAGACTGCAAGAACTTACAAAACAAAAAGCAATTTACAACACAAACGCAAAGAACACAGACATAAGCCTCGTTTTGAACTCGGTCGTCATGAAAATGACACATAGCACGGGAAAACGTGGATATGCTGTGTGTTAGCGTCGTAAACTTCATACTAGGCAAGGAGTACACCACAATCCCGCGACAGCGGCTAATGAGACCAATACGGGAGCACATGTATATCGGCGCAGATGACTCACAGTGGGCATCCACCTGATTTGGTGGTTGCACTTTGGCCTAAATTGCGAGTTGCGCTTTGTACAAACAAATTGCTCGAGAATCGAGTTGTCACCTTGGAGGGGATAAGCATAAACGTTGCGTGAAATTCCATGTTGCATTAGAATGAAAGCAAACGTGATTGTACGCATCAGCATTAGCTGTAAAGCGCTTAACTAGCACTTCGCTCAACCTACTTTCTTGCTTGTGCGTGGAAGTTGCATAATTTTCTTTTCTCTAGCGAGACTTGACGACCCCGTTTCCCCACTAGCTTCCTGATTCCCGTTATACCCGCGCAGCAGAGACGGGGCACGAAGACGACACCCAGACGTCACAAACGCAGGTGTTCGGCGTCAGCGTCTTCTCTTTGCGTCACGTGACAGTTCCGCGTTTTCCCTTCCCTTCCTCCGTCACGCGTCTAACATGAATCGAGATTTTCGCTGCCAGCTAAACCGTTTAAAAGCCCTCCCTCTTTGCAGTTGAAGGCAAGAAAAAAAAAAGAAAAGAAGATGTTCGTGCAACCGTTCCTTCTGTGCTGTTTTATCGTGTATTCGGATGCATAATTTCAAATGATTTTGATGAAAAAAACATGCACGCATGCGAACGCAACTAGCAGAAGAGCGGAAGGCCGCGTTTACTGGTGCTGCAAGTCAAAACAAAGTTACGAAAACGATGGGGGCATTGATGCGTGATGGAGAAACGTCAAAGCCTACATTTAGCTTGATTGTGGTGATTTTATCGTGGTTAACAAATTTCAAGATCTACTTATATATATATATATATATATATATATATATATATATATATATATATATATATATATATATATATATATATATATGTATATAACCGAATTAAAGTGATTTGCATTTCTGCACCAGCGTTTTCGTGTGCAAATGCAAGGTAGTTTCTTTCTACAAGTTTAAGATTTGCGCGCAAAAGAAACCAGTTGCTAGCAGCGCCTTCCTTGTGGTGTCATGAGAGGCGTGTCCGCCGCGGTTCTCCAAATTGCTTTTCCTTCGTTTTTCGGGGCGGTCAACATGCTGCCTAAAGTGCTTTCTAATGCTGTCCCATCATAGCGCATTCATTGTGCTTGCTGTGCTAGAGTTATTGTATATGCAACCGAAGGTAGCATATTTCCTAACTCTACCATCATCATCATCGTCATCATCAGCCTATTTTTATGTCAAATGCGGGACGATCCTCTATGTTGTGCTGTAAAGCATGGTCATCTACCGCAGTCTTTTTCAAGCTGTTGGTTGGCGGTTATGCGACTTGACAACAAGTGGCGCTTATACCATGTGTAGATTGAACATGGAGGAAGGAAACTGAGGAGAGGCCCTACCCCCTCCGCACGCTAGGAGAAAGGAAGGAAGGAAATCAACTTTATTCAGGTCCAGCAGGCCACGAGAGTTTTGGGCTCTCATGGAGAGGGCGTCTCCTACGACGGAACCGCGAGGTTGAGCTTCCTGGCGGCGTCGTGGACCTGCTGGACGGCCCAGAGTTGGGGAGCGAGTTCTTCGCTCCGGATTGCTTTTTCAAACTTGCGCTTGTCCGGTTCAGAGTTTATGTGAGCTTGCGAGCACGGCCAGATTAAATGATATACGTTAAGGGATGTATTGCAAAGTGTGGAGGAAATGACGTAGTAGGTTCTCCTCTTTTTCTTGCTACTTTTTTATTTCTTTGTTGTTGCGGCCACGCCTTTCGGGCCACAATGGCGGCGTTGTTATGGTTCTGTGCGCTCACACATGTTGCTCCGTAGGTTTCGTACCGTGCCAAAGGCGCCGTGCGGGCAGGTTTGCGTTGGTCTCCGGGTTTTGTTGCGCTGCGTTATCTGGACCGTGCTCTACCGGATGTTGATGTGGCCAGGTGGGACAGGAGGAACTAAAGTTCGTGAAATGAACGCGCATGTAACGCTGTACGCAATGTACCGCGCCACACCAATGGCAACGGACGAAGGAATATCCGAGGGAAATTTTTCCCTCATTGGCGGAATCATGCTAACGTGCCATCGCAGGCTAAAACCGATGCGTTTCAGAATCTGTACAATGAACGCCTTGCAGGTCAGTGATTCCTGCTTTTGGCAGCGCATATGGTGCATTTGCGGCACGTAGAACGTACGTTATGAATGCATAGTTCGTGTTCAGTAACAAATTGCTTTTGTGCAGATTAAAGCACATGTTGCTAAACTGTTGCTTGTTTCTCGCAGTACTCGCGACAGCACGAAGTTTTTTAAGCAGAGCGCGTGCGAGGTTCATGCACACCTGCACAGGTGTACCTCAATACATGTACTGATAGAGCGTTAGGCAGAATATGTACATTTTGCTGCCCTCGGCACCGTGCGCCTGTCAGCCGACGCTTCATCCTGGAAGAAGGGAATGAAGCGCCTGCTTTGACTTAGGGAACGAATCCTCCCTACCGCGGGCGTATCTTATCTGTGCGCGAGAAGCGCAGGGGAGTGAAGGTTAGCGGATGCGCTGCAAGAAATCGGCAAGGCTCCACAGAACGTACGCCTGCGAACACATCAAACGGCTGTTCCATGGTCGCACGTATAGGCCGGTTCTACGCGC
Source organism: Dermacentor variabilis (assembly GCF_050947875.1). Taxonomy (NCBI): domain Eukaryota; kingdom Metazoa; phylum Arthropoda; class Arachnida; order Ixodida; family Ixodidae; genus Dermacentor; species Dermacentor variabilis. The sequence goes on from NC_134573.1 coordinate 117,935,809, forward strand.
GTATTGTTCTGCACTGTGCGCAGGCTATCGCAAAACTTTGGTTCTGTGATGCTTCACTCACCGTGGTAAGAAGACACCTCAGGCCGCAATCAATCAATCAATCTAAACGCGGAGTGAGAAATGACATTCTGCCTCCTCGCCGGCGCGTTGTCGTAGTGATGCGCGGCCACCCGAATTTCGTTCAATAAAGCACGACGATTTCTCAAGCGAGAATGCGTTTGTGCTCATAAACGCCAAATGGATCGCAAATGGGTCGGTGTGTCGTACTCCAGTGTGTTCTTGCAGTGCCGTGAGACTGCGTACATTTTTTTTTGTATCTCCAGACGTCTAGCTCGCAAGTCCGTCTGAAAGCCCCAGGAAGCCCAAGCAGAGAAAACCAAATAGAAGGCAGTGATAGGTGACCTTTCTTTAAGAAAGCACGCAAGAACTGGGCAGCGGCCGGTACCTGCAGTTGATGAGAACAGTTCAGTTGGCTGGCCTTATAAGGCATGTTTATTCTCATAAAAAGCCGGTAAAAGCAGCCGATTCGGCCTCACGGCCCAATTTGCGAAGTTCATTACGAACTTCTTTTAACATGACTTCGGTAACGGTAATGCATTGAGACATCGCGATTGCTTAGTATGGCTGCGGAGCGCGCGCGTCCGAGCAGCCCCGTTGCGCACAGCGCGGCATGGTTTCGCGAGAAATGTCAACAAGAGAGGAGAGCTGGCCCGATAGGCGGAGCAACGCCATGAGCAACGCCAACTTCCGGCTTCACTTTAGCTTCACAAGGAGTGACGTCAGGGCCTCTCCTGAGTTTCCTTCCTCCATGAGATTGAAGAAACTATAGAGCAACTGGGCGGGAACATTCTGCGGTTAACAGGGTTTCTATGCGTGAAGCTTTTCTACACATGCAACACTCATGGTTGTATGGATAGTAGGGAGGAGGTGGGGCTAGCGGGGGTGACGAGAGCTGTAGGCCCCTTGTGGCCTTCCAATACAAAACATCCCGCTCGCTTATTCCGCACAAGCTGCTTGGATTTATTGATGGCCCGTCTTGCTGTAAGTTGCGTACGTGTCCTTTTGATATGCACTGTAATCCCATTCAGAAATTTCCTTGCAAGTGAAAAGGGCGCACTCAAAAACTGACACCTGTGGCAAAGTTGAAACAACCTGTTACATTAATGCGAACGTTGTTATAAAGAACGGAAACATCAGAGCCATTTAGGACTTTATCGTTTTTTAATAGCGACATACCCGGACCGAATCCAATGAGTTGTAAATAGCGCACAGTCCCTCTTGGGACAAAATTTTTGAACGGAATCCACATCGACGAAGTAACATAAGCCACTGTAACGTCGATCAACCAAGAAAAGAAGCCATCCCAGTTTCAGACTTCCTATCGGCATCACTACATTCCTTCTAAGCTAAGTGAAGGCTACAGTTCGCAATGCTTGGTTGCATGCCAAGAACCCGAAATGCCTTTTTCGCTTTCTTTTCTTTTTCACGGCACATGTAGTGTGTGTATGTTTGCACACGGCTGTACATTTTTATCGCTATTCTGCTTGGTTACTTAGGTCAGACAATATCGTTACAGTAAACTGATAAATACGAGTTTCGATGTATGTAGGTCGTTTTCTTAATAGCTACAATATGCTAAAAAGCATTTTTCTTTGCAGAGCATTGAAAAAAATAAAACACGTTTGCACGCAGTTCAAAACAGACGATGGGAGCCAGGGCGTACACACTGGGATGCCAAAAGGATTCCACCTAGCACTTGAAAATTGACGGCAGCTTGCTTTCTTGTTGCCTCATAAACCAAAAGAGGTCGCGCGGCTTATATATATATATATTACAGTCAATCGTCCTCCCAGGTTATCAGCACTGTCGTATCTTAAGAGCTTCTCGGAGTTCTCATCCACAGTCGCACCGACGACTCAAAAATGCCTCGACGACTTTCCGCTGTCTGACGCGAGGTCGGGTGGGAATGGCGGCTGGACAACGATGGCGCACTCGACAATCTATCGCTTCTTTTTAATGTAGGCGGCCCTTTCCAAATACGGTGTCTATCGCCGGGACCACGTACCGTCGCATCACGCTGCGCTATGGCTTTGACTGTTGCCACCTTTAGCTTGCGTACGTGACTTCTGTGTGTTACACCGTAATGGTTATCAGATACGATGGTAGGTTTCCTCGACGGCCACGGCATGACGTGGTCGTGCTTGAGAAGGTTTGTGTCAAACATGCTCGTTTCTGTTTCCGCGTCTTCAGTGAAGGGCTCTTTTTCATCCACTGTCGTCGGCGAATGCTGAATTGAGGTCGGCGTGCTATCGGAAAACCGTGGTGATGTGGTTGCCGTAAAGCTATACGTTCTAGAAGTCGGTTGAACCTTGTCGCTTTTCGCTGGCGTTGTCGGGGTGTCGGGTGAGCGTGGCAAACTCGCTCCATCTGCGGACGAGCTTCGTTCCGGAAGACCAGGAACATGGCCTTTATGGTCTTGGCCGTTGGCCGAAGCACCAGTCCGGATGTCGTCCCCGTCGATATGATTACGCTGATGACCACTATCATTCCCTGCATACGTGTACGCCGTCACGGGCAAGGAGTCCGTAACATTCGTGGTGACATGTGTATGAGGCCTTAGAAAAGGCATCGTGGGACGTGGCGGACGTATTCGAACGACCGTCCCATCGTAACCTTTCAGCAATGTGGGCTGATGATTCGCCTCCGTCGGCAGAGTTTCACTCGACCTCGCCGGCGATGACGGCCTCGTCGGCGTATTAAAGTACAACGGTCCTTTAGTTATCGGCGTTGGGATCGCGAGTCGCGCTGGAGACGTCTTCGGTCGCCCGGTGGTGGACGTGCTGTCGGCGAAGACCTTGTGCTCGTGTGCCGGGCCTTCTGGCAGGAAGATCGGACGCTGGCCGTGCTGGCTGTGATTGTGGTGCCGCGGCCTGCTGCCGTTCGCGCCAAGAAAGAAGCTGTTACGGCTTATATCGTAATCTTCGGGAAGTGCGGTGAGCTCTCTGACAGGCCACTCCGAGCCATCGCTGAATCGAGGAGCGCCACGAGCGCTCTTGCGAGACTTCGCTGAGGACTCGTAATCGGTGTGTGACACTACTGAAACATAGCCTGGTCCGGCGTGAGAAGGCTTGCCTTTAGCAGTTTCTTTGACGCGGAACGCATGCGCGTTTTCTTCCGTGACGAACACCTCTGGCAGCCCTTGAAACGCATAGTCTTTTCTTTCGGGTGCAATAAGTGACGTGATCGCCGTCTTCTGGCTTAAAAGGCCGTATGCAATCGGCGTCGACAGAAGCGGATGCTGGGTTTGTCGAGAGGGACTGACCAAACGAGTCAGAAAGGTGGAGGTGTCTTTCACTGTGCGCTCACTCGTCGACGCGCTCTTATTGTGAGCCACAGTGAAGGCCGATGACACTTTGTCTTTCAGCTTGAGTGTTCTTTTTCCGACAATAGAAGAGGGAGAGCTGTGTGGCCGCGTGTGAGAAAATGAGGCAGTAAGCTTCCTTCTACTTCTTCTGGTTGTGTTGGTGTTGGGCACTGTAGAAAAAAAATATACATATTGATCAGAAATTCCAGACTAGAATAGTTACTGGTTGTTTTTTTTTTTTGTATATTAGGCATCCCGAGGTCTTCGCAAAAGGTGCAGGTTTGCCTTTGCATTAGAATTACATGCTCTCGTATGGAACAACCGAGAAGTGAGCTCCGATACCCAGCAGTGCACACGGAATGGGTGATCATCGATAAAAGCAATACTTACGCGTACTTATATTCTAAGCCTTCTTCTGAATGTTTGACTTATACATATCCTGAAAGCTTGCGCCACCCTTTGTGCACACGTCCTTGCATATCGATGTATGGTTAAACTAGATCGATAAAACGATAATTTTTGCTCTAACTTGAGGTTTTAAGTGCAAGCAGCGGCATTTAGGAATAATTTAGTCATATCAGTTGCCGCCTGTTCTCTAGAAATTAGATATTACTGTGTATGAGACCATTGTACCGTCAGCAACGATCAACAACGACGTTGAAGTACGTTTCAAATGCAATGAGGCGCCAGGGCGAAGTTATTTGTTTGTCTTCTTTGTAGAAAGAAGAGAGATTCTCAAGTGAACATAGCGGCTGGATGGTGGCTTTCTCCACATGCTGCGGCACGCATGTGCCCGTGTCATTTGATCAAACAGCGACTTTTTCAGATGAGCAAGAGAGTGGGTGGGAAAAGGAGCAAATTACAATATGCATTGCGCCCTAAGGGTTCTTGTGGGACAGAGAAGAATACGCATCAACAAAATCAGTGCAAAGTCTATAAAGGATTTGCCCCATTTTTTTTTCACGCAGTATGTGCCCCACTCGACGTTGGCACCACTACCGCCGCGGCTGACGCGGTACGGACCTCTCCAAATGTACCGGAACTCTCCTGACCTGATCGTCACGTGATTGTTGGCGCGCGGCAATGGAGGTAGTGGTGGGGTCACGCGGGACGTGGTAGAGTTTGCCGAACCATCGAGGAGAACGGTGCATCATGAGCCGGAAGTCTTGCTGAACTTGCGGCCAGCAGGCTAAGCTTCCCATGTCGGGGTTCACCAACGCGCGGCCTTTACAGTCAACGTATTTGGCACCGGCTCGCCGCGACGAACCAGCAGTTCGACGCATCTTCCAAATGGACTTTGGAATCGCACTGTGTTCCAATTGTTCTCCGGCTTTCCGTCGGGCTCTTTCTATCGTGTTTCATCGCTCGTGCGTGTCAGCTATCGCGTATTCTTTATTATATTTATTATATCGCGTATTATATTATATTCTTAGACTAACTTTATCAATGCTGTGGTAACATTACTGCTACACTCTATAGCAGCTTAGACTCACCTTCTGCTATTAATCGAGAAGTCCTGTGAACTATGTTTCACATCGTACACGAAAATGCAAGACTGTATATAGTAATAATTCCATCCTACTTAGTACCGCCTGCGTCCCCCGCTGCAACCCATTAGCTAAATTTCATTTTTTCCGGAAAGTAGCAGTAGGGGTGACGTTATGTCCTGCGGATTCACTTTGCTCCTGCATTACAGCGTACTTCCCAGGTCCCATTGGTCTGCATATTTAGATGAGGGGCCGGATGCAGATGTCCCATGAATGGCGCCGAACGAGAACATGAGAGGTGCTCACTTAAAAAAAATGCGAGGACACGTAAGCACTTATGAGCGATGAATGCGAAAGCATTAACGTCAAATTCAACGCCGCAGGCGGTGCTTTGAGTCATGAACTCGGGTAGGCGAGCGCGCTTAGACGCTTCGCGCGTTTTGATTTGGCCTTACCGAAGCGCAATTAGAACACAGTCGAAACCATACGCGGACAAGGAGTGCGCAGGGCTCCGAGAGCGACACTACGCTTTCCCTTCACGCAATACTGCGGCAGCAGGTGTTCCCTTTCGCCCGTTCTGCTCCGTCGAGGCCCCAGCGAACGCGACTTAGCGCCACATACGCCGAGGCCTTCGCCCATGCAGATCGCCGAGTGCCAAGGCACCTTCTACGTCCGAGGCGTTTTGGTGCTGCTGATGCCATGACTCCTCCCTTTCATTCCCCCTCCCTCTTGTGCAGCGCGGTTGAGGTGTCCTCTACTGAGAGACCAGTTACTGCGCTGCACTTTAACCAAATTTTTCCTCCACAAGAATCTCCTTTCGAGCGCGAACCAGGCACACGAGCGCTGGTGACGCGCTCGTGACGTGACGTTGCAGCCAATGGGAACGCGCTCGTAACCTAGGGACGCAGCTAATGGGAAGTTTTGCTGCAATAGACACCGCAGGTTCTTTCGCTCAATGGGCCATTTGAAGAAGTTACAGTGACGTTTGACTCCGTGATCGCAGGCTACGCGCAAGCGTATTGACACCGCAAAAAAGCCCGGCTGTACGCCAAGGGCCGCGCCAAGTCAGCTGCCTGCAAGAAGTGCGGGGACCCCGAGACTCTGGAGCACCTTCTCTGCGGCTGCCCATCCTTGGCGCAGGAACGCTCCATAGTGATCAACACTTACAGACGCCACGGCCTTCCCACGGCCACAGAGATTGACCTGCTGTTCAAGGTGTGTCCCCAGCTCCCTGAGCTGCGAAGCCTGCTGGAGTTTATAAATTCCACTGGAATAGACACCCTGTAAGCGCCCGCTACAACGCTGGCAACTTTACTGAGGACTGCCACCTGTAGCGCATAGCGGAGTCTCTTAGGCCACATCCTCCCTCTTTCTATATCATCTTTCCCTTCCCACTCCCTCTCCCCTGACGACGCTTCGCCGTGCTCCCTCTCGTGTTGCAGCATCAAGCGTCTTTCCTTTCTTTAGATCACTATCACTATCATCAAAGAAGCACAGCGAGCGCCACGGCGTCGAAGCACGAACGGAAAGGGCGCGAACGCGGCCATTATATTCTCCACCTCCAGGCGCCTTCCTCCTACGGCGCTCGTTTCCCTCGCGGCTTCAAACAATCTAGCCGATTTTACAGACGGACCATCTACGCTTACGCGTAAAAACGGCCGCAGTAGGCGTGTAGGTCCTGATCCACATAGCAGTCATCCGCCGCGCCCCATCTCCGTTATGACACCAGATCCTGACAGGGCAGATCGTTTCATCGCCCGTTTCTTCTGCAAAACAGGACCCCGGCGAGGTTGTCACATCGCCGTAAAACGGAATGCCGGTGGCCTTGGAAGCGTCTGCCAACATCACCGACTACTTGTTTTCCGCGAGAAGGCGTCGAGAAAAAGCTCACTCCTGATGAAACAGTCACTATGACGGGACGGGGAGGATGATGGCTATCTGAATCAGGCCTAAATGTGGGCAGAAGAGCCGACAAGAATTGCTCTCAAATTAGTATCCCGAAGAAGCACAGCGGGTTTCCTCGTGTTCGACTCGTGAAGGCTACAAAGCAGCTGGTGCTGGCATTTTCCGCTCACCCTTTGCGACGAGCGGTTCGAGCATGCGGAGCTGCCTGCGAACTGCCAGGTTGTTCCAGCCAGTGAAGGCTGTAAAGAGGACGAATGCTGCGACGGCCAGAGTGCCCAAGGCTAGGGTCAGGGCGAATAAAGAAGCCACAGCGTTCGTCTTGCCCGGACGACCTTCGCTGAAGATGAGCGAGGTGGTGTCCATCGCCGAGGCAAGCTACACGCGGGCAACGGTGAAGATTATGATGATGATAGCGTCCTCGAACGGTGTGGCACATACCCACAGGAGGGAATTGGGATGTATGAAGTAGGGGTCCAACATCTTCAGAGGTTACTTCGAGTCGTGCGAAGAGACGTGGGATTGTATCGCACATCCTGTATCATATATCAGGTTGTCTAAACTGGCTTCCCATATGTATGAAAGCTCTAGTTGGCAGTTATGGACAGCCTTCTGTTGCGGGATGAGCGCCTGGTCATACCAGTTGCATTGATGGCTCGGTGCGTCTGGCCACCTGACCCTGGTTACCTGCACCTTACGATACAACATATTGGCGACGAGCTAGGCCTTACAATGACTTTCGCGGGACTTGCGCCTCCGCCTGCATTTCTGGAAACCCCCGGTCAGCCACCCATACCATGGAAGCAGTGGAAGGAACTATTTGCTACCTACTTGGAAGCGTCGGGTGCCACCGGGTTTGCCGCGTCTCGGCGGAGAGCCATACTTCTGCATTCGATTGGCGTCGAGGGGCAACGTAAATTCCGCAACGCGCCGACGAACGCTGCTACTACTCTGTCTGCTACTACTCCCACGGTGCCAGTCCCAGATCAGCATACTACTTCTACAAGTCAAGTTACAGCGTCGGAAGATGCATTTCAAGACGCGCTGTGCATTTGTGATTGCCTCTTCACAACCACGACGAATGTGCTTGTCGAACACCACCGCTTCAAAGAGAGGATACAGAATGCGGGTGAGCCTACGGATGCCTACATTGCTGATTTATGCGAACTAGCAAAGAACTGTGAGTTCGAGGGATCCTCTGACATAGCTGTCCGTGACCAACTCATTTCTGGTATCGCATCGGACAGGCTTCGTGAGCGTTCCCTTTTCGAAGGCGCAACACTCACCTTGGACAGAGCAGTTACGATAGCAGAGCATTACGAAGCAACTTGGAAGAGCCTTCGAGAGTTCGGCGCAGCGGAGGAAGCGAAATACGTACGACATTCAGGCGCTTCGGCATCGACGTCACGTGATGGTCGCCGTAATGAGTTCATGCCCTCGCCGCAGAAATGTCAACAGACGCAGCCGGCGTCTGCAAGGGATACTAATCAGCGTCGCTGCTACCGCTGCGGATCGGCTCGACATTTAGCAAATTCTCCGAACTGCAAGGCTAAAGTTAAGAAATGCTCTGGATGCGGAAAAGTAGGCCACTTTCAGGTTATGTGCCGCGGTTCGGAATTTAAAGAGAGTGTGAGGGAAGTGCAAGAGGACGCCGAGCAACGCGTAACGCAAGTGCAAGAGGACGGCGAGCATCGTGTGACGCTGCAACATGTCTCGACCGGCGTTTCGCTCCTCAGCATTTCCATCGAACTGCAAGTTGAAGGCGTTCTTGTGAACTTTTTAGCACATACAGGGTCGTCAGTATTCATAATAACGGAGGACATTTACATGAAACATTTCCAAAGTATGAAGGCGTTGCTACCACCTGCTGTTGCTTTATTAGATTACTCTAACAGGAAGATCACAGTGAAGGGCTGTTTTCTCGCTACCGTTCCTTACAAGCAACGCACTGTCCCTGTTCTCTTGTATGTTGTGTAGCAGGGAACCGCAGTACTTGGATTGGACGCCATCAGCAGCCTGTACTTGCATATACATGGGGCCGAGTTGAAATGCCTGCACATGAAAAGTGCTGCTTCCGACCTACTACCTCTGGAATTTCGCGAGAAATTCAGCCACTTGTTCTCAGATGAGACAGGACTAGTAAAAGGCTTTGCTCATCACATCAACCACAAGCTGGATGTGACTCCAGTGGCCGCTAAGCTACGTCGACTTCCTCTGGTCCTTCGGGAACAATTTTCTGCGGAAGTACAGCGGCTTCAGCAAGCAGGTATAATCGAGAAAGTGGACGCTTCTGAATGGATTTCTCCGGTGGTAGTGGTCCGAAAGAAGAACGGAAGCATTCAGCTTTCTGTGGACCTTCGTGAAGCCAACAAAGCTATCATCGTTGACGGATTTTCTCTTCCACATAGTGATGACCTACTACATCAGCTAGCAAGGGCGACACACTTTTCAAAAATTGACTTGGCATCAGCCTACCATCAACTGGAATTAACGCCTGAAAGCCGCGATCTGACGACATTCATTACGCACGACGGTCTTTTTCGGATCCGTCGAGTGTGTTTCGGCCTCGCCTCTGCACCAGCCGCTTTTCAGAAGATGATGACTTCAATCCTGAGAGGCTGCAGGGGCGTACTTTGCTACATAGATGATATCGTCTACGGTTAATCTGCGGCTGAGCACTCTGCGAGCCTTTGCGATGTTCTTCAGTGCATCTCAGCGGCTGGCCTGCGGCTTAACGAAAACTGCTTGTTCAATGTGCCAGAGCTGACATTCTTGGAACGTGTCGTCAGCCACAACGGCTTGTCAACCTTGAAATCGAAGGTTAAAGCTATTGTTCGTTCCACAACACCCACGAGCACCACAGAGCTACGTATGTTCCTATCCAAGTCTATAGCGAAAATTTGCTATGGGGCCTGGCGAGAGGCCCTTTAAGAAGAAGCTTTAGCTCGAGTGCTCTTACCTAAATACATGTAAAAGGAAAATTCGTTTTTCTCGGCAACCACTGCACCAAACTTGACGAGGTTTGTTGCATTTAAAAGAAAAAATTAGTATCTAGTGACATTTGCTTCGAATTCTTGATTTAGGTTGCTAATTTATTATTAAAAATTGGCGAAAATTGCAAACTTTAAGAAAACGAAACTATCATGTTTACTACTTCGTAATTCAATAATGAAAAACGATATCACAATGGAATAGTACATCTAAAGCGGACAAAATTTATAGTTACACATGAATCTCAAGAAATTTAGTAATTCGTAAATACAGTTTTTGCAGAATCCTTGTACACAACGTAACAAATTCAAGTAATATATATATATTGACATACCGAATTCGACCACTTTGAATGATCTAACGGATGCCGTGGACAGAACCGCGATAGCTGTTCTTGACGGAGAGCTATTAATTTGTAAACTTCGTGCTTCTACTTTTGCAAATGTTCGAATTTTTGAATATTCTTTCAACATAATTCAGGCGCTAAATCGAAATTCTGCTTTCAACAGTCACTCTAATTTAAGTTTCTCTCACAAGTTCAACAAACATCATTAAGATTGGTCCAGGGGTTATCTCAGAAAAGCATTTTTGCGTTTTACATCGCCCTATCTTGATTGCTTATCTCAACACTACCGAAAAGTAAAAAAACAGTAATATTACCACAATAAAGTTAAGCATGGACCTATGTGTAATGCAACCATGAACTTATTCCTGTCCATATTTGCTAGCCATTACAAATTATCCTTTCCTCACGTAAGTGCTAAATCTTGTAGAGAAACAGGAAAACCTTGAGTAACACGGGAGCATACAAAAATAACCAAGAAGAAAAGAGTCACCTCTTAAAGAACTATCTGCGTACAAAAAAATGCTAAGAACTTCAAAGTCTTTAAAAGTTTTAGAAACAAACTAACTTGCGAATTAAGGAAGGCAAAGGCGTCCAACTGTGACAACTTATTTTCTGACATGTATGGTCGGAAAGCCATCAATCGGGCACTAAATTGCAGAACTGCTCACAAATATTTAACAGAAATAAATCTAAACGGTACTAACTTTTCCGGTGTTTCTTACCTTTATCCATCGTGTTTATTGTTATTTGCGTTTTGTGATTTGTATTCACGTTAAACGTTACACGTTCGCTTAATGTACTAACATTTCCTGAATGTACGTATTTAATGAGTAACTGCATTCGTTGTATTGGTAATAGCATAGCTATTCATATTTTATTACGTTATTCTTTTTATTGACTTATTTATCGCTGCATTTTGTGTACATTTGTACACATCTGGTCTGTAACACGAGGTGCAACGGTGGCGTAGAGGTAGAGCATCCGCCTCGCGTGCAAGAGGACCGTGGTTTGAATACTGGTGCCGCGCAGTTTTCCACCGGATAAAAAAAAATGCGTGTGTTAATAAAATTGCACACAAAAAACCTGGAGTGCGGCCTGATCCCGGTGCCCAGAACCGGTAACGTACTCCCTCACCAGAGCTGGATTGGCCACCCTGGTGCATTACTTGGCCACAACCACCTATACGAATACAACAATCAAACCCCGGCCCTCAGTCCCCAGCAGCTGCGAAGCAACTGCTGAGGACTGAGCAGAATAATATGCGGATAATGAATACCTTCTTCCGCAAGCGGGATAGCCGAAACTGGAAGTGGAGGAGCCCGAATGGCGAGACTAAAAATGAAATAGAAAATTAAAGAGTGTGTAATAGAAGTATACTAGAACAAAAGTGTGTAATAGAAGTAGTAAAAGAAGTTAGACAGGATGCCAGTAAGCTATCGCAGGATACTAAAGGTCTGATCAATAAGCGCCAATGTATGAAAGCCTCTAACCCTACAGCTAGAATAGAACTGGCAGAACTTTCGAAGTTAATCAACAAGCGTAAGACAGCTGACATAAGGAAGTATAATATGCATAGAATTGAACATGCTCTCAGGAACGGAGGAAGCCTAAACACAGTGAAGAGTAAACTAGGAATAGGCAAGAATCAGATGAATTCGTTAAGAGACAAAGCCGGCAATATCATTACTAATATGGATAAGATAGTTCAAGTGGCTGAGGAGTTCTATGGAGATTTATACAGTACCAGTGGCACTCACGACGATAATGGAAGAGAGAATAGTCTAGAGGAATTTGAAATCCCACAAGGAACGCCGGAAGAAGTAAAGAAAGCCTTGGGAGCTATGCAAACGGGGAAGGCAGCTGGTGAGGATCAGGTAAGAGCAGATTTGTTGAAGGATGGTGCGCAGATTGTTCTAGGAAAACTGGCTACCCTGTATACGCAATGCCTCTTGACTCCGAGCGTACCGGAATCTTGGAAGGACACTAACATAATCCTAATCCATGAGAAAGGGGACGCCAAAGTCTTGAAACATTATAGACCGATCAGCTTACTCTCCGTTGCTTACAAAGTATTTACTAAGGTAATCGCAAATAGAATCCGGAACACCTTAGAATTCTGTCAACCAAAGGACCAGGCAGGATTTCGTAAAGGCTACTCAACCATAGACCATATTCACACTATCAATCAAGTGATAGAGAAATGTGCAGAATATAACCAACCCTTGTATATAGCTTTCATTGATTACGAGAAAGCGTTTGATTCAGTCGAAACCTCAGCAGTCATGCAGGCATTACGGAATCAGGGTGTAGACGAGCCGTATGTAAAAATACTGAAAGATATCTATAGCGGCTCCACAGCCACCGTAGTCCTCCATAAAGAAAGCAACAAAATCCCAATAAAGAAAGCAGTCAGGCAGGGACGAACGATCTCTCCTATACTATTCACAGCATGTTTACAGGAGGTGTTCAGAGATATGGATTGGGAAGAATTGGGGATAAGAGCTAATGGAGAATACCTGAGTAACTTGTATTCGCTGATGATATTGCCTTGCTGAGTAACTCAAGGGACCAATTGCAATGCATGCTCACTGACCTGGAGAGGCAAAGCAGAAGGGTGGTTCTAAAAATTATTCTGCAGAAAACTAAAGTCATGTTTAAGAGTCTCGGAAGAGAACAGCAGTTTGCGATAGGCAGCAAGGCACTGGAAGTGGTAAGGGAATACATGTACTTAGAGCAGGTAGTGACCACGGATCCGGATCATGAGACTAAAATAATCAGAAGAATAAGAATGGGCTGGGGTGCGTATGGCAAGCATTTTCAGATCACGAACAGTAGGTTGCCATTATCCCTCAAGAGAAAAGTGTATAGCTGTGTCTTACCAGTACTCACCTACGGAGCAGAAACCCGAAGGCTTACGAAAAGGGTTCTACTCAAATTGAGGACGACGCAATGAGCTATGGAAAGAAGAATGATGGGTGTAGCGTTAAGGGATAAGGAAAGAGCAGATTGGGTAAGGGAACAGACGCGAATTAATGACATCTTAGTTGAAATCAAGGAAAAGGAATGGGCATGGGCAGGACATTTAATGGGGAGGGAAGATAACCGATGGTCATTAAGGGTTACGGACAGGATTCCAAGAAAAGGGAAGCGTAGCAGGGCGTGGCAGAAAGTTAGGTGGGCGGATGAGATTAAGAAGTTTGCAGGGACGACATGGCCACAATTAGTACATGACCGGGGTAGTTGGAGAAGCATGGGAGAGGCCTTTGCCCTGCAGTGGGCGTAATCAGGATGATGATGATGATGATGATGATGATGATGATGATGATGATGATGATGATGATCTACAACACATCATGCTGTCATGCTGTCATGTGCGTAGGCCCCAGGCTCTTTCAAGTGGTGCGCAAGGGGGGGGGGGGGGAGTGGTTCCGAAAATGATCCGAAAGGACATAGATGACTGGAAATAGATTTCGGTCGTGGCAGGCACGTATCTACGCCGTGCACATGCTAACGCGCGTTTCAAGGATGACAGCCAGTGACCGTAATTCCCGGACTGCACAGAGACGAGAACGACTGGCTTACTTTCAAAAGTTATTTTGAAAGCAGAAGACAGATCCTCCGTTTCGGCGAATGCTTGAAATAACAAATAGCGCCAGGGAAATTGAACTGTATGGTGGACGCCGAAGTATTCAAACGTATTCAAACGCGAAACAAAACAAGACTTAACAAACAATGCCACAACGAAGAAAGAAACACCATACGGCTTGCTTATTTTTTTCTGGCCTAAACTAATCGACGCACATAAATTTACTTTCCCTGTCATTGGCTGGAGCAAGAGCCTATACGCGTAGTGCGCGCCGACAGACGCGCCACTGGTGGCGGCCTTGCGCAGAACACACGGGAGAGGAGACAACCGCGCGCCGTAGTTTGTTGTGTCGTTGATAGTGCTTCTCTGTCTTATTCACGTTTTCAAAGAAAAATAGGCAACACCCTTCGCATGTGTGCGGTGGCCAAAGCTTCAAGGAATGTTGAAGAAGAATTGTTGCAGGGTGGGGGGCTCAAATACCGGCGGAAATGTGCCGGCGATACGGTTCTAATCATTCCCCGCAAAACCTCATCAGCGGGAGCAACGGTAGCAAAAACTGATCGTCGCTTCGGCGGGAAATTTCTTGTTCTCATCCTCTCCTTTGCCTCGTCGTTGTTTTTTTCCACTCTATGATAGTTAGACGCGTAAGCGATGAAGTTCGTCTGCAGTGTGGCGTGCGCTTTAAAGGCATTTCGCTAAAGTTCGGAAGGCCGTTTGCCGCTCGTATTGGTTTCCGCTTCTTTACCGCGTCGCGCTAGCTAGGCAGCATGATTGCACGAGCGCATTGTGTTGCATGTTAAAGCTACTGAAGTTTGCAAAAACTGAAATTGTTGGTCTTATGTGGCCCGGTAAATCCTCGCACCAGCTGTCGCGCACTTAATGTTTTTACATCTATTTTATGCGTGACTTCGCACATGTTTAACTGTTGCTATTTTGCTTCATGCATAACTCTTGTTGATCCTTTCGAGCAGAGAGAATTTCACCCTGCCTCGTTTGCAAAGGGTATAACTTACGCTGTATCTTATTGGAATGATACCAAGGAACTATACTTCTTTAACAGCTTTATTTTTTTCGCCCGAGAGCATCTTAGATATTGTCTCTTTTGGGAAATGTGTTTAGAAAATAGGTAGTTCAGGGCGAGAAGTGCTAATAGTTGCTGCATATGCTATTTCTGCTCCTTTTTTCGTTGAAAAGTTCGCGTCACGTTTGGGAAGCCATGACACCTCGATGCTGTCTGAGCAGACTTAACACGCCGAGCGATTTGTTTGTTTCGCAACGTAGTCCCTTCTTGCATGTGAATTTTGTACTCAACTGAATTTTTCTTATTATGCTTACGCCGCAGAGGACTAAACCCGGCCTTGCCGCCAGCGCTCATCTACTTTCACTGGCGCTGCTCTACCTTTAAATATATCATGTGGTACCTCTCTCTAGTAACAAAAAAGTACTGAAAAATTAGTCAGACTTTAGCTTTGTACGTTTCCAAGCAGCTGCCTTGGGGAATTTAAAATTGTATAAACTGCAGCGGGAACGGTATTTCATAGGCGTATGCAGCAGAATTGCATCGGCGGTACAGCGCTAACACGCGCTTTTATTAACCCGTGCGTTTGGTGACTTCGTTGACTAGTGTACGCGTTTCCATCAATAAATTCGCAATTACTCTTCTTGAGGCGACTTCGACTGCACTTATTCGGCGATGTCACATGCATTCATCGGCAGAAAAATCACAACGGCATATGCAGACATCGCACCGTGTGGATTTGTTTCACATAAGCCAGCACTAACGACGGGTGCTGATTATTGAGGTACAGAAGCAGCATTACGGCAAGGGTAGAATTAAAAAAAAAGAACGATCGACAGATCGCATTACTCAACAAAATTTATCGGCTAGTTAACATGAGCTGCACTTCATGTAAATTGGGTTCATGGCTTTTGGCTGTGGGACGCACCTGGCACGTGTGTGGACCATGTTG